>NC_137037.1:10179269-10576329 GCF_032717465.1 Coenobita brevimanus | reverse complement strand
TGCTTTGTATCACCAAGGGTGGGAGCTTGGAGCTGTGGTCTTGTGGAGCTTGGGTTGACCCCTCACACTGCTGGCACAGGACCTCTCTCCGTCACAGCAACAACTGGACTGAGTAAGTCGTGGAAAAAAAAAAGGGGAGCAGTAGGCCGCATTTTTTTAACGGTCGAGTGAGCAAAACGCACCCAAAACAAATCGCTCAGCAGAAGCGCTAATGCCTCACACAAAGACGATCACTTATGACAATGAAAAATTGATTTGACAAAGCTTCCGTCCGAATGAGCGGTTAACTGAACGATAAACAGTGAGTTTTCCACTAATAGTTCGTGGCTTCTCACAAAAGGGAAATGTCGCGAATTTGATTCGTGACATTACGCCCCTACAAAATTAAATTTTTTCCTTATGGGAAAAAATTTGTGGATATATATATATATATATATATATATATATATATATATATATATATATATGTACACATCCTAACTCAGTCACACAAGATTCACACTGTGGTGTGTGTGCTATCCTGCTACAGGAGAAAGTCGCAGTCGCCAGTGAGCGAAAAAAACCTCGTATTTACGTTAATAGAAGCAAGCTTGAGGGAAAAACTCCGTGACGACGGTGAAAATCCTGTACTCAGGTCAAACTGAGCGAAAAGTCGCTACATTTACACTGACAACTAATTGTTGTGTAGCGTGGTGTATGTAATACACGGTGTAGGTGTGACAGTTGTAGTGTAACTGTACCTACGTGTAAAATGACACAGTAAATAATAATATGGCGACGACGAAGGCAGAGGAGAAGAGGCGGCAGCGTGCGGCAGACGATCAGCTGGCCCGCACAGCAAAACTGCTACACCCATTGCTGTACCTGCAAAACCAATTGAGGTGGAGCATCAAAAGTGTCAATGAGACAAAATTTTATTATGTTACAATTACTCTCTCTGCCTAGCAGTCAGTGCTACGACGTACATTCGAGGTCGCCATTAATTATAGCACACGATTATGGTCGGCAAGTTGAGAATCCTTGTGCAAACTCGGGTCTTCCATAGCCTCGAACTGCACACGGGTCCTCAACCTGTGCCTTAACCTACAGTACTTATATTAATATCGGGAGCTGAGAATCCTTGTGCAAACTCGGGTCTTCCATAGCCTCGAGTCGCCTCTGCGGAGTTCTCACTTCCCCCTTAACCTACAGTACTTATATTAGTATCGGGGAGCTGAGAATCCTTGTGCAAACTCGGGTCTTCCATAGCCTCGAGTCGCCTCTGCGGAGTTCTCTCTCGAACTTCCCCCTTAACCTACAGTACTTATATTAATATCGGGAGTTGAGAATCCTTGTGCAAACTCGGGTCTTCCATAGCCTCGAGTCGCCTCTGCGGAGTTCTCTCTCAAACTTCCCCCTTAACCTACAGTACTTATATTAGTATGGGGGAGCTGAGAATCCTTGTGCAAACTCGGGTCTTCCATAGCCTCAAGTCGCCTCTGCGGAGTTCTCACTTCCCCCTTAACCTACGGTACATAATATGTATGTACAGGCCCTGGACATAATGTGTCCTGTGGGGCCAATGGGCGAGACGTCAGGTCTGCACCCACTTCACCACTACCCTGTCTCTCAACTGACTCAGAGATTACAGGTGTGGTTACGAACGGCACAGGAAGGACATGTCCCTGATTAGTGGTGTTACTTTGACACACACTGCAGGAACGGACAAAACTATCTATGTCTCGTCCCATCCCTGGCCAGAAAAAGTCAGCTCGGATACGGCCCTGGGTCTTCCTTTTGCCCATGTGACCTCCTGAGGCTGAACAATGACCCCATTGTAACACTGCTAGGCGGTACTTGGCGGGAACGACAAACTGCAGTCGAACCTCGCCCTCGGGTGTTCGTGACTCACGGTAGAGCCGTCCTTGTTTGCGAAGGAACTTGGCTCGACCTCCCCGTGAATACTTAATCACTCGACCCTTTTGTTTGTTCCGCACGGCAGCAAGTGTCGGGTCAGAATGTTGTTCTTGTACAACAAGTTGACTACACATCAGATCTTGCGGCGATTCAATGATCACTGGGGTGACACAGTCTGGAGCCTCAGCCATGGCTCGTGTTACCGCAGCAGCCGAAGTCTGAGTAGCGTCATCATCGGAGCAACTATCCTTGACTCCTTGAATATTGCCTACTATAAGGTCAAATAGAGGTTCTGGCATGACAACTGCAAGTGTCGTACCAGTATAAAATGGAGATGCCACCTGGATACATGCCTCAGGGAACAATCTCACTGATCCATCAATAAGGTTTGCATGGATCTGTCGACCTGTATACTGCTCAGGCCGAACTAGACTCTGCTTGACAGAGCAACCTGAGGAACCATTATCTCTCAGGACCTTCACAGGAATGCCTCCCACAAACCCTGGCTGAACAAGGAAGGTACTGTCACCTGTGGGAGGGCCTGTGGAGGAAGCAGCTAGCCACTCATGAGGCTGCTGAATTGATGCGGCAAACATTGTGCCTTGTGAATTATATTGGGAAGATGGAACATTGGCCATCTGTGGAGGGGGGTTCACTGTCACTGTGGGACTAGTGAACTGTGGGGAAGTACCCATACTGGTAGGGACGTGACCACCGTGCTGCTGCTGAGGAATGAAGGCTGCATTCGCTTCCTGCCTCTTTTGAGCTGGTGGTGAAAAAGTTTGTCCCGACGGTCGGTTGCGTGGCTGATACTGCTGCTGGTTAGGGTACTTGTTGTACCTCTTCCACTCAGGTTTCTGAGTGTTTTGCCCCTGGTCCTTCCACTGCGGTTTTGGACCTTGGCCATTATTCTGAGAATGGCCTTGTTGCTGGGATTCAGTCTGAGACGGCTTCCCAGATTTATCAGGTTTTCTGTTCCAGGTGTTTTGCTTACGAGTTTGATACCCGTATGCAGTAAAGAATGCGTCAGCCTTTTCTGCCATTTGGCTGGCATCTTTCACCTGGCAGATCTTAAGCTGTGCTATGAGCTCAGCAGGCCACGACCTCTCTAGCTGTGTACGCAGCATAAGGTCAATTATCCCCTCACGCGTGGAAGGAGTTTCATCTTTCTCCATCCACTCATTTAAGTAAGCTGTGAGACGATCAAGGAACTGAACAGCTGTCTCCTTGTCTTGGAGACGAGCTCGCATGAACTGAACTTTGGCGTCGTCTACTGTGAGACCATACGCCTTAATGAGTGCAGCTTTCATCATCTCATATGTGAGATTGTCTCCACGAATTCTGTGGAGAATATCGAGGGCAGGGCCCTCAAATAAACTAAGAAACTGAAGCCGCTTAGCTGCCTCATCCAGTTGATACATGTCTGCCATGTCCTCAAAACGAGCTATGTACGGCTCGATTCGCTCGCTTTCCTTGTATGAAGGAAGCTTGATGCGTGGGGTCGCCAGGACATGTGCAGGGAGAACGCTCGTGGAGCTTGGACCAACTGCACCAGACGTGTCTGAAGCCAAGGAATCTCGCTTGAGCTTCAGCACTTCAAGTTCATGTTTTTCTCGTGCCTCACGTTCGGCACGCTCATATTCACGTTGTTCCCGCTCGTGTTCGTGTTGTTCTCGCTCGTATTCGCGCTGAATCTTACGCTCTTCATGGGCATCATTCTCGCGCTGCTGGTCCATATTATGCCGTGAGAGTATATACTCTTTAATTTCAGTTGGGTCTGTAAGACCCATTTCTTTGGCTTCCTGTAAATATACAGTGGTAGCCATGGCGCTAATTTATTAAGCAAGCCGAAACTGAGTACTGACTGCTTCGCAAACGAATGCTAATAAACACAAGTAAAGAATACAGACACAAGCTAGTGGTGACCAGTCTTATCTAGTTAACTGGCAAAAATAAAACAAAATTTGCAAATACTGGGAAGACTCAATAATTAACACAATGGGTACGGCAGCTACCCAGGAGCGAATAAAATCGTCTGGCGTTACCAAAAATAAGTACTAAATAGAGTTAAGTACTCTATGGATTAATAAAGCAAAAATTCACTTGCTAAATTAACGGTAAACACCAGTAAACTTGTGCCTATAAACTTTAATGATAAATACCTAAATATGAACGAGTGAGCACTATCTCGTGAATAGCTTTAGAGCTAGGAGTTAATATCCTGGAATGAGGTCGCCAATTGTCACGGGGTTTTTAAAATATCACGGTGTTTTTAAAATAAATGCTAAATATTATTTAATTGATAATAATATTCAATAATATTGAAGAGCAGGGACAATGATTGTCTTGCTAAATCAAGCAACGATTACTTTACGCTGACTTCTTCGCACGATTCTCTAAGAACGAGAATTTATAAACTTTCTCAACAGTACACAGCAGAGACTAATTACTCACAATTGCTGAATTACTGTACTGTTAGCCTCTGGAGAAAGTTACTTCACCCCTGACAATAAATAACTAATACTACTAATAATAATCAGGTCCTTGCTGATGCTTAACTCCTATGGCACAACGGATTTAAGTTAATACAGCAAGACTGGTCTAAGTACCAGTTATGAATAGTAAAACGTTTATGCAAGCTAGGAGCTATATGGAAAATAAGCTTAATTTGGAGAAATGAAACAAGATTTTACTTTACATTTAGCTCAAGAAAAAGAACTGTTAAATTTATTGATTACAAAAAATAAATTTAACGTTACAATTCAAATCAAATTAATGAGACACACTCACTCTCATAAAAGCTAAATACTTACGCCTAGGAAAAACACCTTAACTAAGCTCTTAAAACTAGGATTATACAAAAGGAAATACCGGTCGATGAATGCTATATATCACCCGGGGGGTGGGAGGACTGGATTAACTGTGGAGTTTGGGTACTAGCTGACCTCTCACACTGCTGGCACAGGACCTCTCTCCGTCACAGCAAACACTAGACTGAATTCAAATAATGTATAGGCAGGACGCACAAGCCACCAGAAGAAGGCGTGGCTAACGGTTTAGGCAAGCAGAGGCGAACGATAAAGAAACAATTGTATTGCTCAGTAGAGCACTTAGTAATGATGCATTAAATCGGTCACTTTTGAAAGTGACGAATGTTTTGAAAAGTATACTCCGAAATGGAGAGAGAAACGGTTAACTGAGCGATACACAGTGAGCTTTCCACTAATAGTTCGTGGCTTCTCACAAAAGGGAAATGTCGCGAATTGATTCGTGACAGTATTGAACCATTTCTGTATTTTCTTATCTGCTTCTTTGTGCTGTGGGATGTACTTCTGGACTCCTATTTCATAAAATTCACAAAATTTTTTATATGCAGCATTTTAAATCTTGTCCTTTAAGCTCATTTTCCCAATCAACTTCTAAAATACTTCTTTAGGTCTTGATAATTTCCTTTTTATAGTTTAGGCTCTTTTTGTAACTGTCATTGCTGTTTACTATGTCATATGCTATCCTGAAGTTATAATTTAGTACTGCATGATCGCTTTTGCCGAGTGGAGGGTGATATATTAAACTGTCAATGTCATTTTCTTGACTATATTAAATATTAGATCTAGCACTGAAGGTACATCAAGTCCTCTTTTTCTAGTGGTTTCCCTCACATGTTGCGTTAAGAAAAACTCTTGTACGAGATCCAGGAGCTTTTGGTCCCAACAGCTTTCTTGGCTATTTATATCTGGAGTATTCCAATTTATATTTGTATTGAAGTCCCCAGTTAGTATAATTCTTTCCGATTTCTCTTCCATTTTATGTAGCAAGGATCTTATACTCTGAATTGTACTCTCTGCCAGGTCCTCATATTCGTCTCTTTCCTATGTGCTTGATCTGGGTGGCATGTATAAATTGGCTACAATTACTTTACCTTCAGATGTGTCGATCTCTACTGCAATCAGTTCTACTTGTGATGGTATGTCTATCTCTATCTATCTATTGCCAGACGCCTCAATCCCGTTTGGGGTGGCCACAAACAAATCGCCTCCAAGTCGCCCTGTTCCCCGCCATTTCACTACCCTGCTCCCAACTCACACCCCCTCTAGGTATATCTAGGTTTATTTCCTTGACTTTTAGATTTTTCTTAGTTAATATTATAATTCCTCCTCCTTTTTTTAAATTTCTGTCTCTTCTCCATATATTGTATTCCTCTAAGTTTAGTATGTCATTGGATATCCTTGGTGTTAATTTTGTCTCAGTTAGGCATATTATTTGTGGTTCATTTTCTCTGACATAATCATTCATCTCTAGTAATTTAGATACCATTCCATCCACATTTGAGTACATCAACTTTATCATCTTGTTTATATACTTGCCATGACATGGTTCTACTAACTTCCTCCTTTTTCTTCCATCCTGTTTGTGTACCACTTTCGTACCTGCAATCCTATTACTTTGTAAAAAAAAAATTCTTCTCTTCTGATCTTCCCTCATTTTTTGTTTTTGCTTCCTCCCTTTTCTCTTTCAGTAATTCCAGTTCCTCTTGTGTTAGGCATCTTTTATCCTTACATTTTGAACTCCTCTTTTTCCATAAGATTCTTTGCATTTTTAGTATCTCTTCCACAGTGTTTACACTCTGGAAAGTCACCTGTAGAGGTCTTGTCTTGCTTTTCTCGTATTTCCCTAACCTTTTGTGTTCCTCTATGTCTTTACTACAGATTTCCTCTGATACTTCTTTCAGTAAGCTCAATACATTTGCCATCTCCTTTTTGTCTCTAGTGATTTTGTTTTTATTTCTTCCTCTTCTATACCAGTGATTACTATTGATTTATTTATTTCTACTGAATCTCTGACTAACTTTGGATTGTTTTGGATTATTCTTTTCTTCTTTTTAATGCTTTTTTCCTCCACCCTTGTTTCTAAGTCTTTCTTTACTTTCACCATTCAGCACCATACGTGGTTTCTACATCATTTTTGTAGCTTTGCTCCAGCTTCATTCACCTGTGTTATCTTCTCCTCAATATCACTGCTCTGGTCCATAAGACTGCTTGCTTGTCTAATTGTCTCTGTGTCATTTTTTAACTCTTCCATAACACTCTCGTGATTGACTACTGTACTTCCCATTTCACTCACTTTCTTCCTAAGCGTACTCAATTCCACTGTTAGTTCACTGATTGGTTGTGTCTTACTTATTGGCCTCCCTTCCTAGTTTTTCTATCTCTTCCTTTTGCAAGTGCATTTGCTTCTTTATTTCATCCATTTCATTTTTGAAAGCCATTTCTAGTTTGTGTACACGTTCAACCAGTCTATTGTGAGTCTCCACTTCAACTAGTTCTTGGTAGAAATCATCATTTTGCTTTTTACTTTTATCCCTTTTCTTTTCCAAATTTGTTTTACTGAAGTATGTATCCATTTTGTAATACTAAATGAACAGAGTATGTACTTACAGTGTGCACGCTTTGCCTGTCTTTCTGTAGTATAAACAAACCCAGCTGACTCAACGCATCGTGGTTCTTTGTTGTTTGAAAGTCTTATTTAAACTTATTATTTCTTTTCCTTTTAATAATGAAAAATCATTTAGTCTAACCTGGTACAGAGCTTGACTCATTCAAAGATACTTATTTAGGTAATACCTCTGGCCGTGTTGGTCTGGTATGGAGCGCCGGTAACGGACGTCTTCGACGATGCCCTGTGTGTGTGTGTGTGTGTGTGTGTGTGTGTGTGATAGACATGCAGGTTTAAAGATCGTTTGGTGATGTAATATGAGAACATTCAGCTGGAGGTCAAGGTCACAGGGCAAAGGTCATTGATTGACCCTTTTAACAGGTGTGGGGAGTGGGTGTTTACTCGCTTCTTCTTGTGCGTTTTGAAAGTAATGGATATTTACCTCCGCCGAGGAGGTTGTATGTATTACCTGGCGTTTGTATTTTTGTTTGTCTGTCTGTCAGCAGGATTACTCAAAAATTTATGGACGGACTGTGATGAAATTTTTTAAAGGGTGGGCCATGAGCCAAGGAAGAAATTATTAAATTTTGGGGCGGATCCGGATCCGGGTTCTTAGTATGCTGAACAATATCTCCAAAAGTTCTCAATGAGTTTCAATGAAATATTGTGGAAAGGTGGACCATGGATCAAGAAAGACTTTATTAAATTTGGGGGCAGATCTGGATCTGGATCCGGGATTACTCAAAAAACTATGAACGGATTTTCATGAAATTTTGTGAAAAGGTGGGCCATGGGCCATGGAAGAAATAATTAAATTTGGGGGCGGATCCGGATCCGGAGTGTCCCACACAGTATTTCCCAAAGTTCTCAATTAATTTTAATGAAATTTTGTGGAAATGTGGGCCATGGACCAAGAAAGAATTCATTAAATTGGGGGGCGGATCCTGGTCCTATGTCCACAGATCCAGATCCGGATCCATTTCAATGGCAGTCGCATTGGCGGAGGTATGCACTCTCTGAATGCTTCCTAGTTTATTATTATTATTATTATTATTATTGTTACTACCACTACCACCACTATTACTACTACTACTGCTTCTGTCACATACTACTACTACTACTACTACGACTGCTACTACTACTACTGCCACCACTACTTCCACTACCACTACTATTACGGCAAATGTTAACATGATGTGTATATAAAACATATAAAGCTGCTTAGGCAAATTATTGGAGGACTAGCTGAAAAGGTCCGCCCTCTGGTCAGGCTTTTCGGCTAGTTCCTGTGGAGGGCTGATTGTGCCTTCAGCCACTATACCTAATCTAACTTTTCAACATAAAATTAATCTTAATAAATTATATACCAAAACACTCCCTGGATCATGCTGATTCAGAATATGTATCATATGTGGGTAGACCCTAAGGGAGTCCAGTTTATAGGTAACAAACATTAAAACACTTGCATTTATTATTATAGATGTTTCAGTGACTTGAAAGGCAACATAAATATCACCGTTTATTATGCACATCCTCAGTGTCTGCGGCGCCCACCACCGACAACCGATGGCTGGTGACGGAGGCGCTGGTGAAGGCCACACTGAAAGCAGACAAGGGGGACTCTGCCAGCCTGGTCTCCTTCAGGGTGGAGGATTTCACGAAAAAGGGGGACAACTATTCAAGTAGCATGACGGCTGTGGTGGTGCGGTACAGAGAGGGGCGGAGAGGAGGAGAAGGAGACCAGTTATGTAGCTAAACAAACACATCCTTTGTCACAGTTTCAGTCTGACACCATGGGGAACTTGATACACGATATTTTTGTGAAGGAATCGATGTGCTTCATTGAAATAGCAAGCAAACTTAATGAGGCCCTGAGACAGCACGGGATTACAGACCTACAGTAGAATTTATTATTATTATTATTACTATGCATTGTCTTCAGGTTATTGCAAACTCTATGAAAGTCATATTGAATGTGACAAAACTATATCACTTCATTAGACAAAAAAACTAATAACTGTGTCCCATGGCACTATCAGGTTTCCCAAGGGGTTCGCCTCATGTCTGGAGACGAGAAAGGAGGCAATAATGTTGGAAGACTTACGGCCACGAGGATTTAAGATGTATAACAGACGGCGAGGGATGGATGTGCCCCACGCCGCACTAGTGCTGCAGGAGATGGGTAGGCTACACGCTGCGTCTGCCCTCATGGAAGCAGCACTACCCGACAAAGACATGCAGAAAACTTGGCCACTTCTTGTTGAAAAGTGGACAACGGATGAGGATTTCTTCCCGATTTTCAAAAAAATGATGGAGGGGCAGATGGAAGCTGGAGCCATGGTCATGGATAAGGTTAGTATTCCTAATTGCTCTCTCTCTCTCTCTCTCTCTCTCTCTCTCTCTCTCTCTCTCATTATTACCAGCCATAGTAGTGAAGCTGGTATTGATTTCAATTTGTCTGTCTGTCTGTGTGTCTGTTAGCACGATAATTTCGCAATCGCTCAAGATATCATCACAAAATTTTACGGGTGTGCCTTAGGGATGAAAACCTCCTACGAGTTCGAAATTGGTGTAAGTAGGTCATGGTCTGTGTGTCTGTTAGTACGATAACTTCGCAGCAGCTCAAGATATCATCACAAACTGTTAAGGATGTGTAGTAGTCATGAAAATCTCATACGAGTTCGAAATTGGTGAAAGTAGGTCAAGGCCAAGGTCACATTCTGAGCCGTGCTAGCTATGTATTGGCTCACAGCGGTGTGATTCCCCTTGGCCTTTGGTTATTATTATTATTATTTTACCTCTATAGTTGCGAGCGCCACGACTCTGAGGTTGTCATTATCGCACCCTGCCACCCTACCATTCAAAACTGCATCCGATTTCGTATCATACACGAATCATATTATTATGCATGAATGTTATACACACGAATATTATTATACACGAACATATTATACACGAATCACATAAACGTCTCATACACGAAATCAGACGCACTTTTGAAAGATAAGTCGCCAGAATGTACGATAATAATAACCTCAAAGTCGTGTACCGCCACTGGTGCTGGATGTGAAGTATGTAATGTCCGTCTTATATTACTATTTTATCATTTTATTTGTGCATTTATTTATTTGGGCACAAAGCTACACAGTTTCGTCTATTGTTGGGTCCACTCTGATGCTCTCACGGGAAGGTTTAAAATCACCTCTTAATTTTTAGACTTTTCCTTTTCTTTCCAGTTATGTAGTTTCTCTTTTGTATTGTGAGTGTGTTTGTGTGTGTGTGGTACAGAGAGAGAGTGAGTTTATGTATGTGCGTGTGTGTTGTGAGAGTTCCCTAAGCCAGTATGTATGTATTGATATTGGTTTAGAATTTACCTGGAGTTGTAGCTATCCACTCTTCTGGTAAAGCAATAATCTAGGGTGTTTGGTTTGTCCCTGCTTAAAAAAAAAAAAAAAAAAAAGGAGAAGCAGGATGGAGACTAGTTGTGCAGGAATAGGTAAACAAGAGAAGGGAGGAAAAGGAAACACACTGTTGGAGGGGTAATAGGAAGAGAACAGCGGAGTGCAAAGAAGAAAGCAAACGGCAACAAGACATGTATTGATCCTCCAGGAAGTGTTCGTTATTAATTCAGTGTTCTGCTCACCAGGGCTTGAACTTTTTACTCGACCTTGTGTGTGTTGAACAAATGACGATGACCACTACACACCGTGAGAACTGTGGAGGAGAAAGGCAGGAGCTTGTTACTGTTGTTGGAGTAGGAGGAAGAGTGGGAGGATATATATAGGGAAGAGGTGAAGGAGGAGGAGGTAATATTAGCAGAAAAGGGAAGTAAGGAGGGGAAAGAAACAGTGGAGGGACATTGCGCTACAGAAGTGGGAAAAACAGAAGATATATATGAAAAGATACGGGAAAACCCTTGGAAACAGAAGCAGAAGGTGGAAAGAGAACAGCAAGGAGGAGGAAGACACAAAAGGGTGACAGGTTAGCACAGGAGACTATATGGGCTGTAGCCTCTCGTCTATTTAAGGAGGCTACCAACATCTCTTCATTTACTGTTTGTTTCTGCATATGCCAAGGTAATATTCTATAATTTTATATATGCAGGTATGTGTAACATTGACCCCTTCAGCCGGATAACATACTTATTTTTATTCTTGCTGTGTGAGACAGTTTTTACTCATTCAATATTAGTGGACTTTTTTCGAACTGGTGGGGTGAAAAAGATCCATCATGTAACCTATTCACTATTACAAATTCTTCTAGTTAGTTGAATAGAAATCGTCTCTGGAGGTGGCGAGGAATCACCAATAAGAGCAGTCTGATTCAAGGGGTTTAAATGCTGCACTGATATGTAAAGAGGATTATGCAAAACAGATCAGAAATGTAGAGGTGCTGGAGTAGACTCCCTGTGCCGACGAGATGACAGTCCAACCACAGGAAACGAGAGAGAAGGAAAGAAAGGAGAAGTGGGAGAAAAGCCTCGGTAAAACAACCGTTGCAAGGACAGAGCTGGAAAATACGGACTCTTTGCATAAGCAGGAGGGAGAAAAATAGAAAGGAATGGATGTTTTGTAAAAGTTGGATTAAGAGCAGGAGAACACAGAGACAACTGAAGACCAAAGCAAAAGAGAAGGAAGGAGCACGAGGAAACACGTAGATGAAGATGAAATATAATACAATAAAGCACGCGAGATGTTAACGAAATGGTAAACAAGAAAAGCTAATACAAATGGAATGAACGGAAAACAGAACAGAATAGGGACTGAAACTGAGTAACAAGGAGAGGCAAAAGAATAATTATAGGTAGATATGCCAGTTATCAGAAAAAATAAGGAGTAGGAGATTACAAAAGTTACGTTAATATTCCAACGAAAAACGACAAGGGAGAGAACAGGAAAAAAATGAAAACCCTAGACTGCACGATTAATGCAGGAGAGGCATTATGGGATGAAACTTCAAATCACAAGAGAGGGAGGTTGGAGGAAAGACAGAAAAGGATGAAAAGACTGTAGATCATTATGAAAAAAGAAAGAATTAGGATCTATAGCAGGGAATGGTGGGAGAAAGGAGGAGGAAAATATTGGGATGAAGATGCAGAAGGTAAAGAAGAGTAAACACAGGAATACCTTTAAAAACTAAAAAAAGCAAATGGATGGAGACAAAGGATATTATGATGATAGGAAAGTGAATAGCGTAGGAGAAGAGAGAACATGGTGAAACTTGAAAAAGAAGAGAGGAAGGATAAAGAAACACATTACAATAATAATTTAATGAAGAAAATGGAACAATACTCGTACTTTAGAGAAAAAAAATAAGAGTATTAAGGGAAAAAAACAATAGCCAGAAGAAAGTGTGATAAAAAACGAGGCAAGAGGATGTGAAAATTAACAACAGAAAAGAGAGGGAATAAGAAAGGTAAAAATAACAGATGCAGGATCGCCAATAAGCATTAGCGAAAATAGGGACAGAACAGAGAAAGAAAAAGAAACACCAATAACTCCAGCTGCCTGAAGAGAGGAGATGAAATATGACAGTTGAACGATCAAAGACAGAAACCGAGAAAAAGGATGTAGGATGGAGGAATGAGACGGACGAAAAAAAAAAAACGGGCTGGAGGTGGGGGGAGGGAGGAGGTCAAGAGGCGATGAAGGCAGTGAAGGTGGAAGAGAGAGGACAGGAAGCGCCAGGCGGGGAGTAGTGCGGCGGATATTAAAGTCATCCATGAAGTTTTTTTTACCGGCACCTGTAAGACGAACAACTGGATTAAAAGGTGCCGAACTGGATTTCTTGGTCGTCTTTTTGGTTTAAACATCTAACCACGTCTATATTGAATCATCCTGCAACGTACATCCACACGGGGTATACCACTGTTCCACTACATCCATCATCATCCCAGCGTATCCAGTATGCTTGTTTCCGCCATCCTCATCCATTATGCTCAATGAGCAAACAGTGAGTGGAAAAAGTGTGCGCTCACCCATTGTTTTGCTCACCTATCGAATTTCTGCAAGAAAGTCTGCTTACCAGCCTACCTACAACGCCTGTTTGAACAGTCCGTACTTTTCCTTTATGCCCCACCACATACCCACATCTCAGCCCATCCCACCCACTCCTCTCAAACCCCATCCATAAATATATATATATATATATATATATATATATATATATATATATATATATATATATATATATATATATATATATATATACCTGAAAGACCAGTATGCAAGTATCTTGAAAACTTTTGCACCGGAAGGTCGGATTTTCCCTGGCACACGCCTTCACCAGGCAGGACCTGAAGTGATTTTATTCCACGTGAATCGATCTGATGGACCTGATGGCACATGAAAAAGACCAGAGAGAACCAGACGGCATGAATTATTATATTTCGAAAACCATTGCACCAACAACTCTGATTGCTGACGCACTCCTTCATGGGCAGTTCTTGAAGCGTTCTATACTGATATGGATCGATCTGATGGACCTGTAATGAACTGAAATGACTGAGCATCAACAGGAACATGTTGCCTGAACTGGTCTGCTTAGTTCTGACTATGGCTTGAAATAGAGCCAGGAATAACTAAAGTGGATCCTAAGAATTGACTTAACATGGATGTGAATGGATCTGGATGGGACCTGCGGTGGCCTGAATGGATCTGACTGGACTTCACTGGACCTAAGCTGATGTAACTGGACCAGGACTGACGTGACCGAATCTAAATTACTCTAAATGGACCCAAGTTAATGCTGGTAACCGCATAACGTTACTGTGGTTGAACCTACATGCTGTATCTTGTCTGGGATCTGACTGGAAGGATATGGATGTAAGAAGACCCTGACTGGATCTGAAATACCATTAAAGAACACATGCTTGGCGGTAACTAAACGTTGACTAGGACATAAAAGACGATAAAACATCGTACTGAAAGAGTCAATACTTTCAAAATAATAACATGCTACTTTATTCTTGATACTGGCAAGAGTATAATGTAGATTAAGAGAAATGTTGTAGCGAAGGGTTATATTATGGCTATACTGTATAACCCATCCAGGACCATGAGGTCCCTCCCCTGAGCTGAATATAACGGTCAGGAAGGAGACAGTTTACAATAAATGCCACGTCATCGCAGTGAAAGAGTTGACAGACCTCTCATAACCTGTAAAGGGGTTTAATGAACGCTGTATTTGACCTCATTTTACGTGTATATAAAATCCACTCCCAAGCTGAACAGTGTTTATCTGGAATGAACAATAATAATAAAAAGCAAGACGGCACCATGGCAATTTTGTCAGTTAACTTAACTCAAAACGCCAAATAACGTAACCATTCAGCACCGATTGCATTTCCTCATCGAGAACAATCCAATGTTCACAAAAACAATTCCATTCACAGACACTGTTTTTTCTCCCTACTCAGAAACATTGCCTGGGGTGTTTTTTGGGAGCGGCACCAAAGCTTATCGTACCCACCTTATCATTTTTTTTTTTTTTAAGTTTATACAGTGTTACCATCAAGGCCCGGATTTAATCAGCATACAAGAGGTAGGCAAGTAGTGAAGGCTGAAAAAGTCTCTCGTCACCTAAATAAACTTGTCATGCTATACTGCCACACAATTTATATTCGAGACACTGTCAAGCTTCCCAGTACTGGAGGGGTTAATGAAGGCTGTATCTGAAAGCTGCAAAAGCCAAATTTTGCCAGTATTCAGCACATTATATTTCCATCGGGGTTCATTGCCCTGTTTACAAAAGACTCATTTTCCAACTCAGCAATGTCCCCCCCCTCCATGTTAACGCATTTCCTTTGGTATTTTTAACCATTCCAGTACCGTGATAATCTTTTCATACATCATTGTCGCATTACAGTCAGACGATTTTATTTACCTCAGGGGAGATCTCATTGTAGTGAGAGGGTTATTGAAAGCTGTATCTAATCCTTTCGAGTTCCAAAAGGCAATAACAAAGCTTTTTCTTTTTCTTTTGAAATAGTAAAAGTAACATCAAAATATACTTGTTTACATTGTACAGATAACATTTGCAAGCAGATCCGATCTCCTGTTGAAAGACACTCCATTCTACACCCAGCATTTATTCCACCTCCACTAAAACATTCCCCTAACATTTTTAAGGAGCAAAGACTGATGCTTAGTAACATCACGCACCGGTGACCGAAAAAGAAAGGCGAAACAGTATTGAAAAACGTTCACTGGAACGGTAAAGAGAGTTCTATAGCTGATTCCCTTCCTCTCACATTACCACCACTCTCATCGTCTCCAGCACCTTTTCAGTTTCTCTCTCTCTCTCTCTCTCCCCTGAATTCTGTTCTCCTCCTTCACCTCTCCAGCATATCACTTCTCCCTGTCCCTGATTCCACACTACTACACCAGTCTCTCTTCCTTCACCCTCTCCGTCATCATCATTGCTTCCTTCCTTCCCATACCGCACTCCTTCCGTCCCTCACCATCACTGTTCCTTTTTCCTCGTCTTTCCTGTCTCCCTTACGACTAGTGTTGCCTTTGCTCTTTCTTTTCGTTATTCCTGTAGTCTTTCTCACCATCATTGCCGTTATTATTTCCTTTTCCATGTCTCCACGACTAGCTCTGTTTCCTCCTCCAACTCCTCTTCCTCAGCATCGTCTCACTCTGTCCTCCTCCGAAAGCGTCATTACTTCTCCTCGTCATGTCTACCTTATCATCACTTCCTCCTCCTCCTGTCTTTGTTTGTTTGTTTTGTTTTTTTACACCACTTCATTCTTCCTTTCAGCTCCTGCACGCAGTCTTAATTTACTCTCCCCAGACTGCCTTCAACCACCAGCCCTCACCCCAACCACACACGCCTCCCTCTCTCAGCCTCTTCATCTCGTGGACGTCAGTAATGTTCTTCTTTTGCCACCGACAGACGATTTTGTTCTGCTTCTGAGAGACATTTAGAGTTGTAGGTTTGGAGTTTATACCTCTATATATATATATATATATATATATATATATATATATATATATATATATATGTATATGTGTATATAGATAGATAGATATTATATATATATATATATATATATATATATATATATATATATATATATATATATACCACGTATATATATACATATATATATACATATATAAATATATATACATAAATATATACATATATATATATATATATATATATATATATACATACATATATATACACACACATACATATATATATATATATATATATATATATATATATATATATATATATATATATATATATATATATATATATATATATATATATACACACACACCTACATATATATATACATATATATATATATATATATATATATATATATATATATAGACACACACACAGTACGTATATATCTGGAGAGAGAGATTAATATATATAATCTTCACTATTCACTCCATCAGTAAGAGAGGTTTTTTTCTCAGTTGAATAAAATCGTGTGAGTAATAATAAAGCAATACAACAGCCTTCATTACCGGAGTGAAGGAGTTGACCAGATGCCTTGCCTTGCTCTTGTTCCCTTCACTCCTCCCCACCCTTCCTGCCCTCCCCCCTTCCCCCCCTCTCTCTCTCTCTCTCTCTCTCTCTCTCTCTCTCTCTCTCTCTCACACACACACACACACACACACACACACACACAAAACACACACACACACACACACACACACACACACACACACAAACACACACACACACACACACACACACACACACACACACACACACACACACCTTGTTCCTTCACCCCCACCTTCATTCTGCATCTTAATTTTCCATTGAGAGCAACCTAACCCTTTTATTGTTTTCTCGCCTCCTCTTCCTCGTCAATTCCTGCCACCCCTCCTGTTTTTTCTCCTCTTCCTTGATCCCTACCTCTTTGCCCTTCTTTCTTCTCCCACTTGGCCCCTTCTTTCCTCTTCGTCTCCCACTTCTCTCCTTCCCACTTCACTCTTGGCCCACTCTCTTTTTAGTTCTCATAATCATCCTTTCTGCTGTCCTGTTTTTCCTTCTTTCCCGTTACCATCATCACTCCTGGTGCTTTACTTTTTCATTACGCTCCTCCCTGTTCACCATCCTCCTTCTCCCTAATAGTCTTCCTTCTCTTTTCCTGCCTCTCCTCCTCCTCCCCTCTTCCTCTTATCTAGCCTCTTCTCTCTCCAGACTCCGTCTCTCCGTCGATTTCCTTGACTCCGCTCTCCCTCATGACACCTTCCTGTCTTGCTCTTCCGTCTCCTCTTCTTCCACTCCTTCTCTCCTCCTTCCTCTTAGCCCCCCTCCTCCCTTCTCGATCTAGCTCACTCTCCTTATCTAATTTTCTTCTTTTTTCCTTCACTTCCCTCTCCCTCCAGACCCCCACACAACTTGATCTTACTCTTATTCTCTCTCCTCACAGCCCTCTCTCCACCGCTCTCATTGCCTCTTCTTCACTCCTCTCCCTGCTTGACCCTTCTCCCTCTTGCTCTTCCTCCTCCCCTCTCCCCCAGCCTTTCTCCCTTTTCTTTAATAAATGTCAACGAATGCGTTTAATGTGGGTCTTTCCCATTTTCCTCACTCTGCCTTCTATTAGGCTTCTTCTCGCACTTCTTAACGAATACAGTATTTTACGCAAGTTTGCGAGATATTTATGTTGAGGTAATATGTAGGCGGTGAAAGTCGAGAGCAGAATTAACTGTTTAGGGAAGAACAGAAAAGAAAGAGTGAAACCGAGACACTAGAAAACTTGATTCAGTTTATTAACTGGTTGTCGAACGCCAATAGTTTAATCTTCCAATCACAGCCGCCTGACCCATTTCTGGTTTCTCCCTCCTCCTCCTTCTCCTCCTCCTCTGCCTGCCTGCCTGCCTTCCTGCATGCTACCATGTCTACCTGTCTGCCACCGTGCCTGCCTCCCTGCCTTCCTGCTTGCTACCATGTCTGCCTGTCTGCCACCGTGCCTGCCTCCCTGCCTTGTGATAGGCTTCATCTGTACAATAAGCCTATTGGATGTACAGTTAACAACAACAAAAAATAATCGCACACCTTGCTGCACGTATCGTTCTGAAACATGGACGGTACATTGTGATATATGGAGCAGCCTGTGATTATAAATGCGAATATTATCCTTGGTAATTATTAGGACTCAAAATCGCAATATACTGTAGTTCACATTCTTGGTGCTTTGTTTTTTAAGGCAATAGGTTAATAGATTCCTGTGTGTCCTACAAAACTCGCTCATTTTCCCATCCATCGTACCCCAGGCGTGCCATACTTTTTGTCTTGACTGTACAATGTTACATAAACACAGGTGGTCTACTTACTGTGATATGTCTGTTATGATCTTAGATGAGGCAAGAGAGAAGGATCATACTTTAATTTAGAATTGTTTATAGCAGGTACATAACACTTCACACACACACACACACACACACACACACACACACACACACACACACACACACACACACACACACACACACACACACACACACACACACACACACACACACACGGCGTCATTAGGGCTTCACGCAGAGAGAACATTGTTGGTTCAGGGATTCAATGTTGTGGTGGGAGTGAGTGAGGAAGATATTTTCAATGTGAGGATCGTTTGGTTAAGGAAAGAGAGCAAAGAATAAGCACTCCATAAACCATCTCTCTCTCTCTCTCTCTCTCTCTCTCTCTCTCTCTCTCTCCAATTCTGACTCTTATCACTGAGTCCTCTTTTTCTCCCCCTCTTCTCTCTATGTATCTGTTTATCAGTTTGTCTTTTTATCCATCTGCCCATCCATCCATTTATTTACCGTATTCCCAGCTGGAACGAGAGGTCAGAATGAAGGTTCAGTGAACACACATTCTCCCTATAAATCAGTGCAAAGGTGTGTGTGTGTGTGTGTGTGTGTGTGTGTGTGTGTGTGTGTAAAAGGCATCAGTATTATTAAAGGAAGACTATATCTGAGAGAAATTAGTGTGGATGGGTAAAGCAGTGTTTTGTATTTAATGCCTGGGACTGAAGTAACATTGTACAGTGGTGCGGGCGTGGTGGTGTTGGCTCAGAGGGAATCTACACACATATATCCTGTCAATGGCCCACTGTGTCTGTCCATTCACTTTCAATAATAACGGATTTGCACCGTGTGTATCTGCCTGACGCAGCTGGAAGTATCGTTGTGGTTTCCGTTAGCCAAATTCCATAAGGGTTTATTGTAATAATTCTTGCAGATGGATGTTACGTCCTACGTCAGATTGTTGTGTAGTTTACGCCTGTACTGCTCATTATCATCATCATCATCGTCGTCGTCGTCGTCAGTCAGTATGAACATTACCAACACTTACTTAGGCTGTTCTGGGAGTTAATCGTTTTAGTTACTAATTGCTATTTGTATTTTATTCTTGTTATCTGCTGCCGATTTTATTCAGCTTTGTGTAGCCTTGATCCCTTCTCACAGCCAGAGATCCTCCCAAATTTGAATGCATTGTCTGATGGTACCTTGATTATAAGGAAAAATCCATCAACTTGTTCAAGAAGTTGAGTAACCCTAGCGAGGTGGATCAAGTTATTTAACTGTACAGAATGTGATTTTTTTTTCTAGGTACAGTAAGAGCAGATGGACATAAAACATATAATTAATTGTTAATTTAAAGTTTCAGTCCACTTCATTGTGATCAGTAGCAAGACAATGACCACTGAATTTCAGAACCCAGTAATACGATCTTCGAAAATTTCCATCATACCAAAATTTTGTGAGTTTCATAAAGTTTTGATTAGATAGTGAAATAGTATTACAGTCTTCAACTGTCCATGAATAACACAGCACTTCATTAATTTAGTCCTTGTTCAACGATGGCGTCATATGATTATTTTTATCCTCTGGACCAAATATGTAATGCGTTGGTGATATTTACTGGTGATGCAAGGGAAACATAAATGCGAATGTGTTGGGCATGTCGGAACTATGTGAAGGTATGTGTGTTTGGATAACAAGTTCTTATGTTGAGATTCATGACTGTGTTATGTGTACCTTTTCACTTGGGTGTTGCCTCCTTCAGGGAGAGTAGATAGTTCATGTTTTAGCTGTATTTCAGGTTTTAAAACAGTTCAGGTTTTGGCGTTAGATCGCAGTGTTGCATCAGAGAGCAGTAGGGTGTCCCCGTGACCGGTTTCAAACAATATGTCGTCGAGAATAAGATATCTTCGGCGGACAGGCTGACTGGTGGGCTGTCCAGTAGACTGTGTGATGGACGAGTGTGAGATGTTTCAAGACAAGTAAATAATTGTGTGGAAGGTGTGCTGGCTGCCGGCTGTATGCAGGAGGGTCTACTGTGGGAGGGTGAAGCATCTTTGTAACTAAACTTGTTACTCCAGTCTTGCAGTGTGGTGTGGTATGTATTGCTTCAGGCTATGTACCTGTGTGTGTGTGTGTGTGTGTGTACTTTTTGGGGTCAGATCACACCGCCTCTCCATCATCATTACTCACACACTCCTGAGACAGGGCAGCAGGGTTGAGGGTCCTGGTAAAGGGGTGAGGCAGGGAGGATGGCGAGACAGTAAGGCAACAGGTGAATCATGTGTATGGCAATGCAAGGGGCAGGATGCTGGACGGCCATCCATCAGGACACGAGACCGATCCCATGTTAGAAGAGTGCCTAGTATGGGTATAACATTTTAAAACAGCAGTAATAGATCTTCATTAGGCCCAGCGCCATGTTGTAAAACCACAACGCTAACACCATCACACCAGGCCTATATAAGACAACCCAAGCGTGTATATGGATATTGGGTGTTAGTGCTCAAGCAGCGACATGTGAAGGTTTGACCCTTTCTGTTTATAACAGCACCATATTAATTCACTTCGTACTGTGTCATCAGTCATCATTCTGTTTTATTATGTGTGAATTTCATAGCCAACCATATAGTTAAGCACAGTAAGCCAGTATATTTGCTGATTAAGATGGATACAGAACTGCTCAACTCAGCATCTGTTCTCACACGTCCTGTACCGTCTCGAGTCGGAGAGCTTCTGCACTTCACACAGGTCGGATTTATACCTGCCCGCCTGGCATATACCTGCATAACCTATACAATTATTCAGTAAATCAACAGCAAGATTCCAAATGTGCCATCACTCTCAGGAGTGCACGTAGGAGGACCATTGGACGTAGGGAAGGTGTTATCTGTTGTATGGCCGGAGTTTGATATGTAGAAAGTTAGACATGTTACATTAACTGCATCGTCGACTGTACACTCATTTCACTTTCACTTTTACAGCCAGTATACCGTATTGTGTTTCATTCTGTGCAACACAAAAAACACAGTCTGGCCAAGAGTATCCAATGCAGGGATGTTCTACGTACGATAATTATCGTATTTGTACTATAATTTGGGATGCTTGTACGATGTACGATATCACATTCAAAATATACGATAATTTTTGTCTATTTCAGCTTCCCTAGATTTTATATATATATATATATATATATATATATATATATATATATATATATATATATATATATATATATATATATACACAGGTTAACAACACTCACTATTCCCGCCACACGGTTCATTGTGCCCACACCCCAGTAACCCACGCTTCCCCTGAGTCACTCACGAAATTCCTTTCCCCTCCCAGTCCCATGGGAGGTCAGGGCCAAGCCCGGCCGACCCCATAAATGTCAAGGACTTAGAAGTTCAAACTTTACTTGGTGCTTGGTAGTGGTCTGGTTCAATGCCCTGGCCAAGCTGTAGTGCTGCTGTACCCACTACCCACTCTGCAACTTTGTATAGGACTTCAGTAAAGTCGTAAGTACAGTTGATATGCTGGTATACGTAAAGCTTTGTAGGATATTCTTAATTTCTTACCGGGAAACGTGAGTGAAAGAAAGGCAAAAGTAATGTACCGTCTTAATTACTAGTTTGTATTCACCTAATTGTGATTCTCCTGGATTGACTCAGTCAAGCTCATGATGCCCCGTCTACATTTACCATTTCATCATACTTTCTTTACACACCATCTCGTCTGGTAACTTGTTTTAATTGAAAATTTACCTGTACGATAATTTTAGGGTAATATACGATAATTTTCATGCTACGGTACGATATATTGGGTCTCTGGGCAGAACATCCCTGATCCAATGGAAGAGAGAGAGTGGGGAGGGGGGGACGATGGTTGCAATAACCGTTAGATGAATTTTAAAAAATGGTTTCGTTTAAAACGGCAGGACATACTATGTTTCAAATATAGTAGTAGAGGTAGAAGGAAAGTTCGACTGAACAAAATTTTCGTTTGTTGCAATATTATACAAAAGAAATTCTTTTGTATGTAATATATGGATTTACGAGCATATATCGCCATTACACTGACGAGGTGTGCCCTCACGTGGTGGCACTGATATGGCCAGCCAGCTTCACTGAATAAAAAACAAACGTCCCTCATCTCACTCCCTATCCCCCGAGAAGACGGTGGAAAGACAAAGCGACAGACTAGAACTATCGCTAGCGTGCCCATTAGCTCTACCATGATAGTTGGATGAGGTCAGGTCAGGTCAGGCCGAGAATATTGACAAGGACTTCCACGTGCTTTTGAACATTAATAGTATTTATGTTTGTTATAGCAGAAGCCATTACATTTAATCTGATCAGTTCACTATGACAGAGGCTCTCAGACTGTATGATTGTCTAAGTGACTGCAGTAAAACTACTACGATACCTAAAAACACTTAAAAAGAATCATGGTCAAAGGGAAAATGGGACTATAAAAATATTTAAAAATTAAGATTATTATCATTAGAGGCTAGAAGGTCTGGAAAGAAAGAAAAAAAAAAAAGAGCCTATTCTTCCAATCCGATCAAATTTACATATTTTTTTTTCCTAGCTGAATTTAATTTCGGTAGTATCAGAGGTTGGTAGAAAAATTATGCAGCCGCCAACCTCTGTCAAATGAATATGCCAACTGTGCTTCTAATGACTTTGTTGTTAAGACCACACCAGGCAAAAAAAAAAAAAAATGACTAGTTGAAATAAAGTAGACGGCTCATAATAACATAAGAAAAGAAGATTACTGCAGTCAGTTGGTTGGCCCATGCAAGGCAGTTCCTGTAAGACTGTGTCTCGACTAAGTATAAGAGAAGGATAGTAAAGAAGGAGGCAGATTTATTAAAGTCCACACAAACTCACCCTCTTTTACAATTCTCTAACTTCAGAACAAGATGTCTTCCCTGAGGTAATAAAACCATTTGAAAGAAAATGGAATTAGGAGTACCAAATGACCTTACAAATATTCACGTTACTTTCATCAGCATAACGTATTGTATACATTAATAACATCATCATCCACTGCAACCCACTCATTAATCCCGTTGTTACCAGAGGTCCAGCCAGTGCTGAAAAAATCGTCTGTATAACAGGAATGAAATAGATACCTTAGTCCTTCTAAATCACGTAACCTAAAGTTCATTTACTTTAACTAGGCGGAGATCCTGGTCCCTTTGCAGCTTAATTCCCGCAGCCCAGTGGCAGAATAAGACAGCCCTACAGCTGTACATCCTTCCATAACACCTTTTTGTGACTAGCATTATATTCTAGTATTATTCTATTCTTACAGCTCAACATTCACGATGGAGACGTGGTCATTTCGCCTAGTTAAAGTGAACAGAGTAAAGTCGTCCTCTACAATCCTGTCATAACTTCCTTCACTACCAGGGGTACGTTTTGAGCTAAAGAAAGAAAAAAGTATGAAAGTAAATAAAATTAAATAGAACCAGATTAACTTACTAGTACTGTGTTAATAATTTCATGGCGTCATGTTGTGCTGGTGTCGTTATTTTTACATGCGGGAGCATCTTTGGGAGCCGGACTGGCCGTCATTCACTCACTAACGATTTCGGGAAACGAGGTGTTCAGTTCCCGTTGAATATAGCGCAGCCGGATCTTGTATTTGTGTACTGGTTATGTACATCTGTAATCTTCAAAGCAGTGTTTTGTTGACTTTGTTATATAAAATATGCTTATTTGTAAGCCCCAGATCTTGTTGCTGCTGTTAAGTTACATATTCTTATTATTTTGTAGGCGTCATTTTAAGTTAATTTTGTTTTTAATCAAATGCATCGTTTTTAGGAGATTCGATGTGTGTGTGTGTGTGTGTGTGTGTGTGTGTGTGTGTGTGTGTGTGTGTGTGTGTTGTTTTAGGTATAGTTATCATTTTCAGGTGAGACTTAACACGCATTTTGTTATTTATATACATTCATTGTAGTCGTGGCCTCATTTTACTTTGCAAATGTTTTGTGTTTACTCACATAATAAGTCTTGCTGTATGTTCGTTTTGTGGTGCTGGGTATTTTCAGTATTTTTTCTCGGGAGACAATGGTAATACTTGTTATCAGGGCGTTAATTTATATTAGTGTTCGTTATTTTAACTATACACATATTTTCGGGCATCATTTGGTATATTTAATTGTTTAAATTTTGCTCATTTTGTTCTAGTGAAATATTATGTTCTTGCTGTGCTATAGGCGTAGTCATACCTCTGAGAGCATTGTTTTATGTTGGTGTTATTTTAGTCGTGTCCATAATTCAGGAACATCATTTGGTGCTGGTAACTCAGAGAAGGATGGGAGGTGGTGAGTGGATACGATTTACTCCCAGCGTCCTACTTTATTACTATAATCACTACACACACACACACACACACACACACACACACACACACACACACACACACAGAAGGCGTATATCCATTTCTGACACTTAATTTTTCCAGATATATTCGCTTGGCAGCTTTAATTCCAATGTGTCCCTTTGTGTAGGACGAGTTTGACTGACATACAGACGGACAAACCAACAGATGTAGAGAAAGCTGACATTCCGAATCTTCCCACACTACTGGGGTTGAGTGGGGTTAGGGACCTGAGACAGTGTGTTCGCAAGATTCATAAAATCAATAACCCATGGTGTAAATAACGGAATTATTCATACATCTAAGCCAATAACTGATTTACTGAGCCAGAACAATGTTTCACTGTATTTGCGGACCCTCCAAAAAGTAGGACTTAACCTCATAGAGGTATTTATTTCATATAATTGTAGGTATGCCGCAAATTAGGTAGGATTAGAGGAAGGAGAAAGGGACGGCGAGGAATAGTTTATTGATTCCCGACTAGCTCTAAAATCACACACACACACACACACACACACACACACACACACACACACACACACACACACACACACACACACACACACACACACACACACACACACACACACACACATTTACACGTAAACAATACATATACACAAACAAGAACACACAAACACATACACCCACCCACAATCCCATTCACACACATGCTGATGACTCAGCGCTACATAGTTCATTCACACTCAGACATCCATTTACAAAGCCTAATATCTCTACCTCTCAACTCAGTACAGCCATCTCCATTAATCAAGATCTATCTACGATCAGTGAATGGGGACAAAACAACCTTGTCTCTTTTAATGCTAGTAAAACTAAATATATACAGTTTACTAATAGACAGATATTACCAGATTCGTACATTACCTTCAGTGCTACTAATATTCCCATCTCCAAAAATATTGAAATTCTTGGTGTCTCACTTAACAGTGCCCTCAGCTGGACCTCTCATGTCAGATCATTTGCTAAAACCGCCTCAAAGAAACTTGGATTATTGTAGAGAGTCCGTAACTTCTTCGCCGATGAGCAGTTAGCTATAATTTATAAGAATCATGTGCGCTCTCAGCTTGACTATTGCTCACCCTTGTGGAATGGTTGTGGAGAGGTTGCATTAGGATAACTAGACAAAATTCAGAACAAAGCTGTTAGAATCATTAACAACCCTGCCATTACATATAAACTACCTCCCCTGCAAATAAGAAGGAATGTTGCCTCCCTTGCATTATTTTACAGATATTTTTTTGGCAAACGCTCAGACGAAGTTGCGTCCATGGTGCCGCCTCTCCATGCATGCCCTCATGCTACACGGGCATCTGGTAGCCCTCATGACTGGAATGTCAGTCAGCCATATTGCAGAACTTCTGCCTTTTAGAATTCTTTCATTCCCCGAACTGCTTCTCTCTGGAACTCGCTTCCCCAGAGTTGTTTTCCTCCAAATTTCAACCCACAACTGTTCAAGTCTAACTGTTACAGATATTTGATGAACAGAGGACACCAGTAATCTGGTGTATGGATTATTTTTTTTTTTACTCATTTGCTTTTCCTTCCTCCGTTCTGTTATATATATATATATATATATATATATATATATATATATATATATATATATATATATATATATATATATATATATATACACACACATGCAGACAGACATACCTAACATCCCCGGCATGTTCGTGGAATCGACATGAAATAAAAATGGGTAAAAAATATCGAAGCATGTGGATGAAATAATGCTGATGAGATCATTCTGGCTGGCTGTTCATGATGGCAGTTCATCATTTTGAAAAATATATTTTTGGAGGCAAAGACCCCTTTTTTTTTTCTTTTTTTTTTTTTCAAACAAATGTTATGTCCAGCTCCAGTGGTATGTTCGCTTTTTTGTGTATTCATTTTTTCCCCTTGCTGCCGGTAAGTTATGTGATTTTTGCTTAGTTACATGTTACCTTTCTCTATATAATGTTCTGTCCACAGGAATTGCGGTAAAATGGGAAAAATGCAACTGAAGTTTAAATCGGCATCATAGTTTGTCGTATTCTCAGCTAACAAATGGTGTAACCAGGAATAATAAACATAAGTACATCAATAAACAGACATGAGTCAGTACAGTGGCCAGTGAAATAGGCTATACACTGATTCACAAAACAATACACCCTCCTTACCACAGCGCCATATTTTTCTTTCTTCAAATGTTTTATACAGAATAGAAGAGACTTGTGGAACTGAAGGAGTTGGATATAGTCTTTGTTAAGCCCTACAGCACTAAACATTATTCCGAAGCTGAATACAGTCGTATAAAGGTTAAAAAATTTACGAAAGTAAGTTTTGTATAATGGATAGGTAAAGTCTTCAGAATTACCTGACTCCATCACGCAACCATTTGTCTTTAACCTCGTCAGCTCGACAACATAATTTCCATGTCATCCCTGCTGCCTCCATAAAATTGTACTCGGCCTGCTGGAGACTTTTTGAACTCGAGCGGTTTGTGATTGCCTTATTAACCCTTTCAGTTTTAGAAGTAATTACTAAGCTCAATAAAATAATCTACAGGTAGTAAAAGTAGACTGAATTAGGACATGATATTAATGAAGGTTAATTCCTGTAAATTCTCATGATTTTCATCCCACAAACATGCGTCTTCACAAGAAAAATGCGTTTTGTATTGTTACAGGAACACGAATTTTCACCGGCGTGGAAAACTTTGTAACACATTTTCCTTAATTATGTATTTGGTTTAATACACCTAAATATTTTCTTGTATGTTATCTTTAACTTCTTTCTTTTGATAATTTGTATCGATAACATACAAAAGGATACCCACGTCTTCAATATGATAACGTCTGTTTAGAGTTTATATTTTCGAACCACTGACAACTGTATTCAAATTAGGGATGATCTTTTATGCTGGAAGGCTTATTGAAGGCTGTTTTTACCCTCTACGTTAAAAAAAATCTCCCCGAAGCTGCATGAAATAGTTTCAGGAGAGAGAAATAATGAAATGCAAAATACCTCATCGGACTAACTGGGTTAAAATGTAATGTGCAAATGAAGTATTTGACGCAGAGGTGTTACCAAACCACCTCAGCCATTGACAACACAGCCTGATGTTACTCTGCTTTGATGTTGACGCAGAGGTGTTACCAAACCACCTCAGCCATTGACAACACAGCCTGATGTTACTCTGCTTTGATGTTGACGCAGAGGTGTTACCAAACCACCTCAGCCATTGACAACACAGCCTGATGTTACTCTGCTTTGATGTTGACGCAGAGGTGTTACCAAACCACCTCAGCCAGTGACAACACAGCCTGATGTTACTCTGCTTTGATGTTGACGCAGAGGTGTTACCAAACCACCTCAGCCAGTGACAACACAGCCTGATGTTACTCTGCTTTGATGTTGACGCAGAGGTGTTACCAAACCACCTCAGCCATTGACAACACAGCCTGATGTTACTCTGCTTTGATGTTGACGCAGAGGTGTTACCAAACCACCTCAGCCAGTGACAACACAGCCTGATGTTACTCTGCTTTGATCGGGTATTTTTTCTACGCTTTCATGTTGTCCCGTTGATCTGTTTTTTTGACAAAGTGGCTATACATTTCTTACCACACGCCAACGTTTTAATAAGTGTAAAACTGTTTATCAGCTACTTTGAAAACGTGCAGAACTGACAGTATATTCATGTTCAGAAAGAATGTTGCGTTTTATAACAAACAAAATAAATGAAGCTGGAAGTAAGCACCGTAGACAAACTAAAGCAGTGACTGACGAGGTGATCATAAACAAGAATTGGTTCACAGCCTGATTGTCCAACGCCGTTGTATCCATCAGTGGCCTTTTGACTGTGTTGTACCAAACTGAACATGAGTAATCAACAGGCTTGGCCTTTACCATAGACTCACTCTCTCTATCTCAGTATATATATATATATATATATATATATATATATATATATATATATATATATATATGTGTGTGTGTGTGTGTGTGTGTGTGTGTGTGTGTGTGTGTGTGTGCCTGCTATCCAGGGAGTGTTACGTTCTTAGGACATCTGCAGTTATATTATATCCAAAGCTTTTTTCAGATTCATTGGACTTCTGTTGACTGGTATTATCTAGGTTTTCTCTTGCGTTATATTATACCATTGTGCCGATATTTGTGTCTGTGTAAATCTCGAGCATTTTCGAGTTTTTATTCGGCAGTTTCATCATCTTATGGTCAGCCATTTATCTATTTCTCACTTCCCAACACCCACAATTTTTCCTGGTCTTCCACAATTCTTGGTTTCACTGCATCCTTTTTTTTTAAACATGCTGTAATTTGGTTGCATTGAATGTAAAAAGACTTTCCTCAAAATTACGTGAACTTCATCACATATTCATTTAAAACAAAGCAGGGGTCCATCCAGTGCAACTAACATTGTTTGCCATTATATATGTTATGGGTTTTCAGCCACAGTTGCGTTTTGGATGCTGATAATGTTTTGTGCATTTTTTTCTTTATTCTAGGGATCCATACAAAAGCTTGTTGTTATGCAGTTTATCGTGTTCAGTTAAAGAGCAAGATGGAGAAATAGTATCCTGAAAGGAAACTATGGTTGGAAGACTGGAGAAGAATATTAAGTTATAAGGAAAAAATAAAGGAGATAGCATGAGAGAGAGAGAGAGAGAGAGAGAGAGAGAGAGAGAGAGAGAGAGAGAGAGAGATCCTGAAAGTAAACTATGGTTGGAAGACTGGAGAAGAATATTAAGTTGTAAGAGGAAAGGTAAAGGAGATAGCATAGAGAGAGAGAGAGAGAGAGAGAGAGAGAGAGGTGTTAGAAATGAAAGAGAAATGTTGATAGAAAAAGACACTGCATCTTTTGGAGTAGGAATAAAAATGCTAAAAAAGGAAAGTCGATAGTGGATAGGGAAGGTGGATGAAGGGTGGAAGGGAAGAGAATTGCTGGAAAAGGGAAGAGAGAAACTGAGGAGGAATGAGAAATATTGGAAAGGAAAGCGAAAGGTTGCAGAGGAAAAACTGAATCTGGAATGGCATAGAAAAGCTCGGAAGGACATGAGAATCCTGAATGTTGTTATAAAAAAAAAAAAAAAAAAAAAAAAAAAAAAAAATACCAAAGGAAAAATGGTCGACATTGATAAGGAACACCAAGTAGGGAAGAATAATGTAAGAAATGACTGGATATGAATAAGCAGTGTAGAAGTGAGAAAGTAAAGGTGGCTAAGAGGACTACTGCAAAGGAAGAATGAGTCTGGAGAAGAAGAAATTTGGGAGGTAAATGGTGAGAAAGGATAGGCAGCCATGAAAAAAGTACCTCATAAAATTATGTAGTGAGACTGAAACTAAGATGAAAAAAGGAAAATTAAAGATGTGCAGAATATGCAAAAACAGTAAGATGGGAAAGTGATCATAAAAGAAGATAAGATATTGCAAGAGAGAAAGATAAGGCAGGGAAGGAGGGAAATGCAAAAGGAAATAAAAAGTTATAATAAAAGAAAATGAAAAAATGTGGTAAACAAGAAGCAGATATTCAGATTATACAATTTCCTGTTCCTTTTAGCAGTAAAAAGTTATGGCAAATTGAAAGAAATGTGAAGTAGCAATTCTCACCCTCATTTTCAACATTCCAGACAAAGAAATGAGTAATGAAGAGAAGGTTGCCTGAGAGTTGGGTATCAGGGAAAGGAAAATATTATTATTTTTATTATTAGTAGTAGTAGTACTAGTACTAGTAGTAGTACCGGTAGTAGCTAGTAGTACCTATAGTAGTAGTAGTAGTAGAAGTACTAGTGGTAGTACCAGTAGTAGCTAGTGGTACCTATAGTAGTAGTAGTAGTAGTACACTATTATTATTATTTTTAATTGTTATTATTATTATTTTAATTATCATTATTTCACTATATATTATGGATTTCACAAATGATTGTCAGAGTTTGGAGGCTTGCATACGCTTGGCAATCAGTGTTTTAAGTATTTCTATAATTCTGTGTGGATGTCACAATGCCATTCTATGTGCAAGTGAAAGAATGTACCGACTTCCTAAAACCGTTTACTGGAGGACTCAGCACTTACCTCTTGATATCCTCATGTTAAACACAATGTTATTATGTGGCTTCAAATTTTTTTCGCACAGTTAAAACTTTCTCTTCCATTTTCTTTTTAACAACACCCAGATGTCCAATCCCAGAGTGATTTCAGTGCACCGCAAACGAGACGTCCACTGTGGTTTTTGCATTTTCAAACAGGATCAAGAGCATTGAGATACTGTACTGTGTCAAATATTAACTATGTTGTATTCTTGCATACCATTCATTACAGTCAGTTTGGCATCAGTGTGGAATATTAGTCACTCAGAATTACCAGACACACATAAATATATGGATAACATCGCTCAAATCCAATGTCATCGAGTGTAAGGGTCTTGATAGTGTTTCTGTTGGCTGTACGTGTGGTAGGATATTGGGCTTGACAGCTGTCTCATGTGTTTAGGGAAATGTTTCAATCCATGCTCGTACAGAGACCAGTTCCCGCTGAGCTGGACATCAATGAACATTTAATATGACAGGATGCAATAGTTGAGTCAGACACGAATTTCACTGAGGAACAAGAAAGACCTGCTTTGGTAATGTTGTCAGGCGCACCAGCTGGCCAGGATCTCTGACTTAAGTACGTATGACACAGGAAGCTGCAGTTTATACAAGAAATATCAAACCTCACACAAGAACATCACTGACTGTCTTAGTTTTTGTTCTTTGTATTCACTTATATAAGGAGAAAAGAACATGGAAATTTTCAATCCAGTTGCATATATTTACCACCAAACAAAACAAATCACTGTCGGAAACAAACTCACACGGTAATCTTCATCATTTTCTCCACGTATTCATTTTAGAATGTGTGTTCATGCATGCCTGCCAAGTTGTAAAATATGTAACAGTCAGCTGAAAACGAGCTTGTGTCTTACCTGTCAAATACAAACACAGGTAGACATGGTGTTCAACCTTCATTAAATGTAGAGGTACGTGATTCATTAAACCAACGACAGAAAATTATATCCAAATTAACTTCACACATCACAACAACACAGGGACACACCACACATACAGCTGTAAGAAAATAATTGAACTTGATTCCTTTCGGACAGTTGACCACGTCTTTAACAACTTGACCACCACCTGCCATGACCCCAAGACCAACTGTATTACTGTACTTGTAAATGGCAAGTTTAATTCAGGGGCAGGTGACGCTAAAACTTAATTACCATTGTCAGAATATTTAAGTATCCTAATACCATTTTATTTATTTATTTGTTTATCGTTGACACCTATATCGCAGCTGAGGGCAGGCTGAAGCAGATATGTCAGGCAAATATTTCTTTTCCACTTCCCATCCCACAAAGTCAGGTATAAAAATTCAGGCCAGCCAACAGCAGAGTCAAGGGAAAAATGGAAAAATATATAGACGATGACGGACCAACGACCAATTCCACGACTGAGCTAGAAGAGTAGAGACAAAAGTATTTCCATCTGTGAAATACAGGATTTATTCATTTGGATGAAATTCATCCATTGTCAGCAAGCGTGCGTGACTATTCACATCCCGTATATTTATTTTCTTTGTTAGAGTACCTCCTAAACACAACATTTTCTACTCTTTGATTGGTAGAATTCCTTACTTCATATTATACATGGATTTCAATACGCCACGCATCCCCACAGTCACTCATATACATTCTTTTCACCATCCCTTGGTCCATTCTGTTTCTGATACGATCTGAGTTGCTCTGTTCTACTACTTGATCATTTCATTCCTTGCTTGACATCTTTCACGGGTCTCATTACTCCTTATGTCAACACTACAAACACCACACTAAGTCCTCAACAGTTCTTTTTACTTTGGTCATACTTCATATACAGGGTGGTCCATATATAGCCTTTCTATTTCATATACAGGGTGGTCCATATATAGCCTTTCTATTTCATATACAGGGTGGTCCATATATAGCGCTTCTGTTTCATATACAGGGTGGTCCATATATAGCCTTTCTATTTCATATACAGGGTGGTCCATATATAGCCCTTCTATTTCATGTACAGGGTGGTCCATATATAGCGCTTCTGTTTCATATACAGGGTGGTCCATATATAGCGCTTCTGTTTCATATACAGGGTGGTCCATATATAGCGCTTCTATTTCATATACAGGGTGGTCCATATATAGCGCTTCTGTTTCATATACAGGGTGGTCCATATATAGCGCTTCTGTTTCATATACAGGGTGGTCCATATATAGCCTTTCTATATCATATACAGGGTGGTCCATATATAGCCTTTCTATTTCATATACAGGGTGGTCCATACATAGAGCTTCTATTCCACTCCACCGGGAGATTTCTCATGTGTTGTGGCGACGGGTCAGTCAGTGTTATCAGTGTCTACACTGCATCATTTATTCGTTTACTACTCACACTGCCACCCACGCCCACCTAACGGACTGAGCCGTCCCCGCAACACACAAGATACTCCCAAATGAAAGTCTAGTGGGTCGCTATTTGCGTGCGTGCCACCCAGTATTCCATGTCTGTACCACAGTGGATAACACACAAAGGGTGGCGTGGGCACACAACTTTATAAAGTTCACTTGCAACCATAGTACTGCTTTTTGTTCTTTATCAAGGCATTCATAGCACCAGCAGACTCTTCCGTGAACAACTCCACTTCCTACTTACTTTTCACACTTTCACACCGTATCATAGCACCAAGGTATGTAAATTACCCACCACTTCTTCCTTCCTTCACTAGGGCATCATATTGTGATTCACGTTCTCTCTCAGTAACCATCATTCACTTTCAGACATCACCGCTCACAAACACGCTTATGTGTGTGTGTGTGTGTGTGTGTGTGTGTGTGTATATATATATATATATATATATATATATATATATATATATATATATATAATTCTGCAAATTTGTAATCCAAATTTATCAAGCAGTTTATCATCATCTGCATAACGTGACTGATTAATAGTGACAAGTGAGTAAAATCCATCTCTTGTTTCCGTGTCAAATTATCATACTTAAAATGTTCCATATGTTATAAATCATCACTCCAGTCTCCATCATGTTATTTCTTTGTTAAATACACCGAACAACCCTGTGGGCATTATACACCCTCGCCACACCCCAACACTGATACCAAATCACACAGTCATACATCCGTCTACTCACACACATTTATTACTACCATTATCACACTTGACAGCACTGATCAGCTTCTCCACACCATACACACGTCACACCTGCATAATCACACTGTTTACCAGTATGGCATAAACATACACACGTCACACCTGCATAATCACACTGATTACCAAATATGCCATAAACATACATACGTCACACCTGCATAATCACACTGTTTACCAGTATGGCATAAACATACATACTTCACACCTGCATAATCACTGTTTACCAAATATACCATAAACATACATACGTCACACCTGCATAATCACTCTGTTTACCAGTATGGCATAAACATACACACGTCACACCTGCATAATCACACTGTTTACCAAATATACCATAAACATACATACGTCACACTTGCATAATCACTCTGTTTACCAGTATGGCATAAACATACATACGTCACACCTGCATAATCACTCTGTTTACCAGTATGGCATAAACATACATACTTCACACCTGCATAATCACTCTGTTTACCAAATATGCCAAAGACATACACACATCACACCTGCATAATCACTGTTTACCAAATATGCCATAAACATACATACGTCACACCTGCATAATCACTCTGTTTACCAGTATGGCATAAACATACATACGTCACACCTGCATAATCACTCTGTTTACCAAATATGCCATAAACATACACACGTCACACCTGCATAATCACTGTTTACCAAATATACCATAAACATACATACGTCACACCTGCATAATCACTCTGTTTACCAGTATGGCATAAACATCTTACAGTTTACTCTCTTCGTCACTTACCAAATAGGCCAATTCTGAAAAAATTGTTCTTGCTGTCCGAGGCACTGTTCTTTTGCACACCTTATATACGAGTCAAGGTTTGGCAAAATACAGGTATTACAGGTAGATCTAGATACAGTTGTTTACATTTAATAACATTTTGAGGGGATCATGACTAAGTACAAGTCTGAGCAGCATTCTAGTAATATCAACCTGTTCATTCGCAGCTAATATATTATGTAGGTCAGATTGAGAGTTTTGACTTCTGGTTGTCTTTCATCACTACATTTTGTCGTCAACTTGCAAATATCTTTCACAACACTTTGTGACATTTCTTGGTGTCTGAGCCGAGCGTAGAAATACTGTGTATGCAGGATGGTTTTTTGTGTTGTAAACGCAGTGAGGAAGGTATGACCTCCAAAATTCGTTGCTTTCAATATTCCACCACCTGCCCTCGCACACGTTATAAAAATGAAACTTCACATTTGTTAGTTTCACGGTTCAACTAAAAACACTTTCGCCTTACTAAATGTTGCATCAGATGTCAATGTGTGTGTGTGTGTGTGTGTGTGTGTGTGTGTGTGTGTGTGTGTGTGACCGACTCTGGGCATAGGCTTCACAGCCTGCTTTCAGGGCCCAGTAGTTTTCCTATGTACCGCACACCTCTACATGTCACCACTTCGGCGCTAACACCCACCGTCCATACTGAATACATGCTAGGGCTGTCTCATACAGGACTGGTGTATTGGTATTAGCGGGGATATTTTTACGACATGTCGGCGGGTCTTCTGGTAGATCAGTAAAGTCTGATAATTATGAAATTCAAATCCTTAAACTGTTCCCTGCCCCACCGGGATTTGAACCCGGGTCCGTTAGGACTGCAGGCCACCCCTGTATGTGTGTGTGTGTGATGTTGCTTTTCTGAACCCCCTTACTACGACGGTGGTCTGTGAAGGTAAATAAAATAGTCTGGTAGCGGCAAGAAACGAAAAAATAATAAAACTGTCACCTGATTTAGGAGTAAAGAATGTGCTCATTCTCACCCTTCTTCAGAGTAAAACGAAACTATTAAACATTTTAGTGCACAAAATATTAGCCAAGGGAACTAACTACAATCTGGGAGGGGGTCAGGGGAGTGAGAACTTGGGGAAGGAGTGGAGGGAGAGGGAGGAAGAGAGAGGAGCGGGAAGAAAGGGACTGTGGGGAAATGTAGAGAGGAAAGGGAATGAGGGAGGGAGAGAGAGTGGAGTGGGAAGAAGGAAGGGAGGGAATGGAGAGGAAAGAAGAACGAAAGGGAGGGAGGGAGGGAGTGGAGAAAGAAGGAGCAGACATTACTGGAGAAGGGAGGGAGTAAAGAAGGTAGAATACAAGGGGAAGATATAAGGGAGATGGGAAGGAGTACAAGATTAACAACGAACATAGACATATGGGAAATGGAAAATTATAAAGGATGGACAGAGAACAATTATAAACTTAGCCGAGATAGGATGAAGCACAGGACGAACAGACAACAGACAGACACACCAGTACAGGGGATGCGGTACAGGAGTGACAGTAGATGAAGACAGAATAAGTGACAGAGGAAGGAATACAGGACGAACCGAGGAGAGAGAGAGAGAGAGCAGGAGAGAGGAAGGAAATGACAGAGCTCGGGAGTCAGATGAGGAGGTAGAGCGGTAATGGGGTACAGAGGAGGGGACGGAAGCGCTAACGTAACCCCGCCATTTACATCTCAAAGGCACGGCTGAGTTGCTGGATATTGCTGTTAATGTGTTTGTGTGTTGGGTGTGGATGGGGCTGTGTTTACCGTCTGGAATGTGTATTTGTGTGTGTGGGTGTGGGTGTGGGTGTGAAGGGAGTTCAGAATCTGTGTAGTGAGACGTGTGTGATATCGCCATCATTGCCTAATATATCCCGTACACATATAATTATGAATGAACTGAGAGCTGGAGCTGTAGACGAGAGAGTGAAACTGGCAGTGAATGGTGAGGGATGGATTATACGGATGATACTGTGTTGCCTGCTAATAGTGAACGAAATCTGTGTGGACTCAGAAGTTTGTGGATGACAGAGCGATGACGTGGGAAACTTATTAAGGTGAGAGTGAGGTGTGGTTCTTGAGAGAAAGGTGCATCACGGTGTGGTGCATTGGTGAATGGCGAAACTTGAGCAGGTAAAAGAGTTTAAGTACTATAACTTGGTGTAGTGACAGGAAAGTGATAATTGCGGGAAGGAAGTGAAGAGCAGAGCAGCACAATAAGTAAACTGACTGCCGCAGTGATGGTCTTGATACACGATACATGACTAAGATCAGATACTGCAAGACAGCTGTATTGAAGGTATGTTACTGCCTCCATAAACAGTTTTGCTGCATATTTAAAATGAATCATAAACTTGGCAGAGTAAGAACTTTTAAGTTTACCATTGCAGCAAAATGGGATAAAAAATATGTTAATCCATTGTTGCCTGGTCTTTCTGTCTGATTTAAGAACAAAAGGAGAACAAAATAAGTTCGACCGTCTCAGTGAAGAGTTATCGCATGGCTTGTTAATTAAATTTGAATGACAAAATTATGCTGTCAAGAATTATTAGTACGAAACTGTTATTAGTTTTAAAGTAAAATCTTAATTATTCAGCGAAAAATTTCCACGTACTGTACGTGCTAGCGTAATTTCAGTGCTAGTGAATAATACAGCCTAAAATTAGTAGTATGACCTTGTTAGTCAAAGCCAGTGGTAGTTATATATACAACAATGGTAGTTATATATACCAGTAGCATATTACTGGTAGTTTAATTTCAGTTTTAGAGAATTATACAGCCAAAATTTATACCACCATATTTTTGTGTAATTATAAGCTTTGCAATTTATTCAGCACAATTCTGCAGCCAGTTAATTTCATGTGAAAAAAAAAAAAACAAAAACAAAAAAATGGAATTGTCTGTTAAAATTTATGCAAACAATCTTTAACATTAAATCTATAGTTATTTCCATTCCTCTTGAGTTTCACAGCTGTTATAATATCAACCGCTTCACCCTGATGACAATTTTAATGTTATACTTGCTGCTGCCAGACGAGTTTATTCTGCTTATAAGAACACCCAATAAAAGAGTTTTATGAAGGTTGTATCTGACACCTTCAGTTAGAAAAGTTCTAAGCTGTTTATAACTGTGTGGAGATAGCAAGAATAAATGTATAAATATGTCATGGAACTGAAGAGGTTAAATGGATGAAATTGTACGTGTAATTAGCCTCCATGGCGGCCATCGGCCTAACCTAATATAACAACTTTCACTTATTTCTGTGTCTGCCACAGGTAAGGCAGCGGCGGTCCACACGGAACCAATTACGGTACAGTGTTGTGAAAATTGTTGCCGGTAAATACTGTAACTTACTAGGCGTAATGACTCTCTCTCTCTCTCTCTCTCTCTCTCTCTATTACATCTTGCACTCTCATACTGGTTCTCACATTACATCTTACATACTCACACTTACTGGTTCTCCCATTACATCTTACACACTCACACTTACTGGTTCTCCCATTACATCTTACACACTCACACTGACTGGTTCTCACATTACATCTTACACACTCACACTGACTGGTTCTCACATTACATCTTACATACTCACACTTACTGGTTCTGCCATTACATCTTACACACTCACACTTACTGGTTCTCCCATTACATCTTACACACTCACACTTACTGGTTCTTACTGGTTCTCACATTACATCTTACACACTCACACTTACTGGTTCTCACATTACATCTTACATACTCACACTTACTGGTTCTCACATTACATCTTACACACTCACACTTACTGGTTCTCACATTACATCTTACACACTCACACTTACTGGTTCTCACATTACATCTTACACACTCACACTTACTGGTTCTCACATTACATCTTACACACTCACACTTACTGGTTCTCACATTACATCTTACACACTCACACTTACTGATTCTCACATTACATCTTACACACTCACACTTACTGGTTCTCACATTACATCTTACACACTCACACTTACTGGTTCTCACGTTATATCCTGCAAACTCAGTATTCATGGCTGTCACATCTTACACACTCACTCTTACTGACTCACATTACATCTTGCACACTCACTCTTATTGACTGTCACAATATATCTTTCACACTTACTCTTACTGTCTCTCAAATTACATTATGCACACTCCCTCCCTCATATAGTCAGTTTTACCTTTGTGAGAGCATAATTTTGGGAGCAAGGCGGGAAAAGAACAAATAGAGACGTGAAAATATTAATGATGAGTCTGGTTGTGTGGAGAGTAGGTAGGAACCAGAGAGAGAGAGAGAGAGAGAGAGAGAGAGAGAGAGAGAGAGAGCGGGGTCTGAGGTGAGGACTACGTGTAGCGGCTGTGAGGCTATTAATCCAGGTCAACCGGAAGGTTCCCATAGGCAGCCATAAATCCACACCATCACCATCATGGATTTAACACCATTACTCTCACTGTTGTGAGAATACAACCCATGTTTACCTAGGTATCCTCTCTCTCTCTCTCTCTCTCTCTCTCTCTCTCTCTCTCTCTCTCTCTCTCTCGCTTTCTCTCTCTCTCTCTCTCTCTCTCTCTCTCTCTCTCTCTCTCTCTCTCTCTCTCTCTCTCTCTCTCGCTTTCTCTCTCTCTCTCTCTCTCTCTGATTGCTTGTATACATACGTTTATTTCTGTCATCATCCTTGCACAGTCTGTCACTCCCTCCCTCTCTCCTGTCTCACTTCTTCCCGCTCCTCTCTTCTAATTCATCTGTCTAAGATTCGTAAAGGTTGTGATGAAGCTGGACAGCCTGGCCATCCATCATGTCAAACTGACCACAGCCTGCCTTTTACGTGTCAGGCATAGGGTAGGGTGATGTGTGTGTGTGTGTGTGTGTGTGTGTGTGTGTGTGTGTGTGTGTGTGTGTGTGTGTGTGTTTCCATTACAGTAACCCTCCATGCGTTCAATCTTCCTCTCATCTCATCTTTTCCTGTGTTCTTTTTACCCATCCTTCCCATTCGTCTTCACCCATTCCCTTTCCCGTTTCCATCCCATCCAACAATTTTCCTGTCCACAGCTTCCCCCTTCACTCAGTTTGTCCTGTAAACTTCTCTTACCCTTTTCTCCATCCCTTTCTCTTCCCCTACAGTTCCCCTCCCTATCCTCTCTATCGTTCCCTCTTTCCTTTGTCCCCTTTTTCGTCACTTTCCCTTTTCTTCCTTTGTTCCCCAGGCTCCCAGGTGGTAAAGAAACCTCTCGCTCGGTGTCATAGTGGCGTCGGTGCTGACGAACGTCAAGGAAAAAATTCATTACTGGATATTGCTGCGTAACTGCATTGGTTGTGTGTGAAGCTTTATGGATTTAAAATAAAAACTATGCCTGTAATTACGGCCTGCCACTCCTTGTTATCTGTCCCGTAATTTGTGTTGAAGGCAGTCACAAAAATTGCAGTTCAAATAGTTCATAGCTTCATTTAACCAGACAGGACGTAGATCTGTTGTTGGCTGTTAGGACTTTATACTTTTCCTATTCCTCCTCTTTTAACCCTTCCCCTTCCGTCACCTGTCATTTGTGCACCCTCCTTCACCTTTTCCCCATCTCCCTTTTCATCTCCTTTTCCTCCTTTCCCCCCCCCCATCACCTTTTCCTAACTTTGTTTCCTCTTGCTCCCCTACTCATTCATAGTCTTTCTTCCTCCTCCTTTCCCCTTCCATTACCTTTTCTTCCTATCCTCTTTCATCAGTTTTTCCTTACCCCCTCTCCATCACCTCTTCCTCCTCTCTCACTGTATCACTTTTTTCCCCCTGCCCTCCATCATAGTTTCCCTATTTCCCCACCATCTCCTCTTCCTCCCCTTCCTCTCCATCACCTTTTCCTTCCCCCAGTCTCCACCACCTCTTCCTCCTCTCTCATCCTGCCTGACCCTTGCCTTCAGTCCCTGTTCACTCAGCCGTACATTTGGGACCCTAGATATAAATTTGACTGTAGCATGGCATCTAGGGAGGGACTGAACTTAGCAAACTTCATCATCATTAATTATCCTCTGCAAGCATTGGTCATTAATCTAGCCCTTCTTCCTTTTCCTTCTGCCTTCTCTACCCTCACCCAACGCCACACTGATGTATATAAGAGGTCAGTAGTTGCTGAATATAAAAACCCGGCGATCTCACCAAATTAACAGTGATAATCAAAAGTGTTGGAAGTGATTGGATGTCGCTTCGTTAATCTGGAACCCAGGGAGTACTGACCGCGGCTGTTTGTGACCCGCACTCACAGTGGCCTGAATGAGGTATCGTCTTGGTCAGCGTGTATGTTTCTCTCTCTCTCTCTCTCTCTCTCTCTCTCTCTCGTTTGTGTGTGTATGAACAAAATAAACAATTTAACTTAGTGGAAGGGTTGATGGTCTTCCCTGGGGTTGACCTTTTGTTTCTTGAGAACATTAGGTCAAAGGTCAAGGTCACATGTCAAGTTCAGCCTAAGCAATTGTGATTCAGTTTAAACCAAACTTGGTGGAAGAGTTGAGATGAAAGTAAGGAAGAAGTGCCTTATAGCAATTAGTCATAAGGTCAAGGTCATAGGGCAATATCACAGGCCTAACACAGTAGCTCACTTTTGATTCAATGTGAACCAGACTTGGTAGAAGTGTTGAGGGTCAGGCAAGGATGAATATTTTGATTCTGAAAATAACTGGTCACAGAAGACCAAACTGTAGGACGTGGGTGTTGCTGTCAGAGTGCTCATTATTATTATGTGGTAGGTGGGGACGCTCACCATCCACTCACTTGATGTAGTGCTGCTCTCAGGGGTCTGCCCTTTCCTCTCCTCCGTCCTTCTTTCCTTCCATCCTCTTCTGTCTTTCTTTCCCTCATTCTCTCCTCGTCCTTCTGCCTACGGGTGACTTTACACTCCCTCTTCTGTCTTTCGTTTCTTCATTCTTTCCTCTTCCTTCTGCCTGTGGGTGACTCTACACTGCGTGACAAGCCAAATGGTTTCCTGTATAACAGGAAACCATTTACTACGCTGGGTGGTAACCATATAACCAAATTAAGGCGCCTGGTGGTTTAGTGGATAATTAAGGTGCTCCAATCGGATTGAGCCGGTGAAGGTTTATATCCAAGGGTTGGTTGGGGTTATTGCTCATGTGATGCCACTCAGGGATGAGTGAGGCTGGTCACTCCCATCTTAAATGTCAGGACCATCTTGCCTAGCCCCGGACTCCTACGCTCCTCATGGGGAGAAGTAGGATTGGATGATGGATGGATGGATTATTATTATTATTATTATTATTATTATTATTATTATTGTTGTTGTTGTTAATTTTATTATTATTTATTTATTATTATTATTATCATCATCATCATCATCATCATCATCATCATTATTACTGATGATGATGATGATAATGTTGATGGTGTTGGTGGTGGTGGACAGTGTTGATCCCACCTCAAGTCGATAAAGCTGGCGTGTGCAGGCAGTCCGTGGTCAGGCCCTGAATTTGTTGATATATTATAGGCAGCCACCAAAGCCGGATATTTACTGCCTTAATGTCTGCAGGAATTTGACATTATTTTGTGAGCCGAATCCCATTCCACAGAGACTTTTATGCATGATTGCGGAGAGTCAAGACGTGTTTTCTGAGCTCTCCTCTAGCTATAGGGCTGCCTCACTGGCATAGATTTTGTTTTTTCCGCCACTAGGGCGTTTTTTAAATGAAGTTAGGATTAGTTAGTATTCATTTTCCTCCCCTCCCTGTTAGAGATACAATAGGTTTTTGTATCTATTTCCTGAGTTTACCTTTGCTTATCGCCCACGAAGGGTCCCCCTCACTGATCGCTCTGGGGCGTGAACTGACACGGTCGGGCCTCCCTGGAATGGTTTGAGAGGGCAACCTCAGACATAGGTGTTCTGCCCTGGGTTATTCGTCCTTTGCTTGTCTTCTCGCCTTCTTCCCACTTCCCCCTCTAGGGGGGAGTGGTACTATGACGGACGCCGCTACTGCCTCTCCCCCCCATCAGGGGGGGGGGCAGCCCTGACCAACCCCCGACTGAACCACGGACAGACCGCTCCCAGACTGAATGGCCCCAGACGCGCACCCCGCTAGACATAAATGTCAACAACGCCTCCTTCGTGTTGTTTCATGCGGTTGGTTCCACTCCCCTGTCCAGCCTCAACCCCTTCATTATCAAGAAGGTGATTGATGGGTGTGCCAGTAAGGTGGAACAGGTGAAAAAACTTGCTAGTAGGGACCTTCTAGTAAAGACTGTAAATACGCGCCAGGTAAAAGATTTGATGATATTGAGTAAATTCCATTGTTATGATGTTGTGCCGACGATCCCTCACTCCATGAATTCCTGTAAAGTTGTTATCACCTGCAGGGACCTCATGATAATGAACGAGGACGACATCATCCGTGAACTTGCTCAGCAAGATGTAATTGAGGCCTGATTCATAACCCGTTTCCAGGAAGGCATAAGGACGAAGACAGCCACAGTAGTTTTGACTTTTGGCAAAGTATCTCTCCCTACTAATGTGAAAGTAGGATATGAAATTATTAATGTGCGACCTTACATACCCAATCCCCTTCGTTGTGGAAAATGTCAGCTCTATGGACATCATGAAAAGGCTTGTCGAGCTTCAACCGTAGCATGTGGCAAGTGCACAAATGTAGGACATTCTGCTGACCGCTGTGCATCAGAGACTGAATGTTGCTTCCACTGTCAGGGTGCTCACTCCACTTCCTCGAGGGTTTGTCCCAAGTGGAAGGAAGAGAAAGAGGTCCGCACAGTGAAAGCGACTGAGGGCATATCCTTTTACGATGCTAGGAAGAAGGTGAAGGACTTGCATGCAACTCCCAAGCCTAATGTCTCCTATGCATTGGCGCTTGTGTCCCATCCCGTGATATGCACCATGGAGACACAGACTGACCTTACCTTCGCTCCACATGCCACGCGCCCTACCTCTCAGTCTAGACCCCCTGTACGTTCCAACTCTCTTACAGACATCCCTGTCGCTACTTCTTACTCTCAGGCTGCCTGGTGTGTAGTGTCTTGTCTCCGTATGTAAGTACTAACATTATCCACACCATAATTTTGTTGTCTTATTCAAACGTTAATGTCTCCATTCACTTAGTATGTCAGATCCCCTTTATAAGTTTGAAAGTTATGTAGTCCACGTATTTACTTAAAATTCATCTTAATTTCCCAATATGGGATATTATTAAAAGAGAGTTACCATATTAACCATCCATAATTTCTTGTTTACGTTAACTTAACCCGTTCAGTGCGGTGATGGAACACAGGTTAGAGATGCAAGTGTCAAGGAAATGAAACAGGTGGTAAAATGTCTATACCTGTGATGGATGGTAACAGAAAATGGTGGTTGTGAGGAGGAGGTTGGTGAGAGGATCAAGGTAGGATGGAATAAGTAGTGGGAGGTATCTGGAGTGGTGTGCCACAGAGCAGTGTCGCAGAGGTTGAGAATATTAATCTGTGAAACCGTGATGAAGCTGCTTTGGTACAGTTTTACCATATGGAAATGTTGCGAAATTGCAGAATTATTAAAACGCATTTCTTTATCTCATTCGCAAAAAAATTTGGAAACGTGTTTCTCCAGACTTCGTGATTCAGGGGAAACTCTGAAAATGACACACATCCTACATAATTATCTTGCTTGAAGATATGTAAATGGTATTGGGAATACTGTATCCTGAACCTTTGGCGTGCGGTCTGGTATCAATTCTCCACTGGATATGGCCACATACTGGCCTGATTTCAAAAATATTTACTGGAGCGGGCTTACAGCACCCCACCGCGTAAGGTTCTCCCTGTTCACCTCCTGAACCAGCTTGGAAGGCCGTCACTTTTTTCTTTTTATTCCCTTAAGCAAGGGAGAAGGAACCAAAGGTCAGGAACCTGCAAATTGTTCCTTCCAAGAAAAAAAAAAAAAAGATAACAGAACCAAATTCAAGATCCGTTCATCTCAAGATGCCTGGACACACTGCGATTGAAAGACTTGAGATAATAGACAGTAGGAAATACATACAGAAGGAGACAGTTCCAGAGTTGACTTGTTGCATTCATGGAGGACTGGGAGCAACGGTTAACTCTTGCATTAGAGTGTTAGACAGAAAAGGGATGAGAGTTTGTTGCAAGACGGGTGCTATACTCCTGCCATAGTGGTGGAGGGATGCAAGCAGACAGTTCAGAGGAACAGTGACAATTGAAGTGGCAATAGAAAAGAGATAAAGATGAAACAGTGCGGCGAAGAGACAGAGATTGAAGGGAGCCAGTTTGAGGAGGAGAGTTAATGAGACGAAAAATCTTTAACTCCATCTTGTTGAGAAGAACTGTATGTGGGAAGCCTCCCCACACATGAGAGTTGTACACTACACAGGGGCGAATTATTAAACCCGTGTATAAATTCAATAGCCGTGCAGGGGTAAAGAAGGCACGGAGTCGGCTTAGCACACCCAATCTCTTGGATGCAGATTTTACAGGAGAATGTGATGACCCCCTCAAATACACTGAATTCTTTTGAACTGTGTGTGCGTGTGTGTGTTTGCGTGCGTGTGTGCGCGCGCGCAAGTTACACACGCTTACTTATGAACAGCGGAACCTCTTGGTGCCGTCTGTTTCTCTGTGTTTCATTTCATGCTATCATGACATAAGCTGTGTGTGTGGCACAGTTCCCACTAATTCAAGCGGCTGATAAAATAAATAAATACATAAAAGCTCGCCATTGCTCACTGTTTCAGCAGCTGACGAAGGCTTGGGTTTAGTTTCATTCAGTGGGGTCAGTGCGCCCAGGGGAAAAAAATGATATTCCTGTCACGTGTTTACCGCAGCACTGGAGAACTGTGAGGTGGAAAAGACTATGGAAAGGGTTGAAGGCGATGAACCTCTCCAGCCCGTGAATGTAGTGATAGAGAGGGACGCCTTCATGTGGTGGCGCCGATATACATGTAAGCAGGTCCGTCAACTGCCTGGTTATGCAAACCTAACAACCTCCCTATCTCCCAAAAGGGGGATGGTGAACTGCAGGACAAGATTAGCATAAGTCTGCAGTCCACTGGGTTCACGTTTCTTATGGGCCTGGGGTTGCAACTCTGCTACTACTGCTGCTAACCACAGAATGTATATTTATATTTTATCCTCGTTACATCCGGACGTTTTTGTTTGTATTGGAAGAGCCTCCATGTTGCTCTGTCCCACATGTGTTTTCTAACGCAATCTTTCCTGATTCCTTGTCCTTTTAATTTCCTTATTTTACTGTTTTCTTTACTTTCCCATCCCACTTCCATATATCCCTATTGTTCTTTTTCATTTCTTTTTACAATTTCTCATCGTTGATTCCTCCCAGAAATATTTTCCTTCTCTCCGCCTCGTATTTCTTCGTCTTTTAATACCTTTTTCTGTTTCCTCGTCACCATGTTCTTTGTTCCAACATCAGTGGAATTTCTAAGACTGTCCGCCCCGAGCGAGCTGCGGTGTGTGGCAGGGTTGTGCTGAGGGTAAACACTGCGTTTTAGCTTGTATTTACAGTGGCTGCTTTCTCTCTCTCTTTCTCACACACACACACACACACACACACACACACACACACACACACACACACACACACACACACACACACCAGACAGATTGCAACATCAACAGGGTGACATATACAGTCAGGCTCACTCACGCAGTAACTCATAGTGACTCACCAACACTGCTAATTGCACGCACACAGCTTTCCCAAACCACCCACACACGAGAGTTACCAGGCTACCGGAATGTCATGCATAAAACGACATGAGTAGGAAATAGCGAGACACAAGACGCAGTGGCTCCATGTATATCCGTGTATTGGGTCAGCCGGGTATTGAAGAGGAGGAGGAAGGTTTGGAAAGAGGTGGGTAGGAAGGAATAGGAAGAGAGTGAGAAAGATTGGAAGCAGGGGAGGGGGGGCGGGATGGCGATAAGAGGGTAGGGATAAACGTTATGTAGTCGTAGAGAAAAAGATTAGGAGATAGTAGAGCAACCGAGATAGCAAGAGCATGAAGCGAATAAGGAAGAGCAGTGTGAGTATGGAAAAAAACGAGATAATCAAGACGGGCTAAGAGAGGAGGGCTTAATGCAGTCTGTCTGTAGAGGAGAACGCGGGAAGGAGGAGGAGGTTGGAGAGTTAGAAAGGGAGGGAGGAAGGCGAAAATACTGAATTGTGGGGCAAAATGGTAGGAAGGTAGGTAGCCAGAGAGGAGAAGAGAGAAGAGAGGGAGGCGAAAAGACTGGAATTGCGGAGGAAAGCGGTAGGAAGGTAGGTAGGTAGGGAGGGAGGATGAAAGAAAAGGAGGAAGAAGAGAGAAGGGGGGGGGGGCGAGAAGACTGGATTTGTAGTGGAAAGCTGTAGGAATGTCGGTAGTGGGGAGGAAGGGAGAGAGAAGAGAGTAGAGAAAGGCAAAAATGCAAAAAAGGCAGACTGCGAAGAGAGAAGAGTAGGGAAGTAGGCGGTAGGGTACGAGGGAGGGTTGTTAATACAAAATCGTGTAGAGGTGTGAGATGAACGTAGTCTCCCGCCCTTGATTTTTTTTACAGGCTCCGTCTGACTTGTATATCACTGCTACGTGCTGGCGAGTGTGTGATGGATAGACTGAAGGTGGATGGGGATAGATGGATAGATGGATGTGGATGGTGGAATGTGTGTGGATGACTGTAGGGTAACTGGCGAGTGTGTGATAGATAGACTGAAGGTGGAGGGGGATAGGTAGATGGATGTGGGTGATGGAGTGTGATTGTGGATGATAGTAGAGGCTTGTGGTGCGTGATTGTGACTGTAGATAGTGATATTGTTGATGGGCTTCATATAGAAAGACTAGCGATGGATGGCGAAAATTGGATTGTTTTGTTAGTGTGACTGATTATGGATTGACTGGTTGGGGTTGTGGATGGATGGCAGTAGGTGATGGAGTGTGACCGTGATTTTGGACAGGCCGATGAGTATTGATGAGTGTGGGCTTGATTTTGGATAGATTGGAATGGATTTTATAGTGTGACTGGTTCTGGCCTGACTGGTGTTGGTTGACGACAATTTTAAGTGGATTGCAGGAAGTGGTTGTGGACAGAGTAAGGTTGTTAGGAGACAGGTTTATGAGAGAAAGACTGGCCTTGAGTGGATGTAGATCTGAGTGGGTTGTGGAGAATGCTGATTGTGGGTAGACTGGAAAGGATTGTATTGTATGACTGTGAATGTATTTTGTGACGATATTTATTTGCTACCAGATCGTTAGTAAATTCCACACAAATTTTGTATATGTTAAAGTTTCATGGATATTTGTAATGGTGACTTCTGCTTCTCCCTAGCTTACTTGACTAGCTGTATGGAAAAAAAAAATGTGATACTGGTATTTGGAACACCTCCCTGACTCACGGTGAGAACTGACTGTAAATTACCAACTGGAATGAATCGTCCTTCCGAGAAATTGATGAAATAGATCACAAGACTCAGTTTTTACACCTATCAACCTGACACAGTCTTCCACAGGTGTACCCACTAATGTTAAATAATATTCAGCTTAATCCTGCATCATCCTTGAATATGCTTGGGGTGTCATTCATTCGGGACTTATCTTGGAAAGATCATATTACATCTCTTGTAAAATCTGCTTCTAAGAGATTAGGTATGTTAAGCCGTCTCCGTTTCTTCTTTACTCCTGCGCAATTGTTGACTTTATACACGGGTTTTATCCGCCCCTGTGTGGAGTACAACTCTCATGTGTGGGGAGGCTCCCCACATACAGCTCTTCTCAATAGGGTGGAGTCAAAGGCTTTTCGTCTCATTAACTCCCTTCCTCTTACTGCCTCCCTTCAACCTCTGTCTCTTCGCCGCACTGTTGCATCTTTATCTCTTTTCTATCGCTATTCAATGGTCACTGCTCCTCTGAACTGTCTGCATGCATTCCTCCACCACTACGACGGGCGCGTAGCACCCGTCTAGCAGCAAACTCTTTTCCCTTTTCTGTCCAACTCTCTAATGCAAGAGTTAACCGTTACTCCCAGTCCTTCATTTATGCAACAGGTCAACTCTGGAACTGTCTCCCTCTGTCTGTATTTCCTGCTAGCAATGATCTCCAGTCTTTCAAACGCAGTGTGTCCAGGCATCTCGAAATGATCGGATCTTGAATTTGGCACTCTCTTGTATTTTGCTTTTCCTCTTGGAGGGAACGATTATTGCGGGCTCGTGGCCTTTGGTTCCTTCTTCCTAGCATTAAAAAAAAAAAAAGATGAACCGGACGTGACTGGATATTCACTGCCGGTTGCCAGGTACACGGTAGACGAGATAGTTGTGTGAAACGCATTTAGGCCAGATATTGGGTTAGTGCTGTCAGCCGCACAGTGGATAGACGAGATAAATGTGTGAGAACACAGGATAAACACTGGGTTGAGTGGTGGCGGCTGTGTAGTAGATATACAAGATAGACGTATAAATATCAGATACTGGAGACTGTACGTTGGGCTCAATTAGATTGTCGTAATTGTGGTTGTGGTAGATAGAATGATATTAGATTTGGTTGAAGTTGATGAATATTTGCTTGATTAACAGTGAAGCTCTGTCAGTGGACAGAGTTAATAGACAGAGTTAATGATTAAGATGACTGACGTTGAATGAACGGAATTCATAATGAACTGTATGATATTATTTGTAGATAAATAAGGATGGTGAGGTAAATGATACTGAATATGATTAAAGATGACAACAGAAGACGTAAATGATTGCCATTATTTCAAAATACTCGATGACCATGAGTTAAAAAAAAAAAAAAAAAAAAAAAAAAAAGAGGGAAACGTATTGTAGACAGAAGGATTACTTAGGAGAGACAAATCCAGACAAGAAAACTCAGAGACAAACATCCACCAAGGTAATCATTTTCCATTAGACCCCGACCATTGACCTTTTTTCGCCCGTATTTTAATCCTTTGTTCCTCTAATGGCCCTCAGTCATTACTGAATGATGGTGCAAATCTATCCAATAGGTTGTCCACAATGTTGTTGACTGTTTGACAGACAGACAAACAGAAGGAACCAAAGTCGTAACCTCCTTGGAGGAGATAATAAGTTTAAAAACAGAGTGAATTAAATTGGCACGATCCCAAGATGAAACAGAAGATAAATCCCCCGTCACACCTCTCTGATGCGTTATACACGCAGGGGCTGGTGGTTCTCTCCCTTTCCCACACGCCACCAACACACACATCACCAGCCTGGCGAGGGGTGACCGGATTACAGGCATTTTCATTTCATTTTTGTAATCGTTGCTATCTTTTCTGTACTATTCTTCGCCTAGTGTGGGTACTGTTATACCGTGTCATAGGGTGCGGCCACACTTGTCCAAAACATGTGATCGACAAGAAGAAGCGGAGCAACGGGTTAGAGCAGCTGCAGTATCCAGATATGAACGTTGAACTGATCCCTGAGCTTCGTTTCCTTTTGACGATCACATGTTTGGAGCAAATGTGGCCGCATCCTTAGGTATACTCAGCTCAGAAACATTGTCGCTTGCTTTAAGACCGTGGGGATGAGGATCAGAGGACGATTCATCCTCTCAGCACTTTTTTGGCCAAGCGAGTGTGTAACTACTAGAGGTGGTAATTACTCAGACTCAGGTTTGAATCCGGTGATGGAATTCTTGTATCTGAGCTGCAGATTTAACAAAGTGCAGGCTTGACGTAGTCCCATGAAGATCTAGAAATGGAAACTACCTGTCAGCAGTACGGCACGGTGATAAAGGATATGTACAGTAAACGTGGCAAGTATGAGATGAGGACCTGTGTTTTTTTTTTTTTTTTTTTTTTTTTTTTTTTCCCCAGTACTGATTTTCTGTTACAACTCACATTCAAGACGGAGAGATTGCAATTTTAGGCCATGCAGATGTGGAAAGAGTATAGCACTTCGCACTGTATCTTGACTGAGAATCAGCAGAATATGGTGCCTGCTTTTCAAAGCCATTTTTTCAGGCACCTCTCGGTCGAATTGTATTTTTCCCTGTCTCGCATATGGTCTTGACGCCTTTCCTTCGCGGCTCCAAGTCCTGCCAGAATTTACGAGATTGGATATATTCTCCAACAGAGTCTTGAGTCTCCTGAGTTTTGTAATTTACAGATCTAACCAATGAAGCGACTCTAATGCCCACCTTTATTTTTTAAGCTTTTGCGAAGCCTTTGTCTTATATTATTCGTGTATGGAGCTGGTGGAGAGAGAGAGAGAGAGAGAGAGAGAGAGACGTTAGTAATGAAATGCTTTACTTCTAATAATTTTCTTGTCTCAGTGGTACCTCAGGGCTACAAGAAAAGAAAACAAGAAAGAGAACAAGGAGATGTATATATATATATATATTTTTTTTTTTTAACGCATCATGTTGTGTGTGTTTCTTGTCTCTGGGGAGAAGAAAAAGTGAGAGAGGACGAAAGTAAAGCCGATATTGCAATGGACTTTTCTCGTTTTATGTCTCATATTGGGGAGACCGGGTCTAGTTGTGAAAATTTTTTAATGTATCGTCATTGCATCATAGGTTAATGCTATAATTTAATGATATTTTGCCTGGAAACAGGAAAATGTCTTTTTGTTTTTTTTAAAGAAATATAGACAAAATAAACGAAAACATTTTTGCCACATGGTTATTTAAAGGTTTATGATGACATGTAATTCGTCACAATTTACCCCAGATACCGGGCAACTTGCTACGCACCCCAGGGTAGATTGAAAGGCATGTCATAGAACCCAAATATGTCCATAATTATTCTATTGTCAGTAACATGTGAATACAGGCGTGGCGGCATATTGGATGTAGTGTGTGTGAAATTAAATTATATTATCATGCATTCAGTTACTCATCACAACCTCTGTCAGTAACTGAATCATTCATTTGTGCAACTGCCATCATTCAGTTACTCCACCACCGTCACCAACACTTACTGAATTTCACTATTTATAGAGAGAGATATATATAAATAGCTTGATTTATATAGACAGACTGATTTATTGATATATTTTGACAGATGAAGGAATAAATAGATAGTATGAGACAGGTAGATTTAGATAGATATATTAGGTAGATAGATAGATAGACTGATAGATAAATTGACAGATAAACTCCGATACCACCTAGATCTGCATAAAGATTACCTTTACCAACACCGTTCATCAGCCAATATGTTACTTTTACATTACACTGTACTGATCAACACTCTTATATAATTATTATCCATAACTCGGTTGACTGCTGCATCCATGACAGTCTGTCTTCCATTGGTAGTTCCAGGTATGGTTGAAGTGGCAAGCTGAAAATATTGGGATAATTTAGTACAGTTATTCTCGAATGGGGTAAAATGATACCGTAACAACTAACCCATGACAACAAACCCAACACTGGTTTTCTGTACACTTGGCCATGTGAAAAGGGTATGAAATTAGCAAAGGTGTGTAGTGGTGGCGTCATTTTTCATGATGATGATGATGATGATGATGATGAAAAATGACGCCACCACCATAAACCTTTGCTAATTTCATAGCCTTTTCACATATATTGTTCCACACATCAGGTGACTCATCTACATCAGCAGATGGCATTGATATATCAAAAAAACATTGAACATGGAAAAAAAATGTAACGGTTAAAATATTTATTTTTTCCCTTAGCTCTTACTCAAGCAACGCCTTCAAGCTGCCACTTCTGGCTCTACCTCTGTATGAAAGCTACATAACATGGTAACGACCACTCCCTCATCTGTAGACTATTTATGGAGATACTGAGGGTGTAACAACTCGGACATGTAACAACTAGACCCGGTCTCCCCTATATGAGAGCAGGGCAGTGAAATAGCGGGGGACAGGGCGACATGGAGGCGATTTGTTTGTGGCCACCCCTTACGGGATTAGGGTGTCTGGCAATAGATAGATAGATAGACTATATCCTCTCGTTAAAGAGGCTGTTGTGTGCGCAGGACATTGCGTCAGTTGTTCTGTAGTAATTCAGTTGTATAATAGAGTTAAACGAGTAAATCGCTTAAGAGGATTATGTTCTCACGCAGCAAACCGCATATCGCATTATCTGCACTTGTAGTTGGCTGCTGCTCTAATTATCTGCAAGTATGTAAACCCTTTCAATAACATAACACTTTCTTTTTCTTTCTTTCTTTTTATAGCTTATTCGTTATGTCCGAAACAATGTTATTTTTGTTAGGAAAAAAAATAAAACTTGGACTCACTGACTTCTTTACTGCCTGGAGACGTCCCTAGGCTGAATAAATCGTCTGACAGCAGCAAGAATAATACGAAAGTATCGATTGCAGTCAGAATGTCGGGATAAGTAAGGTAACCAGGGAGCCACCGCAGGTCCATGCTGATGTAACGTTGCACTGAATTGCCACAAAACAAAGCAGTGCGGCGCTGTGGTTGGCCAGTTGGAGAGGTGGTGTGTGCTGTGGTAGAGCGGTATAGGGTAAACTGATATGCAGTCTGTTGGTGCTGTGTTAATACAGCATTGTGACATATATTGGTATGAGCTGATAGTGTAATCTGGTCGTGTTAAGGTGTGTGTGTACAGTAGTGTTGATATAGCATTGTGGTATACTGCGGTATATGCTGATAGTGTAATCTGGTTGTGTTAAGGTGTCTATGTAGTGTTGATATAGCATTGTGGTATACTGCGGTATACTGTATGCTGATAGTGTAATCTGTTCGTGTTAAGGTGTGTATGTTGTGTTGATATAGCGTTGTAATATACTGTGGTATATGCTGATAGTGTAATCTGTTCGTGTTAAGGTGTGTATGTTGTGTTGATATAGCTTTGTAATATACTGTAGTATATGCTGATAGTGTAATCTGGCGTGTAGTAATGTTGATATAGCGCAGTGGTATATTGTGGTGTAAGCTGATAGTGTAATCTGATGGTGTTGTGGGGTTCATAGTGTGTTGTGGGGTTCATAGTGTGTTGTGGGGTTCATAGTGTGTTGTGGGGTTCATAGTGTGTTGTGGGGTTCATAGTGTGTTGTGGGGTTCATGGTGTGTTGTGGGGTTCAAGGTGTGTTGGTATAGCGTTGTGGAATATTGTGCTGGAAAAATCAAGGTCGTGTGGTTGTGTTGGGTAGGATAGTTTATGATATGGTGTCAGGTAACGGTAATGGATTGGTGTATTCTTTAAGTGTGAGGCAATGCGTTGGTTTTGTAGTGTTAGGTGTGTGGTTTATTATGATGGTGTGGAACGGTGTGTTGGCGTTGTACTGAGAGATAGTGCTGTGGCGTAGTATGCCGGTGTGAGGTGGCATAATAATAATGTAATGTGGGGTGGTGTTTTGCGGTGTAGTGTGAAAAGTGTGGCGTGGTGTAATGTGTTTTAATGTTTGGTAATGCTGTTTTCGTGTTTCGTAGTTTGATGTGTATTGTTTTGGCGTGATGCTAGTCGTAATGTTGATGTAATGTATTGTGGTAAGTATGGCAGTGTGGTTTGTTGTATAGTGTGTAGTATGGTCCCAGGTAATGCTCTGGTGTAGTGTAGTGATGTGAGTTGGTACAGTGTGGTGTATTATGATGGTGTTCTGTGGTAAAGTTTGATGGTGTGGGATAATGCGGTGGTCATTGTTAAAGTGCGTCAGTGTGGTGTGGTGTGTGGTAGTGTGTGGTATGGCCCCAGGTTATGCTGCGGTAATGTTTGGACTGTTGAGTGGAGCGTGCTGTGAATTTCTGCACGCTCAGGGTTGTAATTTCGTCCAGTACACTGTAATACGAGGTAATACAGTACAATGTAATGTCTTAGCGTACTACGGGGTTGGGTAATGAAAGTGTAATGTACTTGGCCTTGATTTAGAGAGCAGCCTTATGGTCTTGTCAGATATACAGCCTCATGTGTCCCACCAACCATGGTATAACACACTGAATGACCCACTTGTCCCTGTCCCTGAGTCTGTGTGTTGCTGCTTTGTGTGTGATGTTGCTGTGATATCGTTTGCTTATTTTGTTGCCCCGCCTCTCGTGCTGTGCAATTGACTTTACTCTGAAGTGTTTCTCTTAGTGTACTTCTGTTTTCTTGTTTTGTTGCTTTGGTGCTTCTGTTGTTGTGAGTTATTGTTGATGCGCTTCTCTTGGTATACTTGCGATTGTATATGCTTTGTTTGTTGTGCTTTTGTCATGCTTCGTTGGTTGTGCTCTTGTTATAATTCGTTTGTTGTGCCTTTGTTGTGCTTCGTTTGTGTTGCTTTTGTTGTGCTTCATTTGTTGTGCTTTTGTTGCGCTTCGTTTGTTGTGCTTTTGTTATGCTTCGTTTGTTGTGCTTCGTTTGTTGTACTTTTGTTGTGCTTCGTTTGTTGTGCTTTTGTTATGCTTCGTTTGTTGTGCTTCGTTTGTTGTACTTTTGTTGTGCTTCGTTTGTTGTACTTTTGTTGTGCTTCGTTTGTTGTGTTTTTGTTGTGCTTCGTTTGTTGTGCTTTTGTTGTGCTCTTTGTGCTTCGTTTGTTGTGCTTTTGTTGTGCTTCGTTTGTTGTGCTTTTGTTGTGCTTCGTTTGTTGTGCTTCTGTTAGTATGTTCATGCTGTGTGCCCCTTTAAATGCTGCGTCCTTTCACGATATGCCTGTATCTGACCTGTTTTTGCTTCTGTACTGTGCTGTGCTGTGCTTCTGTTGTTGTCAGTTTCTGTTCCTCAGTTTCCGATGCTATGTGGTGCTTCTCGTCTTGTACATATTTTTCAGTGCTTCTGTTACTGCTGCTGTAATTGTGTCTGTGTTTCTTAACCCCTTTCCTGTACTCCTCCTCAGTCCTGCCTTTTTTGGAGAAAGGCATACAACATAATTCCAGCACACCAGTTCGACACGGACTCCAAGAATGATAAAATGCTGCGATATTTCATAAATGGCAAGCGACTCTGCATTTATCCCAGCCAGTCCCAGATTAAAAAGAGCAAGGCCAAAATTTTTAAGGCTTGTTCCATAATGCTTAGAAATCTTGATGAGGACCAGAGGTCGGGGACTGAGGCAAGCAGTTTTAGAATGGACTCAGATTTTTTTTTAAATCCAAGGAAGAAGGAACCAAAGGCCAGGAGCCCGCAAATTGTTTCCTCCAAGAAAAAAACAACAACAAGATAACAGAGAGCTAAATTTAAGATCCGCACATTTCAAGATGCCTGGACACACTGCTTTTGAAAGACTGGAGATCATAGGCTGTAGGAAGCACAGACAGAGTAAGACAGTTCCAAAGTTGACCTGTTGCTTATATGAAGGGCTGGGAGTAACAGTTAACTCTTGCATTAGAGAGTTGGACAGAAAAGGGATGAGAGTTTGATGCTAAACGGGTGTTATGCGCTGTCGTAGTGTTGGGGGGGATGCAAGCAGACAGATTTACACATTAGTCTCAGTATTTCTGCAAGTGTACAATATATGAGAATTTCAGCTTTTACCCTCCGGAGTATAATGGCGTATTTTGTATTATATTATTGTTATAGCAACACGATTTCTGCTCAGGTAAGGGAAAACATCTTGTAGTGTAGTGGTTAGAAACATTGGCCGTCAGCACCATTACTACAGTTATTTTTTTCATATTGCTGCAGTCAATCGAGTTTATTCAAATTCAGGGAAATCTCTCGTAGTGGAGAGGTTACTGTTTTCAGCTGATGTTTCTCAGAGCTGAATATAATCGTATGGAGGTTAACTGGCTGAAGAGGGCATTCTGGAGATTGTTCTTAACGCCTTCACCCTAAGGGTTCCTTCTTAGTAAGCAGTCACCTGTTGTTTGTAAAATAAAAACAAGAGAGGATAAGGTTGTCTCTTGCCGGGCCGCAACATTATTTTTCCTGGTATACTTCGCCATCCAGACATGTTGACAACGTCAGATCGAGTGTTTCGAGAAAAGTCTCATCCCATCCCCCAGCAAAATAAGGTATCATACTAAGTGAACGTTAGGTTAAGCCTGGTTTGTTAGGTATAGGTTGGTTTGCTGTCGAAACACGGATTTCTGATGATTTCGTGGTTTGAGTAGACGAACTGTCTCATCTGTTTCCGAGCAAAGGCGCGACAATGTTGAGTCATTTCTGGCTGAACCCGCTCCTACGCTGCCGATGTGACTGAAAGACTAAGTGTACCGGAAAAAAAAAGATACGTGCCGAGCCCGTGAGCCGATATATATATATATATATATATATATATATATATATATATATATATATATATATATATATATATATATACACACACACACACACGGAGCGAGCGAGCGAGAGAGAGAGAGAGAGGGGGGGGGGGGCAAGTTTAGTGGGACACAGGTCATTTAACCTTTCCAATGCCAGAGGTCTGTCTTAAGCTAAATGCAATTGTTTGTAGGTAGGAAGGACACACTACAGATACATGCACGGACTAAACTGGTAAAAGCTTTCAGCAGACTCTACCAGCTTGTAAATATCTCCTAAGTAAAGTAGAATAGATTGGTGGTAATATTAATAGTATATAAGCACGGCATCGTCTTAAAGGGGTTGAACCAGTGTCTGTAGATGTTACTGTTGATGTGTCCAGACTGTTTTGCTCTAATTTGGAGAGCAGCGGAGAGCATTTGGAGAGTCGGTGGTGTTATAGGAGGCTGTATTTAAACTCTACAGGCTGAATGTATCTTGTAAGCTGAAGAAAATCGTCTGAAAGGAGGAAGAATGAAATGAGAGAATGACAGAATATTGAGATGGTTAAACACAATTAGGCCGACGAGTCTGTATCTGTGTAACTCTCTCTCTCTCTCTCTCTCTCTTAGAAGTCACTAATGGAAATCAATATGTCTTCAGTTTTTCTTTGGCGACACGTCTGACAGCAGCTCCTTGCTACCTCCAGAGCCCTCCTCCTTTCTCTCGAGGTGAGAGAGAGAGAGAGAGAGAGTTGAATATAAACACGGGTCGGGGAACTTTTTCAGGGTATCACCCAAAACTTTGAGTAAAATTAATTTACCCCCAGACTTGAAAGTAAACAAAACAAGCCACTTTGCTGCTAAAATTAGCCACGTCTGTGTACACATCTGTTTGTGGTACGGCGGCTAAGCATCAAATATGATACATGATTTTTCATCTTGTTCACTATAACTTACATCATTTTTGTGAATAATCAGTAATATACCGCACGCATCACCCCCCAAATGTTTAAATTTACCCTATGTGGGGTAATTTACCCCTGTTCCCCGACCCCTGGCCATTCCAGGATGTACAGAATAAAAAAGAAGACACAAAATGATCTGCAAAATAAAAGGCAGGAAAACAGTCTAACCTCTGTACATTGCATTATATTGTATGAATATATATTCCAATGGGATACCGTTTCGTCTGTGTGCATACGTGTATGTTTAAGCATGTACAGGTGTGTGCATATTCCTTGCTGTACATACAGGTTGTGTGTGCCTCTGTGTTATGCGTGAATGCACTCGGGCGTGTGTTGGTTTGTGTATGTATTGGGGGATGTAGGGTTGTGTGTGGGGGGGTTGGGGGTTGGTTGTGTGCTTGGTGGGGGTGAGTAGGCCTAATTTACATATTGACGACGCAGGCAATAGAAGCGAAATTCATACGTAAAATATGTCTTCATGCAGCCTAGAAATGTCAAAACCTATGTTACCCGGATATTGAAATGTTTTAAGCTCGGGAAAAGATCATGTGCAAATGGATTTGGACATATCTTCCCAACGCTGTATAACCTTTCTCAATCAGTGGTTGTATGTGAATGTATGTGAATAACGAAGTGTGATCCTGAGTCGTAATATCGGTTTGGTTTGTCTAAATAATGGAATGTTTGGGAATGTATAAGTCACGTGAATGTACTGATGTCTGAATGTAAGAGTTTATGAATGCAAGTTTGTATTGTCACCTGAGCCATAGACAAAGGTTGTAATGGCTTCATAGGGTTGTTTTCCTATTCTTATACTAATGAATCGGGACGTGTGTGTGTGTGTGTGTGTGTGTGTGTGTGTGTGTGTGTGTGTGTGTGTGTGTGTGTGTGAGAGAGAGAGAGAGAGAGAGAGAGAGAGAGAGAGAGAGAGAGAGATTTTTGTTGGCTTCAGCGATGGTGTCCATATTTTCTTTATCATAATGAAGTAATTTTCTGTCTTACATGAGGTTTCTTTCTGTGCCACACACTGATCCCTTTGTCAGCAATACTCAGGTTACGGTTAGTTCATGTTATCTGCCACATTCAGACCACGTTCATAATAGACTGTGTTCTTCGATTTTGGTCACATTTGACACACTAGGCCAATGTCCGTGCAACCCTACTTCACTCCTTCATTTTCAGATCAGTTTCTCTGCTACAATAGGTCACTTTTTGTCATTCAGGGCTCTTTCTGCCACGCTAGGTCACTCTGCCGCATTAGATCTCCTGTGAAATTCAGGTCACTTTCTTGACTCACTCAGCTCACTTCTCTGTCATGGTAGGTATATTTTTCTACCGTACTTCGTTCTAAGACACCACTTTCAGTTTGTCGTACTGTGATCACTTACATATTTGCCTCTGTCTCCTTTGGTCGTTGCAACACTCATTACAGTCTGTTAGCACACATTTCGCTCGTATCACACAAGTTTCACTCCACCACACTTCACTCTACGTAAGTTTTTACTCAGCTACACCGTTCTCTCTCATCCATACTTTGTCGACTCTTCACACACTCTCCCTCCTTTTTTTTTTTTTTTTTTCCCCACTGTCTGCCCACACCTCAAATCCTCAGCCATTTGCGGGTAGTCAGTGGTAAAGGGAAATGGGTTTGAACTAAATGTTTAACTCTGCCACTACGAATGTTAAATATAGGTAGTTAATTTTTGCTTATACCAAACAGTATTATTCAACTGAGAGGATCCCCACATAGAAGGGGTTAAAGCTATGACGGCTGAACACGACTCATTATCCTGCCAGTACCAGATGAGAGGATTCTTACACATCTGAAGGGCTACAGCTGTGTTGATTGTACATGGGTGCTGTATGCTTTGCAGGTACCGGGTGATCTTAGCGCATTTGGCGAATTCCTACGCAGCTAAAGCGTTAAAGCTGCGGTGGTTAAAATTGAGTGCTTTATTCTTGCAGCTGACAGGTGCTTGTTTAGGTAATACATGCACAGCCAAAAGATGAACTAGGGTACTTCATTGTTTTTAATGCCAGAGATGTTTAGCCAAGAAAATCCTTACATAAATAAAAGGTTCAAGTCGTGACGGTTGAACTTGGATATTTTATTTATTGTTTTTTAGTACAAGAAGGTTTAATTCAGTTTAGAGAATCCTTACACAAGTGAAGGGATAAAGCTGTTATGGCTGAACTGTAGTGCTTAATTCTTCCAGTTACCAGATGATTGCTTAGAGAATCTTGGCGCAGCTGAAAGGTTTAAATCAGTGACTTTTGAATTAAGGTTTGATATTCTCGCTAATGACAGACATTACAAGACGGAGTATAGGTGTGTGGAAGGTAAAGGGATGGGTGTTTTGTAAGTACAACTAAGGCCCATTATTTACTGGGCTTAGCAGGCTGACTACCGTCTTTCTTACCTGTATACATTTGGATGTTGCACTTTATACATCGTTACACATTTTTAAGTCATCCTCAAGTATTATTATGCAGTGTATTGCTCCCTGTATTGACAAAATATAAAGAATATTGAACATAATACTAACTCGTAATAAGCAAAATACATTACTAATAAGGTGCCAGGGAGCCTTCAGAGTCCACGAGAACATAACCCCCCGGTGTTACCGGTGCTAGAGAGAGAGAGAGAGAGAGAGAGAGAGAGAGAGAGAGAGAGAGATTAATAATTTGTAAATATGCATAATGAATTACAAAGAAGGTAACATGGTGTCTGCAAAACCCCCGGGGATAAACACCCCTCCTTCCCCGTGTACCCGTGTATATGCCCCGGGGCCCGTTGTCTGGCCCGAGGAACAACGACGTCTTGCTGACAGTTTGGAAAGTTTGCCACGGAGTTTGACTGAGCTTCGTGTTGGCAGCAGATATTAAAGTTGCCGCACAAGTTTACCACAGCACTGATTGGTCTTATGTTTATGCTCCCTCTATTTACGTTGATTAGTAAAAATTAGTAATGTGTGCACCTTTTAATCTTGCTTCCATGGATGGTGGTATTTATGTGTACATGCAGGTGTTTTCGTAAATAGATGGAAGGTAGACACTAATTTTAAAAAAATAGATCAGTGCGTGTGTTACTGAATTTTTATCTACGTCCATTCTCTTCACAACAGATGATGATGTTGTACAGACAGAAATAAATATCTTCGCAAAGTTTGGCAGATACGTAGCGGAAAAATCGAACCATGTAAATCACGCACTACTGGAGATACAGCTTTCATTGTCTTTCACCAGTAGTAAATATTCTTCAGACGAAACTGCGAAGATAGTTGTTTCTTTGTACATAAACAGTTTGCTTGCGTCATTGTCTCCATGGTTACATTTGTGTTTTCATTAAAGTGCTGTATGCTTTAAGTAAACATGTAAACGAAGTGAAAAGGATGGTATGGTACTGTTTGGGAGATTTAGCATTCCTGTTGTCCGTCTGTCATCAAACTCCGCCCTGAAATTTTGCCATGCACATACTGTTGACCAATGTGAGTGTCAGACAGCAGCCAAATTAGCGGGGTGTCATATGTCGCGTGTCTTAATGTGAGTTAGGTCTATCAAACATCTCATGAATGATAGAATGGAATATAATGGAACGTGATATGCAGACATAGCTAACAAACATAAATGCTCGTGTGTCGTGGGGAATTATGTTTGAGATTATTTTATCAATTGTTGTCTTATCTGTCTGTCCGTCTGTCTGTCATCAGGCTTCTAAACAACTGAATAGAATTTTATGAAACCTGGCATGCAGTCAGAGCTGACCAGAGTGAGTCAGTTAAGAATTATGATCCTTTCACCTCTCCACCTGTCCCGTTACCACCATCCCGTTGCATCATCCACTTCAGTCACACAGGAATATGGCACATCGCTCACTCTTGCCCAGCATCATCCAGCTCATACTGCGATGCACTATGTTGGACACCCCAACTTCCCTACCTTACCCCCTGTCATACCTCATTCAAACTTGGGCTGTTACCTCATGGGCTGTTGGAACATTAATTGATTTCACAGACTGCATGCAGTGTGTACAGTCATGCCTGCACCAAATATTACAAAATGTATAACACAGGTCATTCGCATCTACAGTTCAGCTGTTCCGCCACAATACAACTCCGTTCTGCCACCTTTCACACTTCCACCAGCTCCTCCAACATCCGTTGGTCGGCATATTGAGTGTCTCACTTGCAAAATTAATGTTCCCCTGAAGCCATCTCAGTCAAACATTGGTTGGACGAATATGGAAGGCCAGTCATCGAACGAGATATAAAAGGCCACCACCAGCATAACTAAAAAGCTGTGCCACAGATTCAGTGCAAGAGGCAGTGTTTTACTACTTGCTGAAGTAAACACCACACCGCCCTAACATATCCTTTGTGTAACGCAAGAAAGCCTTGGTTTAATCACGCTTGTTCTAATGCTGTCCTCAGCAAGGAGAGGGCCTACAAAAGGTACCGGAGCCAACCCACCCCTGAATCACATCATCTTTATGTTTCTGCCCGGAATCGTGCCAAGTCTGTTCTTCGCTCTGCTAAAAATAATTTCATCCGTACTAAATGCTCTCAACTCTCCAACTCGAACTCTTCCTGCTCTTTCTGGCACCTTGCCAAAAACCTTTCTAACAACTTTACCTCATCATCCTTCCCTCCTCTTTTCTACTCTGATGGTTCTGTAGCTATATCTTCTACTGATAAAGCAGATCTCTTCGCTCAAACTTTCTCCTCCAATTGCACCTTAGACGATTCTGGTGCTGTTTCTCCATCACTTCACCCCTCTGACTTCCTTATGGCTGACATTAAAATTTTTTCAGCTGATGTATTTTCTGCCATCACTGGCCTTAATACTAACAAGGCATATGGGCCTGATGGAGTCCCTCCTGTTGTTCTCAAGAACTGTGCTTCTGTGCTTACACCCTGCCTAGGCAAACTCTTTCGCCTTTGTCTATCAACTTGTACTTTTCCTTCTTGCTGGAAGTTTGCTCTCATTCAGCCAGTCCCAAAGAAGGGTGACCATTCCCTACCCTCTAACTATCGTCCAATTGTTTTAACATCCTGTATCTCAAAAGTTTTCGAGTCAATTCTTAATAGAAAAAATTTAAAGCATCTTTCCTATCACAACCTTCTTTCTGATCGTCAGTACGGGTTCCATCAGGGACGCTCCACTGGCGATCTCACCTACCTTTCAGACTCCTGGTCATCCTCCTTTCGGGACTTTGGCGAAAGCTTTGCCATTGCACTTGACATCTCAAAGGCTTTCGATCGAGTCTGGCATAAATCTTTAATTTCCAAACTCACCTCTTTCGGTTTCTATCCTTCTATCTGTGCCTTCATCTATAGCTTCCTTTCTGGTCGTTCTATAGCTGCTGGTGTAGACGGCCATCGTTCTTCTCCTAGATCTATCAACAGTGGTGTTCCTCAGGGCTCTGTCCTATCACCATCTCTCTTCCTTTTATTCATCAGTGACCTTCTAAGCTGTACATCTAACCCTATCCACTTGTACGCTGATGACTCCACCCGTCACCTTTCCATTCAGTTCCCGCAACGTCCATCTCAGCAGTTACTTCAACAAACAAGGGATGAGGCTATGGCACACCTAATATCTGACTTGGCTCGTATCTCAGACTGGGGTAAAAATAATCTGGTTGTTTTTAATGCATTAAAGACTCAGTTCTTACACTTATCAACCCGACAAAATCTTCCACAGGTTTACCCACTAATGTTTAATAAGCTGAATAATCAACCCAACAAAATCTTCCACAGGTGTACCCACTAATGTTTAATAATATTCAGCTTAGTCCTGCATCATCCTGGAACATGCTTGGGGTTTCATTCACTCGGGACTTATCTTGGAAAGATCATATTTCATCTCTTGTAAAATCTGCTTTCAAGAGATTAGGTGTGCTAAGCCGACTCCGTTCCTTCTTTCCCCATGCACAATTGTTGGCTCATTTCACTGTTTTTTTCCGCCCCTGTGTGGAGTGCAACTCGCATGTGTGGGGAGGTTCCTCACATACAGCTCTTCTCAATAGGGTGGACTCAAAGGCTTTTCGTCTCATTAACTCTCCTCCTCTTATTGGGTCCCTTCAACCTCTGTCTCTTCGCCGCACTGGTGCATCTTTATCTCTTCTCTGTCTGTACATCAATGGTCACAGCTCCTCTGAACTGTCTGCTTGCATTCCTCCACCTCTACGACGGCCGCGTAGCACCCGTCTAATAGCAAACTCTCATCCCTATTCTGTCCAACTCTTTAATGCAAAAGTTAACCGTTACTCCCAGTCTTTCATTTATGCAACAGGTCAGCTCTGGAACTATCTTCCTCTGTCTGTATTTCCTGCTTCCTATGATCTCCAGTTTTTCAAAGACAGTGTGTCCAGGCATCTCAAAATGATCGGATCTTGAATTTGGCTCTCTCTTGTATTTTGGAAGGAACAGTTATTGCGGGCTCATGGCCTTTGGTTCCTTCATCCTTGCATAAAAGAGAGAGAGAGAGAGAGAGAGAGAGAGAGCTCCACAGCGAGAAAGCAGCACAACAAAGAGCCCACATGATGCTTGAACTTTCTCTTTTTTCGTGGTGGTACTGTATTAGTGTTAGTTGTAGTCCCAGGTTCATCTGAAATGTGAATCCATTGGAAAGCTGATTTTTGTTGTCCTTATCCTGCAGTCCACCATCCTCCTTTTGAGAGATACAGAGGGATTTGAGGGACATTTGTGTAACCGGGCATCACATCCCAGTCATATCAGTACCCTCACGTGAAGGCGTCCATTTCAGCTCCCCCTTTGTGGTAGAGCAAGGCAAATGAAAGGACTGTCAGGCTCAGAGGGTTGGGAGAACAGCCTGTGGAGTATGTCTATATTCCACCGAGCGTCGAGAACCATGCTGCTTCAGTAAAGCGGGGATCAAAGGAACTCCAGTCAACCAGCCATTTAGGACAGACAAATCCTTTTTTCACTGTCATTCACTCTACTCTGAGAACAAGCAAGGGCCATTTTACATCCACAGTGCCACCTTATGTACATTTTCCACATATCTATATTATGCCCTTAGGATATAGCCTACACATACTACCCACAGTGCCGATTCATGCCTACACACCTCATACTCATTATCTTCATACATGTTAGACTCACCCACATTAACCTCCTTGTCCTCCATGATGTCCGGTTTGTCACCAAACACACCGAGGACGCAGCCTTTGCTCCAACATAAGGCCATTCCAAGGTGCCTGGTACATATGGAACGTCCTCCAGTGGACCACACCGGAAGAGGATCCACAACTGCAGGAGGAAGACATGTTTAAGCGCCTAGCAAAAGAATTATTATCCTTAGACTGAGGCATATTTGTGCATTTAGGTTAAGGTGTAATGTCTTATAGCTCTAAACTGTCATCTATTTGACTACCAGTTTCAGTTGAACCACAGTGTACACAAACACTTATTTTATGAAGTAAGCTCCTTTCACTTTATGTGTCCTCCTTTCTCACCTAATAAGAGGAACAGTGGCCATTCGTAAAATCACAACTACAGGTCGAGATCAGACTTCCTCGAAAATGTGTTGACACCTCAACAGTTTCTCAAGTTGAAGTTAGTCACTTGAGTTAACTGGGCATATGCAAGCATAATATACAAATGTTGCTGCTGTTCTTATTAGTAGTTATTGAAGAAGTTATTGCAGTAGTATGTATGATTAAAACCTATATCCAGCTATTTATATTACGTTATTTTTTCAGGTAAGTTGTGCTCTACTCCTGCTGTAGTTACGACAAAATCTGTAAGTAGTAAAGCACACAACGTTGATTCATTAGTGTACTTATCTTCAGTGTAATGATTCCCAAACATTATGTTGTCACTGTTATCCAGCATTGCCCGACTCCTAAACACTGCGTTGTCACTGTGTTATCCATAATTGCCAAGCTCCCAGACACTGTGTTGTCACTGTATTATCCAACACTGCCTGACTCTCAGTACTGCCCATGTTACACTGTAATTCCTGACACCCAACACTGTCCTTATCTCTGTATTACCCTTCATTACCTGACACCTAAACACTCTTCTCGTTACTCTTTTCCGGCAGGACCCAACTCTCAAGAGCTCGGTCTTAGATACTGTCCTTGTAACCCAGTTTTCCATCATAGTGTCCACATGTCCATACCACCTCACTGTGTGTGTGTCTCCGTCCACTCCACAACACCACACTGCATGCTTTCTGCTCTTATCACCTGTACCATACCTTTTCTATATTTTGCTATATGGTGACTGGAGTGGTTGGACAGTGGGTACTGATGGAGTATGTGTTTGTTTGACAGGCTTGTGAAGGGTTGGCTGCATGATGTGTTGGTACTTTGGAAGGCAACAGGATGACTATCTGACCACCGTATGCCAACACTGAATATGTGTAAAGTTAATTGAAAAAGGAAATGTTAACGTGCCTGGGATCAAAAACATTATCAACCCTCTTTGGCCCCGTGAAAAAAAAAAAAAATGTTCAGAGGGGAGAAATCTGGCGACCTTGACCTGTGATACGGAATAAGACCTGAATATGCGGTGACGGCTCATCAGGGACGTGTCAGGATCAGCGACATGAGCGACAGCGTCTCAACTGAGTCAGTGCTTATAAAGGATACCAACCAGTTTAAATGGATTGTTTGGTTGTCGTATATTTTACATTAATAATTACTCATATTTTGATTATAAAGTGTTGGTTGATTGTGTGAGTGAGGATCATAATACAAACAGACAGCTTTATACACAGCTTAAGGTTAGGAAAACTTATAACATAGGATTCGAATTGTCATCAGCTCACCAAAACGATATAACCTAATCATCGCGCTCGGCCCCCTCGCTGCATGTGTCCCCCGGCCTTGATATGCACCAGAAAATTGAGGCCAAATGTGTGTGATTTTATTAGCCGGTCCGAATTGCAGTTCCTGTTGGTGCTGCCCCTCGTCTCTCATAATTGTCATTCCTTCTTCCCCTTCTCTACCCTCATCTACCTACCTGTCTACTTCTCTCTTTTCCCCTCAGTGCCCCTTCCGCTCCCCTCAACGCCATTCAAACTCCGCCTTCTGTACCCTCATCTCTCTTCCTTCCTGCTTCTCTCTTTTCCTCCCTTCAGTATCCTTTTCTAACCCATCATCAGCACCATTCCACCCTCCTCTTAGTCCCTTCTTCTCTCAGTACCGTGCCAGCTGTAATGCAAAAATGTCATCAGGTAATACTCAGTAAAACTGACTGAATATTTCAGCATGTTCTTGCGCTAGTGGTTCATATTTCTTCCTTATTGCTACACTCACTCTTGCTGCAATGTACAGACGATAATAACATGGCGTGATTGATTTTGATTTTCTTCCGGACATGATCACACGGCCAGGGTTGTGGTTAGAACTCGCTTTTCTGATTTTCCACATAGATCATTAATGCCTTTATTGTTGTTCGTTATTAATCCAGGTCATATTCTCAGTGCTGACGTCAGCGTTGATTTTCCATGCAGTTTTCCTGTTGTTTTAGTGTCAGTTTAAAGGCTGAATGAGGAGTCATGCTTTTCATGATATTCTTGGCATCGAAGACGATTCTGTGCAGCTTAGGAGACCCTTTCGAGGTGGAGGGGTTGGGTACAGCCAACATTAACCCCTTCACTATTTGGTGGATCTCCTAACCTGAATAACATTGTGTGGAGGCAGCAACAGTGTAAGGTTTGTGTCGTCGTCAGGCTGGTAGTGGTTCATTTTTTATCCCTTATAATGTGAACCAACTCTTTAATGGAATATGATCGTATGGATATATTAGTAATAAAAAAATAATTTTGTTACCGTTAGTAGACTAATTATGATTGTTTCTGGATGACTATGATACCACCGCCGCCGCCATTTTTATCTTAACTTTCTGCTTTATCTTCACCCCAGCTTCCAATAACTTTCCGCTTTATCTTTATCTTCATTCCAGCTCCCACTAATTTGCCGCATTATCTTCATCTTCATCCCAGCTCCCAGTAACTTTCCGCATTATCGTCATCCCAGCTCCCACAAACTTTCCGCCTTATCTTCATCGTCATTGCAGCTCCCCCTAACTTTCCACATTATCTTCATCGTCATCCCAGCACCCACTAACTTTCCGCATTATCTTCATCGTCATTGCAGCTCCCCCTAACTTTCCGCATTATCTTCATCGTCATCCCAGCACCCACTAACTTTCCGCTTTATCTTCATCGTCATCCCAGCACCCACTAACTTTCCGCATTATCTTCATCGTCATTGCAGCTCCCACTAAGAAGTAGTAGTGTGAAGAAACGGTTACGAATGCTCTGGAATAGTAGTGTTTATATTTGCTTTTTTGTTGCGGTAACACTGAACGAAAACGTTAATATTAGAAAAAAAAAAATACTGAAATCCAAACCGTACAAGCGACTGCAGACTCCTGTTGTATGATTGCAGTGAAGAATGCACGTATTTGTGTGTGTGTGTGTGTGTGTGTGTGTGTGTGTGTGTGAGAGAGAGAGAGAGAGAGAGAGAGAGAGAGAGAGAGAGAGAGAGAGAGAGTTGGTGCGGCAGTGCCAGCAAGGGTAAAACATTGAGAGGAAGCTGCTCCTGTATGAAATGATCGACTTTAGATGAGGGAATTCAGATACACAAAGGGAGAGCTGGGTTGTACGATGAAATTATGGAAGGAAGGGAGCAGGGAGGGATGGAGGGCTTGAAACTCTAAAACAGTAATTCCTGACGTTCAAGAATATGAGAACAGAAATTAATAAAGTATATAGAAGAACACGTCACGCAGTGAATGGCGCTTGCAGAACTGGGGAAGAGAGAGAGGATGTAGCGTGTACCAGCGAGCCTTTGTTATTACTTACTTGGCAAGAAGTCAAGGGATCGATTTTCCTTCGGGTTATAAGATTCACATATAGGCTACCTCATCCATACCAGTATATTTCTGTATAACTCTGTCTGTCTATCTTAATCCCGTAAGGGGTGGCCACAAACAAATCGCCTCCATGTCGCCCTGTCCCCCGCCATTTCAATACCCTGCCCCCAGCTCACATCTCCCTCTCTCATATACCTTTCCACTCAATCCCTCCATCTCATCCCTGGCCTCCCCCTCCCTCTCCCCCCCTCCACCTCACTCACATACACTGTCCTCGTCAGTCTCACACTCTCCATCCTCTCCACATGGCCAGACCACCTCAGTGTGTTTCTCCTAACGCTTCCTATCACATCCACATCCACACCACAACGCTTCTTCACATCCTTATTTGTCAGTCTGTCTCTGCATGTGACTCAACATGCTCCTCTCACATAACTCATTTCTGCTGGTCTCATTCATGTCTTCTGTCCCTCCAACAAGGTCCAAGCTTCACTTCCATACGTTAGAGTTGGTATCACAATACTGTCATGTAGTAACTTTTTCACTTCCATGCTCAGTTCCTTGTTTCTTATCACTGCTTTCAAGGAACCAGCAACTTTCTTCCTTGTTGTACTCTTTCAAGCACTTCACCCTCCAAACTGCCTAGTATGTCCATTGTCCATATTGAATCATTCATTAGGGTGACGTCTTTTTCATATTAATCAGAATACCACTACACGATTTTATTACGCTTTGTGTGTGTGTGTGTGTGTGTGTGTGTGTGTGTGTGTGTGTGTGTGTGTGTGTTAACTGGAAGGGACAGATTAAGGCTGTATCTATACCCTGTTTGACTGACCTGTGCAGCTGAGATGTATGGGGCGGGAAGGTGTTTTTGATTCACGGCTGCTGATTGGCCGCCGATGATGTAAATCTGTACAGCTTTTCTTATTTTAACACATACATATTTATATTTTTAAATTGCCTGCAAAATAAGCTGCCTGTTTAAATATGGAATAATTTCCGAAGCTAGAGAGGTCAACATTAGCATAGAAAGTTCACTGTTATCAAAGAAAATTAAAGCTGATTATCAAGTTCTTTAAAACGATGGGTGACGTTGGATGTAATATCCACCCACGGTGTACACCAACATCCACATGTTGCACTGTAGTATCCACCCACGGTGTACACCTACGTCCGCATGTTGCACTATAAAATTCACCCACGGTGTACACCTACGTCCGCATGTTGCACCACAATTCATACCTGCATTTACTTCAATGACATCATGGGTGGCCAATCAGCAGCCGCGAATGAAACACACCCTACTTGCCCCATACATCAAATAGACTACAACTCCTCCAGGTCGGAAATTCTTCGCTGTATTAAATGAAGTTGTCTTTAGGTGGCAAATTGAGAAAAGAAAAAGAACCTCCTCGAAGTCCCAAGGTAATAAACGTGTAAACAGTTAAAAGCACCACACAAGCGTAATGTACAGAATACCGCTAAGCAGGAGGTGCAGAAAGCCTTCGAAGAGAATCAGGCTCCAAGACAATTCGGTGATGAAAACTGCCTGAGTCATCTTTCCAACGCACACCTGAACGACAGTGGAAACGGGAAAAGCGCTGATATTACACGGTATATTATTTGGTTCATAAGAAAACATTATATTGATCAGTTCTGCCGACGAAGTAAGGAGTGTGATGTTATATCCTCAGAGCCGTCCTTTATACTGTGAGGGGATATTTAGAATGTCTGCCTGTATGTCATCAACTCCTACACAGCTGGTCAGATTGTTGCGAAAGCTGGCACGCAAATGTATCTGGAAAACCTGTGTGTCCGTCAGAAATGCATGTGTTCTACATATCACCTTGGGCTGACCGCCATCTAATGACGTCTCACGGATATATAAACACAGAATTTTCACTTACACAGTTCCAAACTCTTTCAGTCGTTCTCACATTGTATCACATTTGCATCAGTTCACATTGGCATTAATTCACTCTCTCGTTTTCACACTTTCATTGTCTCAAATTAGCATTAATTCACTGAGTCGTTCACCCATTTACATTGACTCACATTAGTATCAGGCCACTCGTTCACCCACTTACAGTGTCTCACATTAGCATTGATTCGCTCACTCGTTTACCATTCACGTTCTCTCATAATAGCATTAATTCACTCTCTTGATCGCCAACTCACAATATCTCACATTGGTATTGTTTCACACACACACACACACACACACACACACACACACACAGTAGCTGTGGGACTGAATGTTGTTGTTGGTGCCTTTGTAATGATGCACCAAGAACGAAGGCTAAGGTTTGCACTTTTTTTTTTTCCCCCGTCTAGCCCCTAGCGTTGTGTAGCTGTGTGGGCAGGGAAAACTTCAGTGTGTGGGTTTGATGATAATGTGATGCTAGTTTGTGTGTGTGTGTGAGAGAGAGAGAGAGAGAGAATCAAATAAAATAATATGATTGCTTACGTCATGTGTGCGTAGCACCAAACTTGGGTCAAGGACGAGGCAGTCGCCACCATTCCCCCTCGTCTGATCTGCCAACACGAAACGGCCACAAAATAAAACTTAAATTACATTTCAAATACATTGTGTAATACTGTGTGGTGAGGGAGCCGTTTCTCAGCCGCACAAACAATACTCCAGACTGTTATTTTCTCTAATACAGTTTTTTAATCATGTTAAAATAAATCACATTTTCACTCATTTTTATTGATGTAATTACCCCGGTAATGTGCACGGAAACAGTCACCGAGCACTATATGTTGGCTATTGCTGACAGAATTGCATTTTTATTGCCTTTTGCAAGCAGCACACCGGCAGAAAAGTGGGAAGGTGGTAACGACGGAAGGGTGAAGTTTGCAGTCTTTCATAGATACTTACTCTCGTTTTCAAACATGGGTGAGGTTTGGGAGGGAGCTTCCTGGTTTATGAAAGATGTGAAATGTAAAAAGTAAGTAGAAACACAAAGGAAATTTAACTGTTACCGACTAGTGGAACTAATAACCATCAGAATGCTAAGCTGGAGGTATACCGTAATTATTATACTGGTATTGATATTACATTGGTATTAACTAACTCACCTTCATAATGTCAGCTGCTTTTCGTCCGCTTTCCTTCCCATTTCCTCACTCCTTCCCTTTCCTTCTTACTGTGGTCACAACACTATCACAGGAGACGTCTGAGCAGCGTGACCTCACGAGAGCGACCAACTGACGTCACGAGAGCGAGGCACGGAGCGTGTCGGTGCTGCATACCATCACGTCATTGCATCACATGGCGAGGCAAGGAGCGTGTCGGTGCTGCATACCATCACGTCATTGCATCACATGGCGAGGCAAGGAGCGTGTCGGTGCTGCATACCATCACGTCATTGCATCACATGGCGAGGCAAGGAGCGTGTCGGTGCTGCATACCATCACGTCATTGCATCACATGGCGAGGCAAGGAGCGTGTCGGTGCTCCATACCATTACGTCATTTCATGACATGTATCGTTGCAAGCGTAAATGTATTTTCAGTTTGCAGTGACTCTCAACATCGTGATTTAATCATCCGATCCATGCACACTTTTCGAAATATGGTAGCGTTTCAAAACTGTCAGGGTAAAAAGTGGGGTTAAATCAGTGTAATCAAATGTTATCTTAGTCTTCGTAATAAATCGCTCTAATGTGCTTTCATTTTGTTCATTTATATTAGAGTAAATTTAAGAAAGTTTACTTATCACAGTTCCACTGTTACCTGTAAAGATAATTTCCTCCCGATTGACAGTACAAGTTTGACATATAAAGCAGAGGTAATTGGAACACGTCCCTGACGTATGATGATGACTGACTCGGATTTGAATTCCACAGGTGGCCGGATATTTTCACCTGCGTCATCAGACACCAGGGATATGAGAGCAACGCGTGCTTGTACTGTTGTTGCTGTCATTGTTTTCCTTAAAGTAAAGTGCAGCCAGGGACGTGGGCTGGTCTGGTATGGCTTATATGGTATGGACTATGCTGGTATATCCTGTGACCCTCCTACTCTTCAAAAAGTTAACACGGAATTGGCTGTTACCGTGTCAGATACAGGTTCTACGGGTCAGGTCACAGTATCCAAACGTTAAGCCAGACTGCCGAGCGATAAAGTGTTGGAAACAAAAACGCGGCGTCGTATTGGCAGTCAAGATATGCTGTCGCGAAATTTGTCGAGTCAACATGGCCGCTGCTAAGCACTTCTTCTTTTCTTCAGACTCAGGGAAATTTTCCCTCTCTTCCCGTCACGGAGCTGAAGACGAGCGATCAGGTGCGCGTGGAAAAAGGGAAACAACTTCGTGAAGGAAAAGTTGGGGAAATATGATAAACACGAGGAAGGGAAAAAGTAGCTACGTGATAAGGAATTTTAGCGCTCTGCTCTCAAGTTTGCTGGAGGGTGGAAGGAAGGGAGAAGGAGGGTTAAGGGTTAAGGAAGGAACGGAGAGAGAGAGAGAGAGAGAGAGAGGGGCTAGGGGTAAGGGAGGAAAGAGGAAATTCTGGGGAGAGGTGTAATGGAGGAAGGGTGGGTAAAAGAGAAAAGGAGGTTTTGAGGCGGTGAACTGGATGGAGGGGTGGACGGTACACAACAGGACACTGGACAGAGGGTGTAGGGAATGACGTGAAGGGAGATAAGGACGTGGGAGGGGGGTGGTGATGGAAAGGGGGAAGGGAGACTAGTGGCATAGGGAGAGGGGAGGAGTACTGTACACAACAACACTGTGGTCACTCTCACAACCTCACTTTGTACGTGTACAGTATTTAATTACGAGATGTGTTGACACCTGACGGTACGCCATCACACTGGACGGATCTTGTGACACACCTGATGAACACTATTGACATCGTAATTTTAGAGTTCGTATTCTGTTTTTGCTAATATCATGCCAAATATAAACGAAGTACTGTATGTATATGCTTTACTTCATCAGTCATCCCAGCCTGTCATCAACATTAAGATGGAATGAGGTAGATTCAGACAAAGAAACCATGAATATGGAAGAGTTGCCATGCAACCTTAATAATTTTTGAAACTTGTTAGTAAAGAATAACACACACACACACACACACACACACACACACACACACACACACACACACACACACACACACACACACACACACACAGATGGGGTCTGGACTCAAAAGGGTTATATGACGTTTGTAATATTGTGTGGGTATTTCACAGGGCAATGCACATGGTTAGTTGTTCTCCAGTTTTGTGCTTTCTGTTTATTCGGTTCTGGATCTTACCTCACGACATTATTTAGGTCCGAGTTAAGGCTGCAAGGATGATGATGATGATGATGATTGCCATACTTCTCCTATTGATGTTCTTTCTTTCATTATTTGGGAACCCTACATTACTCTATCTTTTAAGTGGGAAGTGGTTATAGGGTTGAGATGATGCTGGTGATCAGGATGGTACTGATAATAGGACTCCCATACTTATGTCTTCTCTTTCATTGTTATTAGATATTACTTCATGCTATCTTTCAAGTGGGAATTTGGATTAGGCTAATGAGGGTGACGATAAGACGATGATGATGATGATGGTGGTGATGACGACGATGATAATGATGATGAAAATAATGATGTGATAATGAGGACGGTGAAATCTGGTGATAATGATGATGATGATGAGGGGGAGGAGGATGACGGTGAAGGTGGTGATGATGATGAAGAGGACGGTGCAATTGATGATGATGATGTGATGATGACGATAATGATAATGAGGGCGGTGAGGGTGATAATGATTTTGGTCGTGTGTTGAAGATGATTTTTGCCGACGACAACGTGAAGGCAGCATCAGTAAACAACATTCTGCTGTGCGTGCTTAGACACTGGGGCCAAATTATGTGACACGTTTGGAAATTATTTCATATTAATAATAATAATTCAGCGTCTGTTCATACTGTATATATCAAAACTGTTTGTCCCGCCAGTTGGTGTTGCCGCGGGCGTTGTTTCATTTCCCTGTAAATACCTGGTAACTGCAGCCTGGGTTGGACACATGGGATTTATAGCAATGGATTTTTATGCAGGTAAACCGTCTACCATGCGTCACTCACTACACTTAATAGTCTTCTCTTATATTTGCTGTTGGTTATACCCTACAATTGTGTATTCTGTTGATAGTTTATTATTATCATTATCACCTTGAAGGAAACTTTTCGAAGGCATTGTTGAAGAATGAATGGCAGAGTGGCCCATTGTATTGCGTATTTTTATTTATTTCATCATCATCATCATCATCGTAACTGTTGTCGTCACCACCCCCACCACCATCACCTTAGTTCTTTCGGAAAGACCGTGACAACAACTTTCAGACTTTTCTATCTTCGCATACCTCTTTAAGACGCTCCTTTTTACCTTCCTTGTCCCTCACCAGTGTCTTCTTCATGTGACCTTCAGTTCTGTATTTGTCTGTATACATTCAGAAAATCCACAATCACAGTTCTGTGTGTCATTCTTCGACTCCAAAATGCTTGTAAATTTTTCATCTTATTACGTCCTTCCTGTTTATGACCGTAGCTGTTATTTCTACCACTTGGAGGCAAAAACATTCTCGTGTCACTTCCCAGCTTTCACTTCCACAGTAACACATTTTTACACAAGGTTCTCTTACCCTCCAAACCAAACATTTTGTCCATCGAATTAATATCATATCTTCTATAATCTTCTTCCTTGAACTGGTCACTCTTGAGCCTAACTCTGTGATTTGGTATTTGTACACAATACAGCTGCCATATGTTTAACACTAGGCAATACTGTACACCGCCTGCGTCAGCTCCCATTAACTCTGTAATTCACTCTCCAAAGAAAGACAGAAGTGGGAGTGTAAAGTCACCCGTACGCAGAAGTTTGGAAAGAAAGACAGACGAAGAAGGAAGGAAGAGAGGAAAGAGCAGGCATCCGAGAGCAGCACTACATCGAGTGAGTGGATGGTAAGCGCTTCCACCAACCACTATATATATATATATATATATATATATATATATATATATATATATATATATATATATATAATGTGTGTGTGTGTGTGTGTGTGTGTGTGTGTGTATTGACAGATAGATATGTAGGCTGTGCAATGCGAAAGCAAAGTTGATTAATTAGGGAAGAACAAAACCGAGGTCACAAGAAAACTAGATTCAGTTTATTAACTGTCAGTAACTTTTCTTCCAGTCACAGACCCCTGACCCATTTCCGGTTTTCTTCTTCCTTATCATCATCATCACATCCCTCCTCCTCCTCCTCCTCCTTCTTATCATCATCATCATCACTGTAGTCGTCGTCAGTCTCCCTCCCCCCCCGACAGGCCTCATCTTCACCATAGGCCTGTTGCGCTAACAGTGCTGTATAAACTTAGGTGGTCTGTGTATTGTGAAATGCTTGTCATAGCCTTGGATGTGAAGCGCTGGAGGTGTATCCTGTTTACTTTCCTTAACTGTTCTTTTACACACACACACACACACACACACACACACACACACACACACACACACACACACACACACGGCGTCAAGCAGAGAGGACATTGTTGGTTCAGGGATCCAATTTTGTGGTGGGAGTGAGTGAGGAAGATGTTTTCAATGTGAGGATCGTTTGATTAAGGAAAGACAGCAAGGAAAAAGCACTCCATAAACCATCTCTCTCTCTCTCTCTCTCTCATGTATGTGTATATACTGTAGGTATATGTTTGGGTCTTAGTCAGTGGATGGATGCTTGAATGGACGCACATGTGATTGATTGTATCCATCTAATTATTCATATATTTGTACCCATCTACACATGTATCAACCTGTCTATCTGTCTTACTATATATCTGTCTATCTGTCTATCCACCTTTCTTTGTATTTTTAGCAGGGAATGAGAGCTCGGAATAAAGGCTCGATAAACACAGACTCTCTCCCTCTGTAATTTAGGAAGCGGAGTCTGTGTATGAAGGGAGTGTGTGTGTGTGTGTGTGTGTGTGTGTGTGTGTGTGTGTGGTTGCATACGTATATGTGTGCACTCCAGAGATGAGGTCACACCTCCTCTGTACCATCATTAATCAACTCGTGAGGCGGGGCAGCAGAGTTGGTGGTCCTGGTGGAGGAGTGGGACAGGGAGGGAGGGTGGCGAGGAAGCCAGGGAACATGCGTATGACACTGCAAGTGGCAGGGTGCTGGGCGGCCATCCATAAAGACGTGAGACCAATCCCATGTTGGGGCAGTCCCAAGAATGGATAGTACATTATAAAACAGTAGTACAAGATCTTTTACAAGCCCACCGCCATGTCGTAAAATCACAGTCCTGAATAAGACAACCCAAGTATGTATATGGATATTGTATGTTAGTGTCCAAACAGCGACATGTGAAGGTGGGACCCTTTCTAACAACACCAGTATAAGTCTCTGCCTATTATTTTCTTAATCATCATTCGGTTTATTATGCTTGAATATCATATTCACCAATACAGCAAAGCCTAGTGAGGTTGTCAGTATATATATATATATATATATATATATATATATATATATATATATATATATATATATATATATATATATATATATATATATATATATATATATATATATATATATATATATATATATATATATATATATATATATATATATGTATATATATATATATATATATATATATATATATATATATATATATATATATATATATATATATATATATATATATATATATAATTACTTAGACGAGTGTGGAGGGACTTTTAAATTGGAGCAAATGAATACTTAATTTAAAAGTACTGCACATCAAAAACAATTTAAATATGACTAAGTAACAATGTTCTATATTCTTTTTAGAAGGGGATATACATAAAGAATGGCACATGCTATATATATAACCTGCTTAAGAAGAATATACGTCTTCCCAAAATCGCAGGAAAATTATATGTACGGAAGTAATAATGTAAAGTATTCATATGGTTCACCAATATTTGCAGTATAACTTTTTCGATATTTTAAGCTAATAAAGTACCTATAAATACAAGTGGCAGAGCAAAGAGGAAGCGCCAGTCAGGAGTACGGCGGATATTAAAGTCATTTATAAAGTTTCCTTCTACCCGCACCGTAAGACGCTGGCCTAAAGGCGCGAGCTGGCTTTCTTGGTCTTCCATTTGGTCTGAGATATATTTTAAACATCAAGTGTATATTGGTCACCGTATAACATCCATCGTCACGGGATATACCACTCTTCCACTGTTCCACCACCCACCATCATCCCAGCTCATCCAGCATACTTATTGCCAACATCTCCATCCATTTTCTACATAAAATATCCTTCAATACCATACGCTACTTCTCATATATAATTCTTTTTCACAAGGTGTACTCGTTCTGGCCGGTACATCACCCACCATCATCTCTTCTTGCACTCCTCTCCACCCATTTTTTGCCGACCAATAACGCCTATTTTCACAGGCCGTACATCTTCTTGCCCCACCACACACCAGCATCCCATCCTATCCTATCCCATCCACTCCTCTCAACACGCCCATCCACCCCCTCTGCCTTAGAAAAAATAATAATAATAATTAAAAAAAAAAAGCATACAGTATCTTGAAAACTTTTGCACCGGAAGGTCGGATTTTTGGTACATGTCTTTATAGGCAAGACCTGAAGTGATCTTGATTGACCTGAATCAGTCTGATGGACCAGGTGGCACATGAATGAACCTGAGAGGTTGTTGACGCACTCCTTCATATGCAGTTCATGAGGCGTTCTGAATTGATATGGATCGATCTGATGAGCCTGATGTGAACTGAAATGGCTTACACCAGCTGGAGTGTGCCTGAACTGGTGTGCATAATTCTGAATATGGCTGAAATGAGCCAGAATAACTAATGTGGATCTAAGTTGACTTAACATGGATGTGAATGGATCTGGATGGGCCAGCAATGGACTGGATGGACCTCACCGGACCTAAGCTGATATACCTTGACCAGGATTGACATGACTAAATCAGAATTGATATGAATGGACCCAGGTGAATGTGATAACACTTAATTTTACGAAGAGTACCTGAATCTGAAGGCCCTGCCTTGGCTGGGTAGATTCTGACTGGACGGATATGGATGTAAAGGTCGTGACTGGATCTGAAGTAGCATTGAAGAAACTGCTTGACTGTAACTAGACGTGAATGGACATAAAAGCCATAAAAACATCGTTCAAAAAGTGTCAATTTTTAAAAGAATAATAACTCGTGTATTCCTGGTACTGGCAAAGTATTTTATATAGGCTGAGAGAAGTGTTGTAGTGAAGGGGTTAATGAAGGCTGTATAACCCATCCAGGTCCATGAGTCCCTCCTGAGCTGAATAGAATCGTTAGGAAGGTGAGAGACTAACAAATTACGTCATTGTAGTGAAAGGGTTAAGACAAACTTAATAATAAAGGGTGTAATGAAGGCCATATTTGACGTCCTATAATCGACAGTCCCCCCCGATTTAATAGTATCAATCTGGAATGAATAATAATAATAATTATAAACAAGACATCATCATAGCATCTATGTACATTGTTTTTAAAGGCAAGTAACCTTTCAGTCAACACCGATTATATTTCCACTCGAGTCCAGTCCATTGTTAACAGAAACACTCCATTCACAACCAACCTTTTCCCTGCCATCAAACATTGCCTGGGATATTTGGGGGGAGCAGGACCAATGCTTTCCTTAACCACTTTTTAACGATTTTTTTTTTATGCTACCATCAGGCGGTTTTAATCAGGGTACAAGAGTAGGCAAGTAGTGAAGGCTGAAAAGTCTCTCGTCACCTAAATAAACTTGTCATGCTGCTGCCACACAATTATATTCGGGACATGTCAGCTTCCCAGTACTGGAGGGGTTAATGAAGGCTGTATCTGAAAGCTGCAAAAGCCAAATTTGCCAGTATTCAGCACATTATATTTCCATCGGGGTTCATTGCCCTGTTTACAATAAGACTCATTTCCAACTCAGCAATGTACCCCCCTTCACTGACGCATTTCCTTTGGTATTTTTAACCATTCCAGTACCGTGATAGTCTTTTCTACGTCATTCTCGTTACAGCCAGACGATATTATTTACCTCAGGGGAGATCTCATGTAGTGAGAGGGTTATTGAAAACAGTATCTAATCTTTTCAGTTCCAAAAGTATATACAAAGCTTTTTCTTTTGAAATAGCAAAAGTAACATCAAAGTATACTTGTTTACATTGTACAGAAAACATTTGCAAGCAGATCCGATCTCCTATTGAAAGACACTCTATTCTACTATACACCCAGCATTTATTCCACCTCCACAAAACATTCCCTAACATTTTTAAGGAGCAAGACTGATGCTTAGTAACATCACGCACCGGTGACCGAAAAGAAAGAAAACTGTATTGAAAAACGTTCACTGGAACGGTAAAGAGAGTTCTATAGCTGATTCCCTTCCTCTCACATTACCACCACTCTCATCGTCTCCAGCACCTTTTCAGTCCCCCCCCCCCCTCTCTCTCTCTCTAATAGAATATCTTGCTTTCTCACCTAACCAAATTTCACCTCTCCTCAGAATTCTGTTCTTCTTCACCTCTCCAGCACATCACTTCTCCCTGTCCCTCATTGCACAGCACTACATCAGTCTCTTTTCCTTCACCCTCTCCATCACCATCATTGCTTCCTTCCTTCCCATACCGCACTCCTTCCGTCCCTCACCATCACTGTTCCTTTTTCCTCGTCTTTCCTGTCTCCCTTACGACTAGTGTTGCCTTTGCTCTTTCTTTTCGTTATTCCTTTTCTCTTTCTTACCATCATTGCCGTTTTTATTTCCTCTTCCTTGTCTCTTTAACCACGACTAGCCCTGTTTCCTCCTCCTCCTCTTCCTCAGCATCAAGTCTCACTCTCTCCTCCTCCCAAAGCATCATTACTTCTCTTCCTGTCTACCTTATGATCACTTCCTGTTTTTTTTTTTTTTTTTTTTTTTTCCCCCCACACCACTTCATTCTTCCTCTCAGCTCCTGCACGCAGTCTAAATTTACTCTCCCCAGACTGCCTTCAACCACCAGCCCCCGCCCCAAGCACACACGCCTCCCTCCCTCAGCCTCTTCATCTCGTGGACGTCAGTAATGTTCTTCTTCTGCCACCGACAGACGATTTTGTTCTGCTTCTGAGAGACATTTAGAGTTGTAGATTTGGAGGTTATACCGGTATATATATATATATATATATATATATATATATATATATATATATAAACAGTACGTATATATCTGGAGAGAGAGAAAAAAAAAAAAAAAAAAAAAGAGAAAATCTTTACTATTCACTCCACCAGTAAGAGAGGTTTTTCCTCAGTTGAATAAAATCGTGTGAGTAATAATAAAGCAATAGAACAGCCTTCATTACAGGAGTGAAGGAGTTGACCAGTTGCCTTGCCTTGCTCTTGTGCCCTTCCCTTCCTGTCCCCCCCCCTCTCTCTCACACACACACACACACACACACACACACACACACACACACACACACACACACACACACACACACACACACACTCACACGGCGCCATTAGGGCTTCACGCAGAGAGGACATTGTTGGTTCAGGGATCTAATTTTGTGGTGGGAGTGAGTGAGGAAGATGTTTTCAATGTGAGGATCGTTTGATTAAGGAAAGCGAGCAAGGAATAAGCACTCCATAAACCATCTCTCTCTCTCTCTCTCTCTCTCTCTCTCTCTCTCTCTCTCTCTTTCGTATGTATATGTGGGTATATGTTTGGGTCTTTTAGTTAGTGGATGGATGTGGATGCGTGAATGGATGCACATTATTGAATATATCTATCTGTTTATCCATTGCTCTGCCCATCTACCTGTTTATCTACCTGTCTCTCTGTCTTATTGTATATCTGTCTGTCTGTCCTCTTTCTTTGTATTCTTCTTTATATTTTTAGCGGGGAATGAGAGCTCGGAATAAAGGCTAGATAAACACACAGACTTACTGCCTCTAATTGAGGGAGAGGAGTCTGTAAATGAAGAGAAACTGTGTGTGTGTGTGTGTGTGTGTGTGTGTGTGAGAGAGAGAGAGAGAGAGAGAGAGAGAGAGAGACTTGTGTTGGAGAGTGATTGGTGTTTGAAGGATGAGGGGGTTAGGCAGCAGGCTAAAACTACTGTACACTCGCTCCAGAAAGTATCCGTGCACTGTGGGTCCGACGTCATCCGGAATGATTCGACCATGTGGCAGTGATAGCCCGTTAATACCTGTATATATTATAACGTTTATTGTCATTCCCTACTCATTATGAAGGACACAAGAGGTATCTGATATAGCAGTCATCTATCGTCAGAGATGCCTGCGTGTGGGAGGACAGAACCGCAATTTCCAGCTTCCTTTGTTCCGTGTGTCATAATATTTAACACATATTCTGCACCGATACTTTCTGGAGCGAGTGTACATTAGGCAGTTGTCCGGGCGGCATATTTCCCTTCCGTATTACGGTTCAACACCACCGCCCTCAGCCAGGCAGCCCTAGCGGGATAGGTTAACGCTAGGCTGGGGTAGGTTGGGTCAGCTTAGGTTAGATTATTTTAGGTAATTTAGCCTGGGGAACACATTGAGCATGTTCTAGGAAAAACCAATGGTTAGTTATGAATCGACGGGACGAGCGTCGTTCCTGGCACACGTTCCCGGTGGTGGTGCTGAACCGTAATGCGGAAGGGAAACATGCGTCTGGGTGTGGTGGTGTTGGCTTAGAGGAAATTTACGCATACAAGCCCTGAATGACCCTCTTTGTCATGGCCTCGGCGTGTCGGCCCATTTCCTTTCAGTAATAAGGGATCTGCAACGTGTGCATGCACCAGACGCAGCTGTAAGTACTGGGGGCAGGTGGTCCTGTGTTGAGCCAGCTAAATTACTCACAGGTTTATTGTACTAATTCCAGCAGATGGGTATGCCATATGTTAGAGTTTCCTGTAATTTCTTCCGCTTATGCATCATCATCATCATCATCATCATCATCATCATCATCATCATCGATATGAACATCACCAAGACTTATTTAGGCTGTTCTGGGATGTTAGCGTCTTTAGTCTCAGGTTGTTATGTGTAGTTCTGGCTACATGCTGGCGATGTTATTCAACATTGGAAAGAGTCTTGGAGCCGGAATGGGTCTGGTACAGCTTGGATCCCTTCTCACAGCGAGAGGTCGTCCTTCATTTGCATACACTTGTCTGGTGGTAGCGTGACATAAAGGAAAAATCCATCATCTTGTTATTGAGGTTAAGTAGGACAAGAGAAATGACACAGGTTGTTTAATTATACAGAGTAGGGTAATTTTTTGGCACAGTAATGACAGATGGACAGACAACGCATGTACAGTTGTGGACATAAATATCAATCTACTTCTCTGTGATCAGTAGCAAAACAATGACCACTGAGTTTCAGAACCTAATAATGTGATCATTTGAAACCCACCCAGCTTAGCAAAATATAGTGTTACAGTTTCGTAATATTTGGACAAGAAATCGGAACGATATTACAGTCTTCAGCAGTGCATGAATAACGGCTTTCATGACTAACTTAGTCCCTGTTTAGTGATGGCTTCATGAGATAATTATTTAACCCTCTGAACAATGTCGCACTGCGTGGCTGATGTTTATTAGTGACGCAAGGGACACCCTGGAATGTGTAGTGCATGTGGGAATGATGTGAAGGTATGTGTGTGGATAAATTTTGCTCTAAATGTTTGTGTTATATGTAAGTCTGCACTGGGATGTTGGCGCCTTCTGGGAGATCAGATACTTCAAAGTTTTGGCGATTGTTCACGTTTTGGCGCTAAGATCCCAGCGTTGCGTCAGAGAGCGGAAGAGTGCGTCGGTCACTGGTTTCAAACAATATGTCGTCGAGAATAAGAAATCTTCGGCCGACAGGCTGACTGACAAGCTGTCCATTTGACTGTGTAATGGGCGAGTGTGAAATGTTTCAAGACAACAAATAATTTATTGTGTGGAAGGTGTGCTGGCTGCCGGCTGTATGCAAGAGGGTTTACTGTGGGAGGGTGAAGCATCTTCTTAACCAGACTCATCACTCCAGTCTTGTAATGTAGTGTGATATGTGTTGGTTTAAGCTGTGTACCTGTGTACGAGTTGTTGTTGTTGTTGTTGTTGTTTTGTGTGTGTGTGTGTGTGTGTGTGTGTGTGTGTGTGTGTGTGTGTGTGTGTGTGTGTGTGATTCACTGGCCGGTCAGGAGGATTACGTGATGGTCGTGAACGTCAGCTTTTACCCTCCTGGAAGACAGCTGAGAGCTCATACACTCCGATCTAAAGGCAAGGCCGTGATCTTCACACACACGCACACATCCGTCTCCTTGCTCATGGGGGACAGTAACCACCCGCTGCGTCAGTGAAACTTTTCGCAGTCTCAGCAAGGGGCGAACCTTCGTCTACCAAGGTGGCAGGCAAGATCGTTACCACTGAGCGTGTGTGTGTGTGTGTGTGTGTGTGTGTGTGTGTGTGTGTGTGTGTGTGTCCTCGACTCAGGGCTTGGGATTTACAGCCCGTTCCCGAAGCCCAGCAGTTCTCCTAAATACTACACACCACCACATGCCACTACTTCGGCACTATGACCCTCCGTCCATACCGAATACAGGCTAGGGTCGTCCTATGCAGGCCTGGTATCTTGGTATTAGCGGTGGTGTTTTTACAACTTATCGGCGGGTCTTCTGGCAGATCAGTAAAGTCTGCTCTAATGAAGTTCATTTCTGTAAAATGTTCTCCGCCCTAGCCGGGATTCGAACTTGGGTCTATTAGGACAGACCACCTCTACCGATTCGGTGTGTGTGTGTGTGTGTGTGTGTGTGTGTGTGTGTGTGTGTGTGTGTGTGTGTGTGTGTGTGTGCGCTCCTGAGATAAGGTCACACCGCCTCTGCACCATCATTACTCACAGACTACTGAGGCAGGGCAGCAGGGTTGAGGGTCCTGGTGGAGGGGTGGGGCAGGGAGGGAGGGTGGCCAGGCTGCCGGGGAATCGTGTTAATGACAATACAAGTGGCAGGGTGCTGGACAGCCATCCATAAGGACATGACACCGATCCCATGTTGTTACAGTGCCTACTATGGATATTATATTTTAAAACAGTATTAATAGAACTTTCTCAAGGCCCATCTCCATGTCGTAAACCCACATCGCTAACACCATCATACCAGTCCTGAATAAAACAACCCAAGTGTGTATATGGATATTAAGTGTTAGTTCCCAAGCACCGACATGTGAAGGTGTGACCCTTTCTGTATAACAGCACCATATTAATTTTCGTTTTATTATGTTATCAGTCATCATTTTGTTTATTACGTGTGAATTTCATAGTCTACCATATAGTAAAGCACAGTATGCCAGTATACATGGTGATTAAGATGGATACAGAACTGCTCAACTCAGCATCTGTTCCCACACGCCCTGTACCGTCACAGGGCAGAGAACTTCTGCCCTTCACACAGGTCGGATTTATACCTGCCCGCCTGTCAGAATCCTGTATAACCTGTACAGTTATTCAGCCAACCCACGGCAAGATTCTATGTTTGCCATCACCCCCAGGAGTGCACGTAGGAGGACCATTGGACGTAGGGAAGATGTTATCTGTTGTATGGCTGGAGTTTGATACGTAAAAAGTTAAAGACATGTTACATTAACTTCATCGTCGACCGTACATTCACTTCACTTTCACTTATACAGCCGGCATATTGTATTCTGTTTCGTTGTGTGCAACACAAAAACACAGTCTGCACAAGAGTATCCAGTGACAGAGAGACAGTGGGGGTGACGATGGCTGCAATAACAGTTTGGTCTGTGGATTACAAAAAAAAAAAAAAAGAAAGGGCTTCGTTTAAAACACCAGGACATACCGTGTTTGAAATATGGTATTAGCGGTAGAAAGAAAGTTCGACTGAACGGAACTGTTCGTTTGTTGCAATATTGCGTATGAGAAATTCTTTTGTATGTAACATATGGATTTACGAGCATATATCGCCATTACACTGACGAGATGTGCCCTCACGTGGTGGCACTGATATGGCCAGCCAGCTTCACTGAATAATTATACAAACGTCCCTCAAGTCACTCCCTATCCCCCGAAAAGACGATGGTGGACTGCAGGAAAAGGTCAGCTTCAGCCAGCAGTGCAGTGGGTTCAAATTCAGATGAACCTGGGGCTACAACTATTGCCACTAAACACCGACATAGTTTGTATCAGAAACATACAATCAGAGAATATTAAACCCTTCACTGCGGTGACCTTATTTTTAGAATTATGTTCTTGGTATCTTTAGACGATTATATTCAGCTTAGGTGAAACCTGTACCAGAGAACAAAGGTTATACCGAACCCCCTCCTGTTCAGACAGACTCTGTTAAAATTAAGATAACCATCCAATAACAGCAATAACAAAACACAAATGATGTCATACCGACAAGTCTAATGTGGATAAAGTAAAAAACTCGCAGACAAAGAGGTTTTCCGGTATCCTGTAAGCCCATGCAAATATGACCCTTTATGTAATGTATTGTACTAGATGCCGCGGGTTTGTCAAACAGCCAGCAGAATACTGAACTCAGATTTCCTTACAAACTGCAACCATGACGGTCAGACAGACTAGTTTTTTAATCCAGCTAACGAGTTGCCATTTTGTTCACCTGAGTGAGTCATAGGTGTTAATGAATGAGTGAAATATTTCAGCTGTTCGCGCCAGACTATGTTGTTTAAGTTGATTAACGAAAGAGTAACATTTCTTGTACATTGTCTTTATTGTCAAGATACGCTGCCAACGCCACCTTTTCACCCTCCCACCCGCAAAACTCCATTGAAAAGGCGTCTAGACGTAGCAAGAAATAACTAAAAACATTATCGCATTGAAAGGGGTAAATGCTTGAAAATTATAAGAGAGCACGACGTCATATTTTATCCTTCCTCCGTGTTAATTATTTTTATTTCCCAGAACAATTACTGACCATTTCGCTTCCCACCTGTGAGGCCCAAGAAAAAAAATGTCGACGTAGCAAAAAAAAACTTTCATCCTCCATTCTTGTTCATTGTTTTTACATACGGGAAACTACCACCACCATCCCCTCACTCCCTCATCAGCCAGAACTCATATTAAAACATACAGATATGGCAAGAATGCACGAAAATGAAGCAATTTCGTATTTCTCCCTTGTTCATCGTTTTTACGTCCAGTAAATACTACAACCTCCACCACATACTTCCGCCCCTACCAGACACCATTTCTTGCCACCTTCCTAAAGTTTCCCCAACCCCTTAGGGACTGCAGCTTCAAGTTAAAAATACACGTTCGAGATGCAGTTAGTATTCGGGTGAGGCACAAGTTGTAGTTGTGGTCGGTGCCACAAGTGGGCAGCAAAACAGCCTGTGTGCATCCAGTGTGTGGGTAGAGGTGAACAGAAAGGTTCTTGTGTCCTTAACACAAAAGGTTTCCTGTTAGTAGTTGTTTCTCCACCCTTCCTCTCTCCTTACATACCGTACTGATCTGTTTACAAATAACACACGAGAGGGTAAAGCATGAGAAGCACCGAAGCCAAGGCCACAATATTTCAGAAATTGTAAATAATACATACAGAGCCATGATAACTGAATGGTAACTTGTCCACCTCACTACACATGGCTGAACCACACTACAACCACACTACACCATTACACCCATACAGTGGAGTTCATACACCAGGGTCCACGGGTTTATTACACCACACCACCCATCACGTTAGACACCATCGGCCACAACACACCAACACCAATTTTAGCTGCACCACCACACTGCAAACGGACTGCACTACATTAGATTTCGGTACACTACACTACACTACACTACACTACGCTACACTATACTATACTACGCAGCACTACGCTACACTACACTACACCACACTACACTGCACTGCACTGCACTACACTACGCTACACTACACTACACTACACTACACTACACAGCACAGCACTGCGCTACACTACATAGCACAGCACTGCGCTACACTACACTACACTACACTACACTACACTACACTACACTACAATGCACTGCACTGCACTGCACTGCACTGCACTACACTGCACTGCACTACACTACACTACACTACACTACACTACACTACACTACCTTTAACTACACTACACTACATTTAACTACACTACACCACACTATACTACACTACACTGCACTGCACTGCACTACACTACAATACACTACCTTTAACTACACTACACTACATTTAACTACACTACACTACACTGCACTGCACTGCACTGCACTGCACTGCACTGCACTGCACTGCACTGCACTACACTACACTACACTACACTACACTACACTGCACTGCACTGCACTACCGGTACATTATGCTACACTGAACCACATTACACTGCACTGTACAACATACACTACACTACACTGCACTACCCTACACTACCCTACACTACACTACACTACACTACACTACACTACACTACGGGGCACTACACAACGCCAAACTACAGTACACTGCACCACACTACACTACACTACAGTCACTACATTTCTCCACACTACAACATTGTACCACACTACACTACATTTCCCTATTCTATACACTATGCTACACAGAAGCGCCACTGGCGATTTAGTCCCACCATGCCACACACCACCACAACTACCACAGCCACCATCATCGTCATGGGTACAACCAACGCCATCAACAGCCACCATCACACCCACCAGAACTACCACACAACCATTACCATTACAGCAACCATCGTCTTCATCACCACCACCACCACCACAGCCACTCTGATCGTCATAGTATCGCGGTATGTTGGTGTGTGCATATTTTATATATAAATCCTGCACGGCGTGTATGCAGCACTCACTACATAAATCTTTTGCCGGTGTGTGTGTGTGTGTGTGTGTGTGTGTGTGTGTGTGTGTGTGTGTGTGTGTGTGTGTGTGTGTGTGTGTGTGTGTCGCTGAAACGCAACGAATGACACGACGAAATGTTGAAAGGAAAAAACCAAATTGAGGTAGTGTAATATAACAGTTTGGTGAGTTAGGGTATATTCAGATCTGATGTCATCATGCCTGTCTATCTAATATTCTGCTTTGAAAGGAACGTCATCACTTCCCTTTTTACGCTGCTTCACTAGGAATCTCATAAATGAGATCAAAGACTCGATCCGAACCATACCTGATTCTCTCTCTCTCTCTCTCTCGTCCGTCCCAGTTCCATTTTTCCCTTCCCCTCATGGTCTTCTGTTTTCTTGTAAATATTTTGTTTACTTTCCTCCTCCCTCCTTCAGCCACTTTTTTCATTGTATCCTTTGCCTGCTTTAATTTGCATCAAGTTTGTTCTTCCCCTCTCATTCTCTGTCTCTCCCACTTTTTCCCTCGTGTACAATCCAGGTTTTGTTTAGTTTTTTTTCCCTTTAGTTTTCCACTTCTTTTTTCATACCCTCTTTCTCTCTCTTCTCCATCTTTTTTTTTTTTTTTTTTTTTTTTTTTTCCCACACTGGAGTCAACAATCAGGCTTGGAACACTGGTCACAAGTTGCCAGTGCAGCTATACACTCAAACATTGCCATTGGTAATGTGGATGGGCTGAGGTAAGACCCAGAAACAAGGAAAGACAAAGCGACTGAGTAGGAGAACTACCACCAGCATGCCTATTAGCTCTACCATGATAGTTGGATGAGGTCAGGTCAGGTCAGGCCGAGAATATTGACAAGAACTTCCACGTGCTTTTGAACATTAATAGTATTTATGTTTGTTATAGCAGAAGCCATTACATTTAATCTGATCAGTTCACTATGACAAAGGCTTTCAGACTGTATGTCTAAGTGACTGAAGTAAAAGTACAGCGATACCTAAAAACACATAAAAAGAATCATGGTCAAAGGGAAAATGGGACTACTGTATATAAATATTTAAAAAGTAAGAAGGTTATTATCACCAGAGGCTAGAAGGTCTGGGGGAAATAAAAAAAAAAAAAAAGGAGCCTATTCTTCCAATCTGATCAAATTTGCATATTTTTTTTCCTAGCCGATTTTAATTTCGGGAGTATCAGAGGTCGGTAGAAAAATTATGCAGCCGCCAACCTCTGCCAAATGAACATGCCAGCTGTCCTTCTAAGGGCTTTGTTGTTAAGACCACACCAGCCAAAAAAAAAAAAAAAAAAAAAAGACTAGTTCAAATAAAAGAGACGGCTCATAAGATATAAGAAGATTACTGCAGTCAGTTGGTTGACCCATGCAAGGGGGTTCCTGTAATAATGTGTCTCGACTTTAAGAATAAGACAAGGATAGTAAAGAAGATGGCAAAATCATTAAGGTTCACACAAACTCATCATCCTTTACAATTCTCCATCTAACTTCAGAAGAAGATGTCCTCCCTGAGGTAAATAAAACCATTTGAAAGAACATGGAATTAGGAGTACCAAATGAGCTTACAAATATTCACGTTAGGCTCCTTTCATCAGCATTACGTATACATTAATAACATCATCATTCACTGCAACCCTCTCATTATCCCCTTTGTTACGAGAGGTCCAGCCAGAGCTGAAGAAATCGTCTGACTAATAGGAAAATAGATGGCTTAGTCCCTCTAAGTCCACGTAACCTGAAGTTCTTTTACTTTAACTAGGCGGAGATCCTGGTCCCTTTGCAGCTTAATTCCCGCAGCCCAGTGGCAGAATAAGACAACAATACGGCTCGACATCCTTCCATAACACCTTTTTGTGACTAGCGTCATATTCTAGTATTATTCTATTCTTACAGCTCAACATTCTTGATGGAGACGTGGCCATTTCGCCTAGTTGAAGTGAACAGAGTAAAGTCGTTCTCTACAATCCTGTCATAATTTCCTTCACTACCAGGGGTACTTTTTGAGCTAAAGGGGAAAAAATTCTGAAAGCAAATAGAATTAAACAGAACCAAATAACTTACTAGTACAGTGTTGATAATTTCATGGCGCTATGATGTGCTGTTGTCGTTATTTTTACATGCGGGAGCATATTTAGGAACCGGACTGTCCGTTATTCACTCACTAACGATTTCTGGAAACGAGGTGCTCAACTCCCGTTGAATATAGCGCTGCTGGATCTTGTAGTTCTGTACTGGTTTGTTACACTTGTAATTTTCAAAGCAGTGTTTTGTTGGCTTTGTTATAATAAATGTTCATATTTTTTAACCCAAGCATTTGTTGCTATTGTTTATCTACAGTACGTATTCATATGATTTTGTAGGCGTCATTTTAAGTTAATTTTGTTTGTTTAATCAAGCTCATCCCTTTAAGGGGATTTTTTTTTTTTTTCCGGGACGGAACACGCATTTTGTTATTTATGTATATTCATTGTGGTCATGGCCTCATTTTACTTTGCAAATGCTTTGTGCATACTCACATAATAAGTCTTGCTGTATGTTGGTTTTGTGGTGCTGGGTATTTTCAGTTTTATTTAGGAAAGACTGTGGTAGTACTTGTTATCAGGGCGTTAATTTACGTTACTTTGTGTTCTTTTAGGTATCTATTTTAGGGCATCATTTGATATGTTTAGTTGTTTAAGGTTTGCTCGTTTTGTTTTGGTGAGATAGTATGTTCTTGTATTATACACGTAGTCGTACATCGGAAAGGGTTATTTTATGTTGGTGTTACAGATGTGGCCATAATTCAGGAACCTCATTTGGTGGAGGTAACTCAGAGAAGGATGGGAGGTGGTGAGTGGATCTGACTTCCTCTCTTAGTGTCCTACTTTATCACTATTATTACTGCACACACACACACACACACACACACACACACACACACACACACACACACACACACACACACACACACACACGTAAACAATGCATACACAAATAAAAACACACAAACACGTACTGTACATATATACGTACGTAAATATATGCATATATACAGATATACATAACATCCCGTGCATGTTCGGGGAATCGACTTGTAATAAAAATGAGTAAAAAATACCGAAGCATGTGGATGAGGTAATGCTGATGAGATCATTCTGGCTGGCTGTTCATGATGGCAGTTCACCTTTTTGAAAAATATATTTTTGGAGGCAGAGGCCACTTTTTTTTTGTTCTTTTTTGGAAACATATTTATGTCAAGCCCCAGCGGTATGTTCGCGTTTTCGTTTATATATATATTCATTATCTTGCTGCTGGTAAGTTAAGTGGTTTTTGGTTAGTTACTCCTTTTGCTATATAATGTTCTGTCCACATGAATTTCGGTAATATGGGAAATGCAATTGAAGCTTAAAGTTGACATCATAATTTGTCCTATTCTCAGCCAACAAATGGTGTAACCAGGAGTAATAAACATAAGTAAATCAATAAACAGACATGAGTCAGTACAGTGGCCACTGAAATAGGCCATACACTCATTCACAAAACATTTAACCCCATCCTTACCATGGCGCCATATTTTTCTTACTTCAAAGATTTTATTCAGCATAAAAGAGACTTGTGGATCTGAAGGAGTTGAATTTAGTCGTTGTTAAGCCCTGCAGCACCAAACATCATTCCGAAGCTGAATACAATCGTGTAATGGAAAATTAACAAAAGTAAGATTTGTATAAGAGAATGAGTTAAGTCTTCAGAATTACCTGACTCCATCACACAACATTTGCCTTTAACCTCAGCAGCTCGACAACCGAACATAATTTCCATTTTTTGGATCATGTTTTACTCAGATTACCAGACACTTTATGAACTGGAACGGTTAGTGATAGCCTCATTAACGCTGTCAGTATTAGTGGTCATTACTAAGCTGAATAAAACCATCTACAGGTAGCAAAAATAAACTACAGCAGGACGTTTTCGAAATAAAGGGGATAATTTCTTTATATTCTGTCGATTTTCATCCTGCGATCGAGCGCCTTCACAAGAAAACTACCTCTTGCCTTTTGTGATAATCGGACGCATTTTCATTGGCGTGGGAAGTTTACATCACCTTTTCCTAAATTATGTATTTGTTGTATTACTCATTAGTATGCTCTTGCGTGGTATCTGTAGCTTCGTAATATAGACACAGTGTGGATCGGTGACATACAAAAGCATGCTGACATTGCACCTTGATATTCTCTCTGCATGTTATCTGTGGCTTTTAAATATAAACATAGTGTGCATCGATAACATAAAAATGGATACTAAGATGTAATATGCAAATGAAGTAGTTGACGCAGAGTTGTTACAAAACCACCTCAGCCATTGACAACACAGCCTGATGTTACTCTGCTTTGATGTTGACGCAGAGTTGTTACAAAACCACCTCAGCCATTGACAACACAGCCTGATGTTACTCTGCTTTGATGTTGACGCAGAGGTGTTACAAAACCACCTCAGCCAGTGACAACACAGCCTGATGTTACTCTGCTTTGATGTTGACGCAGAGGTGTTACAAACCCACCTCAGCCAGTGACAACACAGCCTGATGTTACTCTGCTTTGATGTTGACGCAGAGGTGTTACAAAACCACCTCAGCCAGTGACAACACAGCCTGATGTTACTCTGCTTTGATGTTGACGCAGAGGTGTTACAAAACCACCTCAGCCAGTGACAACACAGCCTGATGTTACTGTGCCTTGATCGGGTATTTTTACTACGCTTTCATATTGTCCTGTTGATCTGTTTTCTCCTCTGAAGGCAAGGATTTATCCCCAGTTAATTTCATGCAGATCAGATAACAACAGTTCAGATATTTTTGGAAGTAAATGCATGAATGTTTACAGCGTCAGATACCTTCGTAACCTGTAGTTGTACATTTCTTTCCACACGCCAAAGTTTTAAGAAAGGGAAAACAGTTTATCAGCTACTTTGAAAACGTAAAATACTTTAAGTACATTAATGCTGAGGAAGAATATTGCGTTTAATAACAAACATCATATATGAAGCTGGAAATGAGCACCGTACAGACACAACTGTAGCAATGACTGACGAGGTAACATGTAAACAAGACTCGGTTCACTGGCTGACTGTCGAACACCACTGTATCCCCCAGCTGATATTTACTTGTACCAAACTGAACATGAAAAACCAACAGGCTTAGTCTTGAGACTCTCTCTCTCTCTCTCTCTCTCTCTCTATCTTTCTCTCACTGCAATGTATGTATGTATGTATGTGTGTATATACTTGCTGTCCAGGGAGTGTTACGTCATGTTTTACATCTGCAGTTTATTTTATCCAAAGTGTTTTTTCAGATACGCTGGTCTTGTGTTGAGTGGTGTTATCCAGATTTTCTGTTGTATTATATAATACCGTAGTGCAGACATCTGGTCTGTTTTAACCTTAAGGAATTTCGAGTTTTTATTCGGCAGTTTCTTTATCTGTTTTGGCCAACCATTTATCTATTTCCCACTTCCCAAGTCCCGTAATTTTTTCCTAGTCTTCTACAGTTCCTGGCTTCACTGCATCCCTCTTTAAGCGCGGTGTATTTTGGTGGCATTGAATTTAAAAAGACTTTCCCCCAAATTACGTGAACTTCATTATATGTTGATTTAAACCAAAGCATTACTCCATCCAGCGCAACTAACATTTTGTGCCTTTTTATATTTAGCATGTTTTCAGCCACAGTTGCAGTTTGGATACTGATAATGTTTGTTTTGTGCATTTTCTTTTTCTTTACACTAGGGATCCATACAAAAGCTTATTGTTTTATTGTTATGCAGTTTGTTGTGTTTGGTTAAAGAGCAGTATGGAGGAATTGTATCTTGAATGGAAACTAAGGTTGGAAGACTGGAGAAGAAAATGAAGTTGAAAGAGGAAGGATAAAGGAGATAGCATCAGAGAGAGAGAGAGAGAGAGAGAGAGAGAGAGAATGTGTTAAAATGAAAATGTTGATGGAAAAAGCCACAGCATCTTTTAGAGTGGGAATAAAAATGCTAAAAAAAAAAGGCATGCTGATAGTAGAAAGGGGAGATGGAGTAAGGGTGGAAGGGGAAGAGAGATGCTGGAAAAGGGAGGAGAGAAACTGAGAAGGAGAAATATTGGAAAGTAAAGCGAAAGGTTACAGAGGAAAAATTGAATCTGGAATGGTATAGAGATGTTGGGAAAGACATGAGAATCCTGAATATTGATATAAAGAGAAAAATCAAGAAGGGAAAAATGGTAGATATTGATAGGGAACGCTAAGTAGGGAAGAATAATGTAGGAATTTACTAGATATGAATAAACACTGTAGAAGAGCGAGAAAATAAAGGTAGCTAAGAGGAATACTGCAAAGGAAGAAAGAGTCTGGAAATGGAGAAATTTCGAAGGTAAATGGTTGAAAAGGGTAGGCAGCCATGAAAAAAGTAACTCACAAAATTACGCAGTGAGACCAGAAATAAGAAGGAAAAAGGAGGAGTAAAGATGTATAGAATATGCAAAAACAGTAAGATGGAAAATGATGATAAAAGAAAATAAGAAGATATTGCAAGGGAGAAAGATAAGGCAGGGAAGGAGGGAAATGCAAAAGGAAGTAGAGGAAAAAGTTGTTTTAAAAGAATATGAAAAAATGTGGTAAGCATGAAGCAGATAATCAGATTATACAATTTCCTGTTCCACTTAGCAGTAAAAAGTTATGGCAAATTGAAAGAAATGTGAAGGAGCAATTCTCACCCTCATTTTTAACATTCCAAGCACAGAAATAAGTAATCAAGAGAACGTTGCCTGAGAGTTGGATATCAGAGAAAGGAAAACAATAATAATAATAATAATAATAGTGATAATAATAATAATAATAATGATAACGGTAGTAGTAGTATTAGTAGCAGCACAGTAATAGTACGCTATTATATTTTAAATCATTATAATTTTTTAATTATAATCATTGTCATTATTTCACTATATCAGGATTTCACAAATGATTGTCAGAGTTTGGAGGCTTGCATGCGCTTGGCAATCAATGTTTTAATTATTTCTGTAATTCTGTGGGGATATCACAATGCCATTCTATGTGCACGTGAAAGAGTTTGCCGACTTCCTAAAACCGTTTACACTGAGGACTCAACACTTACCTCTTGATATCCTCATGTTAAACACAGTGTTATTATGTGGCTACAAATTTTTCAGCCCAGTTAAGTTTTTCTATTCCATTTTCTTTTTATCAACATCCAGATGTCCTATCCCAGAGTAACTTCTGTGCACCACAAACAAGACTCCCACTGTGGTTTTTGCATTTTCAAACGGGATCAAGAGCATTGATATACTGTACTGTGTCCTATTTTAACAACTGTATGTTGTATTCTTACATACCATTCATCAGTTTGGCATCAGTCTGGAATATTAGTTACTCAGAATTATCAGCCACACAGAAATTTATAGATAAACATCGCCCAGATCCATTGTCATCGAGTGTAAGGGTCTTGATAGTGTTTTTGTTGGCTGTGCATGTGGCAGGATATCGGACTTGGCCATCTCATGTGTTTAGGGAAATGTTTCAGTTCATGCTCGTACAGACCAGTTCCCGCTGAGCTGGACATAGTGAACATTTTATATGACAGGATGCAATAGTTAACCCAGTTTCACTGAGGAACAAGAAAGACCTGGTTTGGTGACATCATCAGGCGCACCAGCTGGCCAGGTTCTCTGATTTAAGTACGTATGACACAGGAAGCTGCAGTTTACAATAAAGCCTAATACAAGAACACTACTGACTCTAATTTTTTTTCTTTGTATTCCATTTTATGAGGAGTAGAGAACATGGAAATCTCAATCCAGTTTATAAATATAACAACAGATAAAACAAATTACTGTCGGAAACAATAACTCACACGGTAATTTCCATCCTTTCTCATTTGTTCATGGTAGACAGTGTTCGTACATGTGTGCCAAGTTGTAAAGTAAGTAATAGTCAACTGAACACGAACTTGTGTCTTACCTGTCGAATACAAACACAGGTAAACATGGCGGCCACCTTCCATTAAATGTTGAGGGCACGTGACTCATTAAATCAGCTACACAAAATTATATCCAAACTAGATTCACACATCACAGCAACACAGGGACACACCACGCATAGACTTATTAGAAAGTAATCGAACCCGTGCCATGTTGACAGCGGACCAATTCTTTAACCACTTGACCATCACCTGCCGTGACCCCAAGACCAACTAAATGGCTGTACTTGTAAATGGCAAAATGAAACTCAGGGGCAGACCAAGCTAAAACATAGACACGATTGTCAAATATTTCATTTAGGCAATTCAGTCCTATCAACAACTTATTTATTTATTTATTTTTTATTTATTTATTTATTCACTTATTCATTTTTTGAGTTACTACATTGCAGCAAAAGGCATGTTGAACCAAAAATGTCAGGCAGATATTTCTTTTCCACTTTCCATTCCACAAAGCCAGATATAAAACCTCGGGCCAGCCAACAACAAAGTCAAGGGAAAAATGGAAAAAGAAACAGACTATGACGGATCAACGACCAGTTCCACGACTGAGAGCTGAAAGGGCAAAAGCTGAAATATTTCCATCTGTAAAAAAAATGGTTGTTCATTTGAATAAAAGTCATCCATTGTCAGCAAGCATGTGTTGCTTTTCACATTCCTAAGTTTTATTTTCTCCGTTACAGAACCCTAAACACAGAATTTTTAACTCTTTGATCGTTTTAATTTCTTATTCATATAATTATACATGGAACCCGATTGGCCATACATCCTCCAACCTTCAGAGTCACTCAGATACATTCTTTTCACTACCATTTAGTCCATTCTCTTTGTCACGATACCATCTGAGCTGCTTTCTTCTACACTTTGATCATCAGACTCTTGTTCCATGTCTTTCACGGGTCCCAGTGTTTCTTGTGTCATCTTTATACGCACTACATCAATCAGTCAATCAATTCATCAGTCAGTACATTAACTTCTCAACAGTTGTGTTTACAGTGTTCACGCCACATTGATGTCTAACTTTTATAACCTAAACACACAACTTCTTAAAGCTGTCTTGCAGCCACTTTACTCAAGCTTTTATTCTTTGTCAAGGCCTTCATAGCAATAGCAAACTATCTTCCTTGCATCACTCCACTTTCCACTTGCTTTTCACATTCATGTCTTATAATCATAGCATCAAGGTACTGTATGTATATTTCCCACAGCTTCGTGTTCCTGCATTCACCAGGACATCATAATGTGAGTCACTTTCTCACCAATCATTATTTTCCTTCAGCCATCGCCACTTACAAACACACAAATTTCTTAATATGTCTACGAAGCCGTAATCCACATTAATCCAGTAACTTATAATTATCTGCATAATCTGACTGGTTCATAATGAAAAGTGGGTAAAATCCATCTCATGTTCACCCCCCCCCCCACTCAGTTCAATCATCTGCATAAATCAGGCTTAAAATATTCCATCTGATACGAACCACTATCACTCCAGTCTCCTTCACCTTGTTATTTCTTTTTCATAACTCCATCCATTTAAATGCACTGAACAACCGTGTGAACATTAAACACCCTCTCCACACCCAAACACTGCTGCCGGATCACACAGTCATAAATCCATCTACTCACACACATTTTCTTACTGCCATTATCACACATGACAGCACTGATCAACTTCTTCACACCATACATACGTCACCTACACACCATACATACGTCACACCTCCGTAATCATTCTGTTTACCAGTGTGACATAAACATGTACATACGTCACACCTCCATGGTTACTGTGCTTACCAGTATGCCATAACCATACACACGTCACACCTGGATAATCACTCCGTTTACCAATGTGACATAGACATACATACGTCACACCAAGATAGTAACTCTGTTTACTAATATGACAAACATACATACGTCACACCTCGATAATAACTGTTTATCAGTATGACAAACTTACATACGTTATACCCCCATAATCACTCCATTTACCAGTATGACAAAACATCATACAATTTACTCTCTTCGTCACTTACCAAACAGGCCTATTCTGAAAATTTTGTCTTGCTGTCCGAGGCACTGTTCTTTGGCACACCTTACCTACGAGTCTAGTGTTGGCAAAATACTGATATTACAGAGAGATCTAGATACAGTTGTTTACATTTAATAACATTTTGAGAGGATCTTGACTAAGTACGAGAATTAGCAGCATTCTGGTCATTCTAACCAGTTCATTCGCAGCTTATATATAAAGGTCAGGTTGAGAGTTTTGACTTCTGGTTGTCTTTCATCATTACATTCTGTCGTCAGCTAACAAATATCGTTCACAATACTCTGTAACACTTCTTAGTGTCTGAGCCGATCATAGAACTACTGTGTATGCAGGATGGTTTTTTGTGTTGTAAAGGCAGTGTGTAAGGTATGACCTCCAAAATTCGTTGCTTTCAATATTCCACCAACTGCCCTCGAACACGTTATAAAAATGAAACTCTACAGTTGTCAGTTCCACGGTTCAGCTATAAACACTTTGGCCTTAATAAATGTTGCATCGAAAGTCAATATGTGTGTGTGTGTGTGTGTGTGTGTGTGTGTGTGTGTGTGTGTGTGTGTGTGTAAGAGAGAAGGAATATGATGGAGGCAGTGCAATACAATGACCTCTTGTCCTTTTAATCTTGTCGTTTCCATTTGATATAATTCAGCTCAGGTAAGAATTTTTAAACATGACTTATTTGATGTTTCCTTTCTTAACCCCTTCACTACGACGGTGTACTGGGGCTCTGTTAAGGTAAATAATTTAGTCTGGTAGCGACAAGAAACGAGAATTTGGTCAAACTATCACACGATTCAAGGGATAAAAAAGGCCCAGTCTCGTCCTTCTTCAAAGTAAAGCGAAACTATTAAATAATTATTCTGTAAAATAGTAGCGAAGGGAAATAACTGCAAATCGGGAGTAGGTGACGGGAGTGAGAATCGGGAGTAGGTGATGGGAGTGAGAATTGAGGAAATAAGTGGAGAGAGAGGGAGGAAGGGAGGGAATGGAGGGGGAAAGAAGGGAGTGGAGGGAAAGAGAGAGCGGAGAGGGAAGGAGTGAGGGAGGGAGAGAGAGAGAGTGGAGAAGGAAGAAGGGAGAAAGTGGAGAGGGAAGTAGGAAGTCAGTGCAGGGGGGAAGGAGGAACGGAGGGTGTAAAGAGGGAAAGGATGAAGGAGTGAGGGAGAGAGTGGAGAAAGAAGGAACAGACAGATTAGGGGAGAGGGGAAGGAGTAAAAGGAGAGACGGAGTACCAGGGAAGATATAAGGGAAATGGGAAGAAGTACAAGATGAACAACGAACATGCAGACACACGGGAGATGGAAAGTAATACAGGATGGACAGAAAACAGATAAACTTAGCCGAGAGAGGATGAAGCACAGGATGAACAGGGAACAGACAGATACACCAGTGCAGGGGATGCGGTACAGGAGTGACAGGGTAGGTGAAGACAGAATAGGTGACAGAGGAAGGAATACAGGACGAAGAGAGAGAGAGAGAGAGAGGGGGGGGGGGTGAAGGAATAACAGGGCTCAGGAGTCAGATGAGGGGATAGAGGGGTAATGGGGTACAGAAGGGGGAACGGAAGCGTACACAGTTGTCGCTAACGTAACACCGCCATTTACATCTCAAAGGCACGGCTGAGTTGTTGGATATTGCTGTTAAGATGTTTGTGTGTTGGGTGTGAGTTGGGCTGTGTTTACCGTTTGAAATTGTGTGTGTGTGTGTGTGTGTGTGTGTGTGTGAAAGAGGTTCAGAATCTGTGTTACTAGAGTGAGATGTGTGTGATATCGCCATGGTTGTCTAATATATGCCGTACACATATGGACTGGATTATGAATGAACTGAGAGCTGGAGCGGTAGAAGATAGAGAGAAACTGGCAGTGACTGGTGAGGGATGGATTATACGGATGATACTGTGTTGCCTGCTAATAGTGAACGAAATCTCTGTGGACTCAGAAGTTTGTGAATGACTGAGGAACGACGTGGGAAACTTATTGAGATGATGGTGAGGCGTGGTTCATGTGAGAAAGGTAAATCACTGTGTGGTGTATTGGTGAATGGAGAAGCGTGAACTGGTGAAAGAGTTTAAATACTGTAACTTGTTGCAGTGAGAGGAAAGATATAATTGCGGGCAGGAAGTGAAGAGCAGAGCAGCATAGTAAGTAAACTGACTGCCGCTGTTATGGCCTTGATACAAGATACATGACTAAGATCAGATACTGCAAGACAACTGTGTGAAGGTAGGTTAGTGCCTCCATTAACCATTTTCCTGCATTTTTTAAAGTGATCATAAACTAGGTAGAATAAGAACTTTAAGTTTACCACTGAAGCAAAATGGGATTTAAAAAATATGTTAGTCCTGTGCTGCTTTGTCTTTGTCTGATTTAAAAAATAAATAAAAAGAAAGAAAAAATTTGGCCGTCACAGTGAAGGGTTATCGCATGGTTTGTAAGTTAAATATGAGTGACAATATTATGCTGTCAAGAACTGTTAATATTACACTGTTACTAGTGTTAAAGTTAAATCTTACTTTTTCAGTGAAAAATTCCCATGTACTTGCTAGCGTAATTTCAGTGCTAGTGAATAATGAAGCCAAAAATTAGTAGTTTGAACTTGTTAGTTAAAGCCAATCGTAGTTACATATACAGCAGAGAATCAGTAGCACACTACTGGGAGTTTAATTTCAGTTTTAGAGGATTATGCAGTCAAAATTAGAACCCCAATTTTTCTATGTTATTAAAAGCTTTGTAAATGATGCAACACAATTCTGCAGCTCGTTAATATCATGTTAAAAGAATGGTATGGATTTGGCAGTTAAAATTTATGCAAGCAATCTGTGATATTAAACCTTTAGTTATTTCCATTCCTCGTGAGTCTCACAGCTGTTATAACATCAACCGCTTCACCCTGATGACATAGTTTTAATGTTGTTCTTGCTGCTGCCAGACGAGATTGTTCTGCTTAAGAGAACACCCAAGTAACAAAGAGGTTTACGAAGGCTGTATCTAACACCTCCAGATAGAAAAGTCCTGAGCTGTATATAATTGTGTGGAGACAGCAAGAATGAATGTAGAATTATGTCATGGAACTGAAGGGGATAACAGGATGAAATTGTATGTGTAATTAGCCTCCATGGCGGCCATCGGCCTAACCTAATATAACAACTTTCACTTATTTCTGTGTCTGCCACAGGTAAGGCAGCGGCGGTCCACACGGAACCTATCTATCTATCTATTGCCAGACGCCTCAATCCCGTTTGGGGTGGCCACAAACAAATCGCCTCTAAGTCGCCCTGTCCCCCGCCATTTCACTCCCCTGCTCCCAACTCACACCCCCCTCTCTCATATACCTCTCCACCCCATCCCTCCATCTCATCCTCGGCCTTCCCCTCCCTCTTCCCCCCTCCACCTCACTCACATACACTCTCTTCGTCAGTCTTTCATCCTCCATCCTCTCCACATGGCCAAACCACCTCAGTGTGTTCCTCATAACGCTTCCTATCACATCCACATCCACACCACAACGCTCCTTTATATCCCCATTCGTCAGCCTGTCTCTCCATGTGACTCCACAGGCTCCTCTTAAATAACTCATTTCCACTGCTCTCACTCTTGACTTGTGTCCTTCCAGCAACGTCCAAACTTCACTTCCGTTCGTTAGAGTTGGTATCACAATACTGTCATGTAGTACCTTTTTCACTTCCATGCTCACTTCCCTGTTTCTTATCACTGCTTTCAAAGAACCAGCAACCTTTCTTCCCTGCTGTACCCTTTCATGCACTTCACCCTCCAAACCTCCATCCTTACTCATCACACTACCCAAGTACTTAAACGTACTCACATTTTCCAATTCCTCACCATCCAACCTCACTGTACATTCACTGACTTCACCTCTCTCAAAGACCATCACTTTACTCTTCCCTACATTCACCTTTAGATTCCGTTTCTTACACACTCTCCCAAACTCATCCACCAAGCCTTGCAGCTCCCCTTCGTCTTCACTCAACAACACAGTATCATCTGCAAACAACAGTACAGGGAGTTTCCAAACACTACCCAGGGCCACTCCAAGATCCACTACCCTACCTTGTACCTCTTTTATTACCCCATCCATATACAGATTGAACAACCATGGAGACATGACACATCCCTGTTTCAACCCAACTTTCAAAGAGAAAAATTCACTTAGTTCACCATCCACACGCACTGCAGCCTTCACACCATCATACACACTCTTCAAAGCATTCAACAACTTCCCATCTACTCCATATATTCTTAACACTTTCCACAATCCTTGTCTATCCACCCTGTCATATGTTTTCTCTAAATCCATGAAAGCCGCATACAACTTCTTTCCTTCTCTAAAACTTTTCCACCAAAGATCTAAGAATGAATATCTGATCCACACAACCTCTTCCCTTCCTAAAGCCTCCCTGTTCTTCTCCAACTAATTTCTCTGTTCTTCTCTAACTCTGTCAATAAGTATCCTACCATACACTTTTCCTATTATACTAAGAAGACACGGAACCAATTACGGTAAAGTGTTGTGAAAATTGTTGCTGGTAAATACAGTAACTTAGTAGGCTTAATGACTCTCTCTCTCTCTCTCTCTCTCTCTCTCTCTCTCTCTCTCTCTCTATCATTGCTTGTATACTTGTGTTTATTTTTGTTTTCATCCATGCACCGTCTGTCGCTTCCTGCCTCTCTCCTGTCTCACAACTTCCCGCTCCTCTCTTCAAATTCCTCTGTTGAAGTGTAGGTAGGGTTGTGATGAAGCTGGCCGCCCTGGCAATCCATCGTGTAAAACTGGGAACACAGTCTGCTTTGTGTATGTCAGGCTTAGGGTAGGGTGATGTGTGTGTGTGTGTGTGTGTGTGTGTGTGTGTGTGTGTGTGTGTGTGTGTGTGTGTGTTCCATTGCAGTAACCCCTCCATGCATGTAATCTTCCCTTCACCTCTCCTTTTCCTATGTCCTTTTTACCCTCCCTTCCCATTCCTTTCCCCTTTCCGTCCCATCCATCAGTTTTCCTGTCCACAACCGCCCCCTTCCCTCAGTGTGTCCTTTGTACCTCTCCTGTCCTTCTCTCCATCCCATTCCTGTTCCCCTCCACTTCCTCTCCCTATCCTTTCTCTCCTTCCCTCATTCCTTGTCTCCTTTTCATCTCCATTCCCCTTTTCTCCTCTCGTTCCCTAGGCCCGCAGGTGGAAAAGAAGACCTTCGCTCCGTGTCATAGTGGCGTGGCTGCTAAGGAACTTCAAGAAAAAAATAATTCATCACTGGAAATTGTTACGTAACTACTTTGGCTGTGTGTGAAGCTTTATGAATTTCAAATAAAAACTGTGCCTGTAACTACGTCTGCCACTGCCTATTACCTGCCCCGTAATTTGTGTTGAAGGCAGTCACATAATAATTGCAATTCAAATGGTTCATAGCTTCATGGTACCAGACAGGACGTAAATCTGTTGTTGCTGGCTGTCACGACTTTATACTTTTCCTATTCCTTCCTTTTCAACCCTTCCCCTTCCGTCACCTGTCATTTGTGCATTCTCCGCCATTTCCTCATCTGCGCTTTCATCTCCTTTTCCTCTTTTCCCCCTCCATCACCTTTTCCTTATCGGTACTCCATTTCCTCTTCCACACCCACTCATCCACAATCTTTTCTTCTTTTCTTGTCCCCTTCCATCCCCTTTTCTTCCCATCCTCTTCATCACTTTTTCCTTACGCCCTCTCCATCATCTTTTCCTCCTCTCCCACTCCATCACTTTTTCTTCTCCCTCCCTCCGTCATTGTTTCCATACTTCCCCCACGATCTCCATTTCTCCCCACTCTCTCCACCACCTCTTCTTCCCCTATCCCCCCACATGACCATGCCTTCAACCCCTTGTTCACTCAGCCGTACAAATGGGTACCTGCATTCAAGTTTGACGATTGCGTGACATCTTCAAGGGGAAGACTGAAATTTAGCAAACTTCATCATCATCATCATTAATTTTCCTCTGGAAGCATTAGGCATTAATGTAGCCCTTCTTCCTTTTCCTTCTGCCTTCTCCACCCTCACCCAACGCCACGCTGATGTATACTCGGATGAGAGGCTGGTAGTTGCTTTACGGTATCTGGAGTGTAAAAACCTGGCTATCTCACCAATTTTACAGCGATAATCAAAAGGGTTGGAAATGATAAGATGTCGCTGTGTTAGTCTGGAACCCTTGATGTATACATGGAGTATTGACCGCGGCTGTTTATGACCCGCACTCACAATAACCAGAGTGAGGTATCGTTTTGCACAGTGTGTGTGTGTTTGCCCGTCTGTCTCTTTTTGTTTGTGTGTGGACAAAATAAACATGTCAAGTTCAACTTAAGCATTTTTGGTTCGATTTAAATCATACTTGGTGGAAGAGTTGAGAGAAAAGCAGATGAAGTGATTGAGTCAATTGGTCCTAAGGTCAAGGTCATAGGGCAAGGTTAGAGGTTTAGCGCTATAGCTCACATATGACTCGATGTGAACTAGACTTGGTAGAAGGGTTAAGGGTTAAGCAAAGATGAAATATTTAATTTTGGAAATAATAGGTCACAGGGCAGTCAGATGTTTGGTCAATAGACCAAACTGTAGGACGCGATGTTGCACTCTGCGAGTGGTCAGTATTAAGAACTATGCATTCTGTGGAATTCTTATTGATATTTTAGATATTATTATTATTAATATTTTTGTGAGGAGGGGGGGGGAAGATCTAGAAGGCTGGCATTGCAAGATCGTTGGAGATAGAGACTTGGAATTTTCAGGAGCGATGTATCTTGGTTGCAGGCTTCTTTTGGCACAATCTTTTTTTTTTTTTTTTTTTCCAAGCGATTAATGCCCTCTGTTTTTTTTTTTCTTTCTTTCTTTTTTCCTCCTGCGCAGCAAAAACTGAAGAATCGATTGCTTTGCAAATGTTCCAGTTTGTAGTTGTCAGTATATACTAGTGCACCTGGGTACTACTATTGAGATCCAACAAATAATTTTTGAGATACTAAGGAAAATCAAAATGGCCGCCTCATGCCTGGAAGTGCTAAACCGGAAAGTGTATGGCCGATTTTGACCCAACTCGGTGGAAATGCAGTGGGAAGTGAGTGAACATGATTTGCATAATTTGAATGACCTTGACCTTAATCTGAGGGTCATAGGTCAAAATCCATAAAAAATTTGAGTCATACCAAAGGTCCCTTAATGTTAGGTCCACAATGATAAAAGTATTTTCAGATTCCAGGACGTTGTCGTCAACAGATACTGGTGCACCTGGGTATTGATACTGATATCCAGCAAATACTTTTGAGGTATTGAGGAAAATCAAAATGGCCGCCTCATGCTTGAAAGTGCTAAATCGGAATGTATATGGCCTATTTTGACCAACCTCTGTGGAAATGTAGTGGGTCATGAGTGAACATGAATAGCATATACCAACCACTTTCTATAACTTTGAAAAACATGAAGAGAACAGTGTTATCAGAACAGCATTTAGACATATAAGAATTCTTTGCTTTACCTCAGATGTAACAATGGCCAGTAAATATCCAGTAGGATGCACATGCATTTCTGCTATGGCTGTTGCAGAGCCTTCTTGATGAACAGGTTGCATTTAATGCAGATGACAACTCAGCAATGATCCAAATTGAGGAAGATCAAATAAGTACTGTTTTCCTGTTGCAGTTGTGGGAACTCATTTCAAGACTATGAAGAGTTTCGTTATATATCTGCACCAGTGTCCTCTGTTGTTGTGATTGAGTCATTAGACTTTCTGCCAGATCGTCCTTGTAGACACTGGCCTGCATCTCAGACAAGGTGGAATACTGAAATTACAAGAGCTCCTGATGCTGTCTTTGTATTGCACATGAGATCTGATTCAAATCTACAAAAGATATATGGAAAGGTTCAAATACAAGAAGCAATTGTCACAACATGGCATACGTTACAAAATGTCAGCAGTTATAAATTATTATGGCATGTATATTGCAAATGATCATTACAGTCCTGATTAAAGACCACAAACATGATCAGTGGTTTCACTTTGATGACACTTGTTTCTGCATACGGAATTTATCAAGACTTACTGTACGGTAGTAGCTTGCCATAATTAATGGTTATCAAGAAATTATAGATTCTTACATATATAGATCTTGATTAGAACAAAAATCATGACACTTATCTCTGCACTTTCAGTTTATGATCTGTTATCAATAATGCCCCATTTACCACAACCACTCTTAATACTCTGTATGCTTCAAAGACCGCACACCATATCTGATGTACAAGTGTGGATTTTTTTTTTTTCTAATCTGGAATGTAGCATTAACATCTGGAACTGGAGTTCTTTGAATATTGCTTCAGCATTTTAAGAATTCCAGTTATTATTATTACAAGTCGGTAGGTGACAAAGGCCAGCTCTCACTGGCTGGAAGTGAATTTCGACAATAAAAGTCATTTCTGTGTGGAAGTACGCTAGTGCAACATTCTCTAAGAATCATGATATGAAGAAATTTTTCAGTAAAACTTTTTCCTTTTTCTTTTCATAAAAATAAAAGATAATCTTACAATGGTAAATTTTTTTAAGGATAAATTTTCATTTGCCTATTAAAGGGTTAAATAATCCTCAGAGTCTTAGCGTTTCGTGCAAGCAAGGTCATAATTTTAGCGTTTTTCATATTTTCTGCACTTGATGACCTTTGACCCCTGACCTGGCGGATATAGGCCATGCTTGTACGAAGCACACTTAAAGTACCGACGTCTATAAGTATGCAAAGTTTCAATCGATTCCATCCTGTCACTGTGTAGTTACGGAACTTGAAATTCGCGGAATGGCCCATCAGAACTACAACTTCTAGGTGGCGCTGCCAGCGACTGGAAGTGAGTTTCGACACTAAATGTCAATTTTTGATGGAGGTACTCCAGTGCAACATTCCACCCAAGAATCATGGCCCTCGCTTAATAATCTTTTGAGCCTCGGCATTTTACACAAACATAGTCGTGATTTTAGCAATTTTAACTGTTTACTTATTTGGCGACCTTTGACCCTTGACCTGGCCAATGTAGCTATAGCAACCAAAACCTTGCCGACACAACTAAGTCATAGGCTGGTCATTGTGTCCAGGTTTGGTCGGAATCGGTTAATTATTCTGAAGGGTATAAGTGCCCACCACAATTAAACAAGAATACAAGAAAGAAAGAAAATGCAATAAAATATAAGGGCAGCATGGAGCTGGCCAGTTATTATTATTATTATTTAAGTTAGTACAGTGTTGCTCAGGTCGATAAAGTTTGCGTGTGCAGGCAGTGCGCGGTCAGGCCAGGAATTTGTTGGTATATTATAGGCAGCTACCAAACCCGGTTATTTACTGCCTTAATGCCTGCATGAATTTACCATTATTTTGTGAGCTGAATCCCAGTCCAGTCTTTTCTGAATATTTATTGAAACGAATGAAGATGATGCATGTTGGGGCACTTTTCTAAACTGCAGTGTGAAGTTATGCCATTGAAATAACAGACCAGATGCAAGTTGCAGTAATATTTATTAAGATTATAACCAACTGTTTGAAATATAGTTATTCCATTATACCTGGTGTGCTTCACATTGTTTCACTCTCATCTTAAATGTCGGGACCAACTGCCTAGCCCCGGGCTCCTACGCTTCTCATGGGACAACGTAGGATTGGATGATGGATGGATGTTTCACATTTTTTTATTTCATGATGCAGTTCAGATTACCACTATATATGTTTTGGGGAAGAGATGAATCGTGTGTATATTAGTTCTAGAAACATACATAATAAGTTCTTGTATTCAGTGGTTAATAGACTGGTAGTAAGGTTTTACTGCCATGGTGTCACTGGGTCTGCTGCTAAATCCGCTACAGTATTCCAGCCTGTGAACGCTGTCTCCCAGTGACTGCCCATCTTGGGTTGTGTTCTGTTAAAGACACAACAGGTTTATGATGAAGGCAAAACCGCCTTCCCTGCACAACGTACATAGATTGTTGATGCCTTGGGGCCACCTCTGTTTGTGTTATATGCGCAGCGAGTGGCCGGATTCTACACGCAGCAAGTCACCGGAAAGGATCCAACTAATTGAATTTGGAGGTTCCAGGTGTGCCGCTCCACTGTCCCTACGTATCACGGCTTGAAGGTGTTGTATCTGAGTACCCGAGCCACGTTTGATTGTGCAAATTTACACACACGCTATAGGCGTTCTATTTTATGAAGGCAGTTTGAGTGGGGCGATCAGGGACCTCACACTGTTATCTCTGTTGCCACATCGCTGCCGCCCACGTGTAATTACTTCTGCTCACCTCTCTCTCTCTCTCTGTCTCTCTCTCTCTCACACCTATTGTAAGCTAGTAACTACTTATAAATGAATTTTTAACACTCTTGTATAGATGTAATTCAATTAAAAAGCCATAGTATAGTATAAATCTCATAAGACTTGTCAGCGTTGCTTTTGCGACATTGTCAGGTGATGACACGAGGGATAGCCCTGCGTGAGCGGGTCCTACTCGGTGTCTCCCGCCATGGAAACTTGCCCATCAACCTGCTCTCGCGTTCTCCACAGTCAAGCCAAAGAAATAATTTACAATGTAAATAAGTATTTCTTAGATGAAAAGGCAAACAACGGACCATTAATAGAGCCCTCAAAAGCAGTTGCTCGAACAGCAAAAGCCACCAACGTCAGCGAAAGGACAGTGCAAAGAATTTGCTCAAAATTAAATGAAGCTTGTAACACACAAAATGTACCAGAAGAGCCAGCATTCTCTTCACCAACAAAAAATCGCCTTTCAACTGTAACCAGTTTCGTTGATTTTGACGTGTGTATGCTCAGAAGAACCGTCATAGGATTCTATGAGAGGAAAGAAATCCCTACCTTGCATAAAATAAGGGAAGAACTTAGAGAAAAAATTGCATTTAATGGTTGCAATGAGTCCCTTCGCAAGGTTCTCTTCCAAATACGACAAAAATTTGCAAAGATTGATGGGCGGAAATTCCTTATGGAAAGGAGTGATGTTGTTGCAGCTCGGTCTAGATTTTTACGAGAAAAGCTCAAGCAGTCATTCCAGACGGTTGTTTATCTAGGCGAAACTTGGGTGAGCCAAAACTACTCTGAGGACAAATGTTGGACAGACACTGCAGCCCAACATGCAACAGGCATAAAGCCACCCAGTGGAAAAGGAAGCCGTCTAATCATTCTCCATGCAGGAACGAAGGATGGATTTGTGGAGAATGCCGAATTAGTTTTTCAAGCGAAAAACGACGGCGACTATCACAGCCAGATGAATGCTGCAGTATTTGAAAACTGGTTTAGGAATCAGTTATTACCTAACATTCCACCCAATTCTGTTATGTGATAGACAACGCTCCATACCATTCTGTGCAGCTTGAGAGATTGCCAAGCTCATCATGGAAAAAAGCTGAGATAAGGGACTGGCTTATAAATAAGGGAGCTCAGCCCAGTGATGATTTATTAAAAGCAGGACTCTGTGAGCTTGCAAAGAAATTTTGCAACACCAGCAAAAAATATCTGATTGATACAATTGCTAATGAAGCAGGGCATAGGGTTGTAAGGTTACCCCCATACCATTGCCAGTACAACCCAATTGAACTAATTTGGGCTCAGGTGAAGGGATATGTAGCCAAGAAGAACAATTTTAAAATGGCAGATCTAAAGCTTCTTGTTAAGGAAGGATTAAGTACGGTCACACCACAAAACTGGATGCAGGCAGTGAAGCATGCTGAGCAACTTCAGGAAGAGGATGGAAGGAAAGATAGAGCAGTGGACTGGTTTGTGGATTCATTCGTTATCCACTTATCAGAAAGTTCAGACGATGAATTTTCTGATTGAAACACCAAAAAGAGGATTAGGCCTACTGGGGAAACCTCTATAACAAAAAACGCACCTGTAGACTTTTACCTCAGGGGTGGTGTGGAAAAAAGTCGAAAACAAGAGAAAAAAATAAAGAAAATAAAATTAGTAATTAATATAAATATGAGAGAGAGAGAGAGAGAGAGAGAGAGAGAGAGAGCACGTGTGGCGACTATGTGGCAACAGAGTGAGGTCCCAGATCACCCCACCCAAACTGCCTTCATAAAATAGAACGCCTGCAGTCATATGGTAAAAGCCAATCCCCAAACTTTACACCATCTTCTTTTCGCCCTGCTTCTCCAAATCATAAAATAAATAATTTCGTCTTTATGTATTGATCCAAAGGTGTGAAACTTTTTTTTCCTTTCTGGTAAAATAAGTTCATTACCTGTTCCTAGTCCGACCGTGACCAGAGTTGACCAGATTGGTGGCGTCATAACTTCTTCAGCCATTTTTATCTTTCTTATCATACCTAACGATTTCACATAGCTTGGGATAGGCATTTTTTAGGCCTTCTTATGCTGAGTATAATATCTGGTAGCATTGCAGTAGGAATAAACTGATTTAGTATGTGATCGTGCTGAAGGAAATATTGAGTCCACCGTGCGTAAATTGGTGGTGGTGGTGGTGGGGCAATGATTGCCTGTAATTTGGTTCACCTATACCAATATTCTTTCGGAAATACGACTGACGAGGCGCTGGTGAAATAGTGTGGGGATGGGGTAGGGGTTCATGGTGGTAGTGTGGGGTAAGAGTTATGGTGGTGATAGTGGTGGTGTAGTGCGTGTGTGGTGGTGGTGTAGAGGTGGTAGTGATGGTCGTGATGGTGGTAGCAGAATTAGTGTTGGGTAATGGTAATGATAGGGATAGTGATGAGGTAGTGGAGGTGGAGTTGGGTGGGTGAACTCTTGTGGGAGGTGTGGAGTTAAAACAGTGTTAAGAAACCGTGAGTTTGGTGGAGCAGGTGCAGAAGATATGCCTAATAATGGACAAAATTACCTCCTTTGTAATACTCAAAAACGCTCACACACACACACACACACACACACACACACACACACACACACACACACACACACACACACACACACACACACACACGTGTGTGTGCAGTCACAGAGTACACACATGGCTACACACGCCTTTACCCCTACACAACTATGGTTACACATACACATGGGACACAGTCGTTCATACAGACGACAAAAGCATGATATTCTGAGTCCTGCTGTGAAAATATGTTTTTCACGACTTGTTCCAAATACAGTGTGCTTTCATAGCTACGTGCCTGCTGGGAAGAAGAACCACAGGATCAAAGGCTGAAGAAATTAATGTTTCAAAGGGAAGAGAAGAAAACCGAATACAGTGTTGGCTGTACTCGAGATGCCCGAGTACACCCGCTACAGAGGCTTTAGTTCAAAGGGTAGAGAGAAAAATTTATAAATGCTGGAGAGAACAGTTCCAGAGTTTATCAATAGATCCTGGGCTGGGTCTAGTTTGTTTGCACCAGAAACAGAAATAAAAAACGTATATTTCTAAAGTGGTGGTTGCGTGTCGTAGTGCTGGTAAATGTTTATTTCCTTGCCACTCACACAAGAGTGCTTTCCTCGTCAGTTGCGCCTGTGCATGTACGCACGCGGGTTAGAAAAACGACTGCTTGATTGAAGGAATTGTGTTTTACAGTGAGTTCAGCTAAAATAAAGGATTGGTGTTTTACAGTGTGTTCTTTGGACCTCATTTATTCCGAAGAAGAGTGAGACAAAGTTGGAGAGGGTGAAGTAAAGGCAGGGAGAGAGAGAGAGAGAGTGTGTGTGTGTGTGTGTGTGTGTGTGTGTGTGTGTGTGTGTGTGTGTGTGTGTGTGTGTGTGTGTGTGTGTGTGTGTGTGTGTGTGTGTGTGTTTGCGTGCGTGCGTGCGCTCGCGCAGCAGCAGCAGCAGCAACAGCAGTGGGTGGGTGAGTCTCTCTCTCTCTCTCTCACACACACACACACACACACACAGTAGGTCTATGGTAATGGCCCAGCTTAATGCTCAGTGACACTGGACAGTCGACGAAATAAGCCATTCAGATGAAAGAATAATAATTATGGTGTTACCTGGAGGACTTTATGGGATATAATAATACCGGAGTAGATAAAGTGTTACTGTATATCGGAATGAGATATACTGTAGTCAGTAGTATAATCTCGGAGTTGCTGGATATTGGATGAAGTAGGGGGAAGATAGGTTGAGTTAGGTGAAGACAGAGAAGGAATCTGGTTAGGTTAAGTTGACTTTGAATAATTTAGGTTAGGGTAAGTTAATCTGGTTAGGTTAGGTTAGCTAAACATAGGGGAAGGGATAAGATAATGTTAGGTCACGTAAGGTTATGATGGGTTAGATTATGGTTGGTTAAGTTTGGCTGGGTTAGATAAGGTTTTGTTGGGTTAGATTATTGCAACATAGGTTAGGTTAAGTTAGGTTAGGTATGGTTGGGTTAGATTATTGTAACATAGGCTAGGTTAGGTTAGGTATGGTTGGGTTAGATTAGGCTACGTTAGATTAGGTGAGGTGAAGGTAGTAAGGGTAGGTTGAGGGTAGATAAAGAGTTATTGTATGTCCAGGTGAAAATACTGTATAAGCACAGAGTCGGTAGTGTATATTGGATGGAGGTGTGTCATTATACTTACGATCCTGCTACGTTATTTATGCGCCATAAAGACAGGCACACAGGTGAGCCCCAACCACAGCCTACCTGCACACCAGCCATATTCACAACACCTTCACCCAAAGGATATAGTTTTCATTTAATCTTGCTGTGATGGAAGTTTTGTGCGGTGGTGGTTGCGAGTGGTAGTGGTGGTGGTGGTTGTGGTGGTGAAGGTAGTGGTGTGGTAGAAATGATGGTGGTGGTGGTGGTTGTGGTGGCGGTGATGGTTTTGGTGGTGGTGAAGGTAATGGTGTAGTAAGGATGATGGTGGTATTGGCGTGGTGGTTGTTGATGGTGGTGGTGGTAGTAGTGATGATGGTGTTGGTGATGGTGATAGTGGCGTACTGTGGTAGTGATGATGGTATTGGTGATGGTGGTAGTGGCTTATTGTGGTAATGATGCTGGTAGTGGTAATAGCGGTGTGGTGATGATAGTATTAGTGTGTTGGTAGCGATGTCTGGTGATGACTGTGATGGTACTGGTGGTGTAGTGGTCCATGGTGTAGTGGCACCAGGATTAACGTGTATTACATAACCCACGTATTCCCACACACCGCTACTAACGTTTGTGTTTGTTATCTTGAGCCCCATGGTTGTTGGCAACACTGATTATTTAACTCTTCCTTGTAGTTGTTGGCAATACTGATTATTTAACTCTTCCTTATGGATGTTGGCGATACCGATTATTTAACTCTTCCTTAAGGATGTTGGCAATACTGATTATTTAATTCTTCCTTATAGTTGTTGGCGATACCGATTATTTAACTCTTCCTTATGGTTGTTGGCAACACTGATTATTTAACTCTTCGTTGTGGTTGTTAGCAATACTGATTATTTAACTCTTCCATATGGTTGTTGGCAATACTGATTATTTAACTCTTCCATATGGTTGTTAGCAATACTGATTATTTAACTCTTCCATATGGTTGTTGGCAATACTGATTATTGAACTCTTCCATATGGTTGTTGGCAATACTGATTATTTAACTCTTCCATATGGTTGTTGGCAATACTGATTATTTAACTCTTCCATATGGTTGTTAGCAATACTGATTATTTAACTCTTCCATATGGTTGTTGGCAGTACTGACTGTTTGACCCTTCCTTATGGTTGTTGGCAGTACTGATTATTTAACACTTCCTTATGGTTGTTGGCAGTACTGATTATTTAACACTTCCTTATGGTTGTTGGCAGTACTGACTGTTTAACTTCCTTATAGTTGTTGGCAAGTCTGATTATTTAAGAGTGACTGTATAGGGTGTCTCTAATTATTATAGTTGAGATTTAACCATACAGAAATATCTGAACTCCACCATCGCATTGAAAGCGTAAGAGATTTTGTGACCACTTGTATGTGTAGGGTTTGTTCTGACTCATATCGTGTATAGTTAATGGTAATACAGTATAAGTAAGGATTTCCTAATTAAAGCGTTAATTTGAAGTGCCTGGTATGAATGCATGTTACTGTAAGGTCTTTTATTTCATGCATTGCCTTTTGTGGTGATAAGGAGTACAACGGAAAGCTAACATCAACAGACCTGTTTGTCCTTTCGTGGCTGTATGTTATGGGGAAGGTAACTAACAAAGCTATTCTGTGAGACAAGATGGCTAATGGAGTATCTGTTGTTGTTTCCAGGAATTTCTGGGATATATGTTTAGATCTTTGTTTTCAGTGTGCCCTTTGTTTTCAAGGAATTTATGGGATATATGTTTAAATCTTTGTTTTCAGTGTGCCTTTTGTTTTGTATAAAATATATTTTATCCTGTATATGTTTCATAAACTGACATTTTAAACTGAACTTACCCGAGAGGACGTCATTTTTCGCGTTGTTTAACATTGCCGAGGATGGTGATTAAGAGTTGTGTTGGTGATGGAGCCATACCTACCCGACATGTGTGCCAGTATCTCAGGTGTTGTTGTGTGTGATCAACTACCGGTACTTGCTGCTGTGGTGGAGGCAGGTGAGCAAGGACACCTGAACGACCTCCAGTGAACACCAGACATCGCGACTAACTTTCTTTCAGGATGGAAAAAAAGTGAAAAATAAATGTATTTCGTTAACCAACTAAATTGATGTAAATAACAATTACTTCAAGTTTGCGTATCTGATACTGGTATGATGAGAATTTCCAGTCATTAGGGAGATATCCCCCGTCACAGGAGGAGATCGTAGCACAGGCCGAACAGGGTAGTACTCCCGAGGGGAATGGGAATGCTGGTGACAGGGAGAGCTGGAGCTCCTGTTTCACTAGCTATCTAACCATCCCCCTTTGCTGACCTTTTCAGTGTGACAGTAACATGGAGAGTAGACCAGCATACTCTCCCAAACATTTCCTCTAACTATCTATGCACTACACCACATGCACTTTACATTTCACACAACGTATCCCACTACGTTACAGAGGTTGGCGCCAGCAAGGGCATGCAGCCAGAAAACTTTGCCCCCGCTACCTAGTGGCGGACTTCTTGGGGGAGGCGTGACAGGGGTTCCGCCAGCATAGATCGTGGGTCCTGGGCGAGATGGGGCTCGGGCCTGTGCTAGAGGGTACAGGGCATTGCGGTTCCCAGGCTGCCGCTTCCGCCCAATAGAGAGGGGCCCGAACCTGGGAGTAGCGCCCCAGGAGGCTGCCCTATCAGTGGGTGTATAATGGCGGGATAGTTGCAGTGCCAAGATGCGCTTGGAGGGTGTCCCTGCAGCTGTCCTGACAGGGTGCCCCGAGGCCACTACCACAGCCACTGGTAAGCTGGTGGGCTAGGGGTCCCAGATCCATTGCCTGGACCTGGGACTGTGCAGTGAGTGAGACCTGTGCTGTGTCTGTCCCCCTTTATTAATACTGAAGATGACAAAGCAAAATAAGTTTCAAAGCAAGCCTGAGGACAGTAAATCACCCATGGGGATGAGGGTGGGTTCATGGAATGTGGGAAGTTTGAGGGGAAGAGCAGGGGAAGTCGTTGAGGCATTCAGTAGGAGGTGGGTGGATGTGGCGTGGTTGCAGGAAGTCCGGTACAGGGGTGGATCAGCCAGAAAGATTGTTGGGAAGGACTGTTGCTATAAGTTGTTTTGGCAGGGGGGGACAGACGGATATGGAGGAGTTGGTGTGATGGTTGCGGAGAAATGGGTGGAATATGTTATGAATGTTATAAGAGTAAGCGATAGGATATTGGTAGTGAAAATTCTGTTGGGAAGAAAGATAGCTGCGATTATATCAGGATATGCTCCAGAGGCAGGATTGGATGAATCAGAGAAAGATAGATTTTGGGATGATTTAATACGTGTAGTGGCTGGTATGCGGGATGAGATAGTGATTTTGGGAGGGGACTTAAATGGTCATGTAGGTGAAGCAGCACAAGGTTATGAAGGAGTGCATGGGGGATGTGCGTATGGTCTAAGGAATGCAGAAGGGGAAAGGATACTCGAGTTTGGGGAGGCAACGGACATGATTGTGTGCAACACATATTTTAGGAAAAGAGACTGTAGGTTAATTACGTATGAGTCTTGGGGAAATAGCAGTCAGATAGATTATTTTCTCGTGAGGAGGGCCGATAGGAGGTTAGTGAGGGATGTTAAAGTTATAGGAAGTGAGGAGTGTGTGCAGCAGCACAAACTATTGATATGTGATATGGTGCTTATAGAACAAGTGATGAAAAAGAGGACTTATGTACCTAGGAGGAAAATATGGAAGCTGAAAAACCAAGTAGTAAGGGATGCCTTCTATAGCGAGTTGAGGAGAGTGGTTGCTGAACAGGGAGCTGTAGACAGAGGCGTTAATGAACAGTACAGAGCCCTCAAGAACAATTTCTTGAGGGTTACTGATGTAACATGCGGCTGGACAAGAGGACCACCAAGACATAAAGTAACTTGGTGGTGGGATGAGGGTGTAGAAGCTGCAATTAAGGAGAAAAGAAGGCTTTTCCGGGAATGGAAGAAGGGTGGTAGCAAAGAGGAATATTTGGCTGCTATGCGTAGGGCTAGAAGAGAGGTATACAGGGCAAAGTCTGAGTCACAGAGACAATTACTTGATAACCTAAATCATGGGGAAAGGAAAAATATATTTAGGGTGGCAGGTCAGGTGAAGAGGGATAATCGGGATATCATAGGTGAGCAGTGTGTAAAGAATGATGAAGGAAGGGTAGTGGTGAACAGTGAGGATATTAAAGATGCATGGAGAGAGCATTATAACCGGTTGTTGAATGAGGAGTTTGACTGGGACATGGAAGGTTTGGAGCCAGCGGATCCAGTGTCTGGCCCTTGGCCTTTGATTGATACTGCTACTGTGAGTGAGGCAATAGGCAGGATGAGGGTGGGGAAGGGAGCAGGTGTGTCTGGGTTGACTGCCAAAATGTTGAAGGTCTCAGGCGATATAGGGGTGAGTTTAGTCACTGACCTGATAAATAGGATTATTTATGAGTGTGTTGTCCCAGATGATTGGCTGAAGAGTGTAATTGTAAATGTGTATAAAGGGAAGGGTGATTCCCTGGAAAGAGGAAATTATAGAGGTATAAAGCTTTTAGATCAGATAATGAAGGTAATGGAGAGAGTTTTAGAAGGTATGATTAGAGAAAGAGTGAATATTGATGAGATGCAGTTTGGGTTTATGCCAGGTAGGGGGACCACTGATGCCATATTCATTGTTCGACAGCTTCAGGAAAAATATATTGGTAGGAGAAGGGATCTTTATTTTGTTTTTGTTGATTTGGAAAAGGCCTTTGACAGAGTCCCTAGAGAGGTGGTGAAGTGGGCAATGAGAAAGCTTGGCTTGGAGGAGTGGCTGGTTAGGGTGGTTATGGCCATGTATGTGGGTGCCCACACCCAGGTGAGAGTGAATGGAGATTTGAGTGATGAGTTTTCCGTGAATGTTGGTGTGCATCAGGGGTCAGTCTTGAGTCCCATGTTGTTTATTTCACGTGACTTTAGAAACGGACTCCCGTGGGAGTTGTTGTATGCTGATGATTTGGTGTTGATTGCAGAGAATGAAAGGGAGGCAGAGGAAAGGTTTAGGAAGTGGAGAGATGGTATGGGGCAAAAGGGTTTAAGGGTAAATGCAGATAAAACAAAAGTGATGATATCTAGAGTTGGTGGCGGTACTGTCAAAGACGAGGGAGAGTGGCCATGTGCTGTTTGCCACAAGGGCGTGGGAAGCAATTCCATCTTGTGCGGTGTGTGTGATAAATGGGTGCATAAGAGATGTAGTGGTATCAGAGGTAGACTGCGAGATAATGCTGATTTTATGTGTACGGCGTGCCGGGGTGAGCAGGTGGAGATTGTCAGGCGTGAAAGGATTGAACTTGCTGGTGAATCTCTTGAGTGTGTGGAAGAGTTTTGTTATTTGGGAGACATGTTGTGTGGTGGAGGTGGGGCTGGAGCTAGCTCTGTGGCTAGGGTGAGAAGTGGTTGGAAGAAGTTCAGGGAGCTCTTGCCTCTCCTGACATTGAGAGGGCTCTCCCTACGTGCTAAGGGGTCTTTGTATGCAGCATGTGTTAGGAGTGTAATGCTGTATGGCAGTGAGACCTGGGCAGTGAAGGAGGAAGATATTCGCCGGCTCAGACGTACAGAAATGACAATGATTAGGTGGATGTGCAGTGCGCCCCTGCGTCCAAGGCCTGGAGGGGCTGGGTTTACAATGGAAGAGTTGAGAGGTAGGATGGGACTGGAGTGTATTGGTGTTGTGATGAGGAGAGGTAGATTGAGGTGGTTTGGACATGTGGAGAGGATGGGGGATGATAATTGGGTGAGGAAGGTGAGAAGTGTTAATATTGGGGGTGGGGTTATGAGGGGTAGACCGAGAAAGACATGGGATGAGGTCATTAAGTGTGACCTTAGGGTTAAGGGACTGAACAGGGAGGCTGCAATGGATCGTGCAGCGTGGAGAGCCGCCATTAGGTGACCAAGGCCGACACATGCAAGCATGTTGGAGCCTTTAAAAACGAAAACGAAACAGCCTTCTGTTCTCTTCCCCCTTCCCACCCGTCGTAGATCTTACACTTGTCCAGAGTTTATGATGGAGTTGTGTCGGTATTCTCCTGGTTACTTTGTTGCTCATCCGATTGTGTCAATTGTACCAGAGCAGTGTTGTTTATATCAGCTTGACTGTAACAGTGGGAGTTTCAACAATTATGCTGTACCTTTCTGCAAGCTACTTCGGTGAAATATAGCATCATAGTTCCCCAGCTGCCAGTAGTTGTCCTCCACGGGTATCATTTATTGCAAAGACTGGCCAAGCGGTATTCTGCACATCAGACTTATTACACGCAGCACACATTTTAGCCTCAGTTATCTCAAGACTCACTTTAGGTTGACTCAGTCTTCCAACTCGAGGGGCTCAGTTGTGCTGCAGGTGTGCTGGCGACTTGCCACAGAGGCAGCACAATGCCTTGGTGTGCACCCAGGCCGGCTGGAAGCACCTTCAGTTATCCCGTGATGGTGGCTGTTGTCGATGTTCATACTCGTTCTTCAGCTTCCATGCGTGGAAGACAGTTCGTGTGGAATGATACAGTGTGGAGTAGGAGGAAGGGAGGGAAACACTGGCTGTTGAAGTGTTACATGGTAATCCATTTTGTGTGGAGTCCAGTAAGTGTATGCAGGAAGCTGATAGAGTTACGCTTAAACTCATTTGGGAACTGTTGAAGTCCACATGCTTATTACCGGGTATTTACCATTACTATTCGTATTAAATTTTAGTTTCAGAGAGGAGGGTGGTTCCCACACAAAACCAATTGAATGTTTCAGAATAAGAAATGTCACCCTAATAATTTGTTTTTGGATCCAACCCTCCTCCTGCCTCATTCCTTCATTCTTCCTGTATCCTTCTTTCTTTCCCCCTGTCCTCATCCCTCTTTCCCCTTGCCACCTTCCTTCTCCCTCCTTCATTCCATCCGTCCATCCATCTTTCTTTCCATCTTTCTTCTTCCTTGACCCTTCCTTCCTTTCCCTTGCCACCTTCCTTTTCCATGCCACCTTCCTCCCCACCGCTTGCTGTCCTCCCCTGACCCATGTATTCCTTCTGTTCCTCCCTCCCCCTGCCCATTCCCTCTCCTACCTGTTGCCGTCATTCTCTCTCTCTCTCTCTCTCTCTCTCTCTCTCTTTTATCAGCATCCTTTCTCTTTTCTTCTATACTTTCCTCTGCTGCCCGCTTGCCCACTCCTTCCTCTCTTGACTTGACTCTCCGTCTCTGCCCGCTTTGCATACCGTCCCTTTGCGTCCCCGTCTTCCACCAAGCCTCCGTCTCTATCGCTGTCCCCTCTTCCCCTTGCTCGGCACCTCACCCCGCCTTGTCGTGTGATAAATACAACCTTCAGGGCTGTGCTAATTTGCCTTCTGATCAAGACGCCTCGCCACTATTTTCACAGTAACACACACCCACCCCGCCAAACTTTGCCTCTTTGGTCACACCTCCGTTGTTTCGTCCTCCACCGCTATATCTTACGCCACTATCTAATTTTACTGTCCTTATTATACCCGCGAACGGCAGCACAGGGATGTATTGCTTTCACCTCATTGTGTGTGTGTGTGTGTGTGTGTGTGTGTGTGTGTGTGTGTGTGTGTGTGTGTTTATAGCTCATTGCTTCATTACTCCATATTCATGGCATCCCCGGACGATTTTTGTTACAGGTCAGGCAGGTCCTCTCGTAGTGAAAGGAACACAAGCGATCCATTAAGCCCTTCTCTCCCATGACATTTATATTTTCATCTTGTCGCCCGTAGACGTTTTTCTTATAAATTAGGAATGACTTTCTTAGTGAGAGATGGAAAAAAACATTTTCAGTTAACAATAAGTACGATGACAAAGGGTTGGAAGCATTATCTCTTGTCTCCTTCACAATGTTGAAAATACAGTATACCTCTTCAGGGCACCCTAACATAACTTTTTTTTTTTTTTTTTTTTTTTTTTGACAGTTGTCGGAACACAGATACCATACTTCTACAAGAAACAGATTCTCGACCCAACAGTAATATATTGTTATTTCACGGTTGACGGTGTGGATTCGTTAAGGTAAAAAAGCTATCAACCCCCTCTCACAACTTAGCTTTGTGTTTGCAGGAACGATAAGTGTAGGAAGGTGCTGATTATTTCCATGCCTCTTGTTCTTTCTGCAAAAACATACTGTATCTTAGTTCTGAGAGCAAAATTATCATGAGCTATTTAGTCCAGCAGGAAAGACAAGGAAACAAGAGCAGAAATTTCCCACGTCTCTTGTTCCTCCTGGAAATACTTATAGTTTTGGGGAACAATTATCATGACTATTTTTTCTGCAGAACAGGGAAGCGACAGAGTGCACCAAAATCTTCCCATATCTCTTGTTCTTCCCATAAAAGTATGTCATAGTAATGAGAAGAATATTGGCAGCCTTTTTTTCTGCAGTAAGGACATACCGGTAGTGCATCAGAATATTCCCATGTCTCTTGTTCTTCCTGCAAATCAGACCCTGAGTTAGGAAAGGTGGTCTGTCGTAGTGAATTTGCCTTAGACATCTGGCTTGGAACAGTGCCAGTAAGGTAATAAAATGTTGCATCCGGCTAGTAAAGTGCAGTCCAGATATTAAAAGTAAAGCCAATATTAACTTAAGCCTGTGTTGAGTCACTGGGCGTTTCACAATACGTTGGGAAGTCTTTTTTTTTCCCTTATCGTCGTTGTGAAGGGGTAAAGGGAGACTGCCTTTCCCCTCTTTGCTATGGGACTCTTTAAGATGAAAAAAAGATTCGTTTGGTCGTAGCAAGAAGGAAATATGAAACGTCATGGTATGGAAGGGTTAAGGAAAACTTTGTAAGGGAGACTTTAATTAACCCTTTCATTACGGGGATCTATTTTACGCTGAATATAATACCTTGAACTAAAAGAAAAAGACCTCAGTGAAAATTTTACATCGCTTTGTAAATCGATAGACAAGGCGATTCGCGAGCGACTTTTCCACTAAGCTTTTTTGATATAATGAAAAAGGAAATGGGGACGTTTGTTATATATTATTTTTTTAACTTGTATATGTAAGTTTTAATGATAGAGTTCGGTATTACATAGGAGGATGGTGTGTGTGTGTGTGTGTGTGTGTGTGTGTGTGTGTGTGTTCTGTGGATGTAGCTATTGATGGTGTAATGTGGTTTTCGTGTGCTGAGTGATACTGTGTATGGTGTGAGTGTGGTAGGTGACTGTGGTGTGGTTTGGACATGGTGTGTTATGGTGTAGTGGGTGAAGCTATGGTGTCGATGTGCGGACTGTAGATATGGTGTCAGTATGGTGACTGTGGTATGGGAGTGGTTGGCGATAGTGGTATGGCTGTGGTGAATAATATTGTGTGATGGTGTTGGTTTGGTGGTACTGGTGTGGTGTAGGTGTGGTTAGGGAGACTGGTAATGCTGGACCTGCGGTGCGGGTGTGGTGTAGTTGGTGATGTGAGATGGTGTGGGTGTATCATGTCAAAGTGTAGGCTAGATGCATTGTGACATAAGTACTTATTGTGGTGTGGCGAAGTGTGATTGTGGTGTATGATTATGTGATGCGGTGTGGCGCGTGACAGTGTATGTGTAGTGTGGTGTGACCGAACTGCAGAGTCATTCTAGCTGAATAAAATCTTGATGGCTGAATAAATCTAAGCCCGACATAACCCAGCCATTATTCCAACGAGCAGTCATTACAAAAGTGCCCATGCCGTTTAAGCCTATAATAACCTTTAAAAGGCCTAAATCCAAACAGTGCAAAGGTGTCTGGGTGCATCAGCCCGAGGAACAGTTGATGGAGAAGAAATAAGAATGAAGAGGGGAGCAAGAAACTTCACCAGTGTCACCTACAGTAAATATGGACCCAGGATCCAGGTGCACTTTTAGATTGGTCAGTATGGACAGGGTGATGGTTGAATTCAAATTTTTCTCCATGCAAAACAACGAGATAGAAAGCAGTCATATTACTGAAAGGATTAATGAAAGACTAACTAACTTTTGCAAATGAAAGGCGTCTGCAAATGTGGATATAATAATATATATGTGTAGTTACTGTATTTCTGTATATATTAATTTATATATATATATATATATATATATATATATATATATATATATATATATATACACACACACAGTAGAGAGGGAGAGAGAGAGGCGTGTGATGAAGGGGTTAACCGCATTTCCAGCTGGGCCGCTCTTGGTGTGGGAATGTAAAGCATGCTCCGGGGGAAAAAATGCAGAGAAAAATCCGTGATATCGAGGATTTCACTGGAATCTGAAATGTTTTTCGCCCAGTGCACCGTATACGGGCAGGAAAACCTGTCATCATTTATGTGGTGTGGTATTTTGTGCGTTTCAGATCCTGCCTTTCCATATCAGTACATGAAACCCCGGCAAACGGATCTCCAGTCGTATCTGTTCCTGCTTAGCAGCGACCTCTTCTTCCACAACACTCCAGCCTTCATTACATAATACTGTATCTTATCTCCACCTTATTCTTGGTCAGTGTTTCCTACTCCTCCCACCACCTAACTCTATACTCTTCTCCCGGCATCTTATCTACACCTTATTCTTTGTAGGTTTCCTACTCCTCCCACCATCTCTTTCTCATATACTCTCTTGCTGAATAACTCATTATCCATTTTCGTGCGTTGTCACATTATGATATGTTTTTATTTAAGGTCCTGCAGTATGGCCAACCATGAAGAATAATCTTTGTACAGCGTTAGCCTAACAATGGTGCCTGATGATCCTACAGTATGATAAAGACTATGAAAAGCTCATCTTTGGTACCACCCACCTGATGTACAACTGGATCCACGAACCCCCAGCTTTCCTTGAGACCTGTAGATGTAGTACGTTCTGGGCTGACTGTCACATCATCACATCATTATCAGTTAGACACTTCACCAAATCCTCTTTCAGATATCTGCCACTATAATTTGCTTCCGTCGCCCAGCTCTGATGCGAGGTAGGCGTTGACGAAGTAGCCAGTGCTTGATTTCTTTTTAAGTTTGACGCAAAAACACCCCAAAACATATTTTACTCATTAAATTACTCAGATGGCATGATATGCTACAAAGAAATTACAATATGGGAGCCTTTTGATTATATATAAGTGTCATATTGGAAACTCAGCTTTCGTCAGCTTACTCATCTCTGTAAGCATAACATAGAGACAAAGCCTACGCAATTTTATTAGAAGCATCCATAAAGCAAGATAACAGTGATTAAAATATTTGTCATTCGTATCCACAAAATAAAATAGATATGTAGCCGCAGATTTGGCAGCACCTTTCTATATGCTGCCCTGCCTGACGTATGACTTTTCATAACACTACGAAACTGTTGGACGTCTTGATGATCTTAGTAGCCTAAGTCTAACATAAAGAATTCTTTTAAATGTCTCCCTGGCTCCTTTGCATAGTTTAGTAAGTTTACACTTCAGCTCCTCGTACTCTGCTATGGTATAGTGTCGTACCGCACTGCCGTTTGTTTGGATTAATGTAGCTGGTTCACCAACTAAGCAATCGTTAAATATAGTATTTTCAGTGGAACAGCCTACATCTTTAAAGCATGCTAAAACATACACATCAGACTTCGTGAAGGTAATCTCCTTTTACTAACTCCGGACGATTTATTCAAATATATGTAAATAGACAGCACACAATTTAGGCCTCAAGCTAAGATTCTTTGAAAGCCTGGTTATTCTTTCTTTACAGGTATATATATGCACATGATTGAATAGGAAAGAAGATTCCTATAAATAGCAATATTATTATGAACTTAGAATTAGGTACAATTTCACAGGTCTTTAAAACCCTGCAAAAATATTTAATCGAGGCAGAGCGATGCTAGACCACCTGGTGGCAGACCTCTGAAACAGGGTTTAGTGATTGCTGGCCTCTTTTTCAGGCCTGCAGGTAAGGTGAGGCAGGGTACAGAAAGCCAGGAAACAGAAAGAATATGATAGTGGGAGTGGGAGAACTAAGCAAAAGAATGCCTAGTGAAATGGGACACACACGCATTTATTCACCATTCAAGCCCACGGAATCGTGGCTCCACCTGATAGGTACACTTGTCCGCATGTAGCTTCATGCTGTGGTAGGTGGGGAAACTAGCCATCCACTCACACGAAATAGTACTGCCTTCGAATGGTTCTACACCAGTGTTTCTTAAAGTGTGGTCTGCAGACCCCCAAGGGTCCGTGGAACGTTCCAAGGGGTCCGCAGACTAATTGAATATCAATTTAAAATGTAAATTGTAAAATGAGTAATGTCATGACAGTTATGTTCAAGTTAAGCCATTAATAAATAATTCACTAAAAATTTTAGTATAATATAGCCTACAAACACCTTTAAACTCAGTAGGAGGGAAATCTCATTATTAAGGGTCCGCCACATGATTATGTTTAATAAAAAGGGTCCGCTGCACGAGAAAGTTTAAGAACCACTGTTCTACACTGTATACACTTGTGTGACAAACTGAGTGGCTTACTGTAAAGCAGGAAAACCTTAACTACGCTGGGTGGTAACCATATAACCTCGTGTTTCCTGTGGATCCAACCAAAAAGGAGGAGGTTTTTTAGGGGTAAGCGGCCTCCAGATTCTCCTTTTAATTTGTTACGAAAATTGAAGGAGATGATTGTCACAGAATCTTAAATCAAAGACTCTAGGCCACACTAAAACAAAGGAAAGAGAGAAACACACAGTACTTTAGTTATACTGTTACCAAGATGCAGTTTATCGCCCGTCTCTCCAGGTAAAGGCGAGAGGTTCCAGGTTGTCTCTGTCGTTTGCCCATTGTGCCGCCAACCACAAGCCTGTAAGAAAGTAGCGGGATGGGAGGCGAAGGTGGCTGGTGCAATGTTTGGACTTTCTCTAAAACATACTTCCTGAGGACATCAGCTTGTTTTAGTCTTGCCGTCTTGGGGAGTTTGTTTTGCTTACGACAGATTTCTCGAACTGGAAGGGTGAGATGCAGCCCTTCAATATCAGAGGCCATTCTTTTATTGAATAAAATCGTCTGGAACAGAAAAAAAAAAAAAAAGCTATACAAGGCATCACACGAATTCAAGTGGTTAATATACTTTACTGTAGTGACTAGTGATATCAATCTGAGTGCGTCCTGTTCAAATATCAGACGTATCGCTCATCCTTTGAATCTCTCGCCCAATTTATCTCATGTTTACCTGCACTGAATGTCACTCACAGGGACGCCAGGGGACAGCGGTGGAGGATGGAGAGGAAGAGAGGAAAGGGAGGCCAGTGATGAACAAGTGTGGGAGAAGAGAGATAGAGGGTGAGAAAAGGAGAGGGGGCGTTTGAGAACAGGGATGGGAGGGAAGGAGAAAGGAGGGATGAAGAGAAGTGAAGAGGAGAGAGAGAGAGAGACCGAAGGGGAGGGGGACGGACACAGACAGAATGAGATTAGGGAGTAAGAGAGCAGGAACCTCATAAAGAAGAACGAAACGAGTAAGAAAAAATGAAGGAACGATCATCAAGAGAGAAATTTAGAGGATGAGAGACAGAAGAAGCAGAGATAACTGAAAAGGAAGAGAGAAAGAGAGAGAGAGAGAGAGAGAGAGAGAGAGGAAAAATTAGCAATCCTATAGACTACAAAAATACACTATACTCTTTTCACTCTTATTTGGTCTAAGCTTGCCACTTCATCTTCAGTATTGAGTAATAACAATAGATTAACATTAAAATACGATGCTAGTCACGAAGAACTGTATGGAAAGATGAAACACTGTCTTTTTTGCCACTGAGCTACATGAAATATATTGCAAAGGGACGAAAATCTGGGTCAGGTTATGTAGTAAGAAGTAGCTGTGGCATTTTCACCTCTTCCGTAATCCCCCTTTCTCCTCCTTTCCCTTCCTTCTCTTTCTTCTTCCTTCCTCCCTCTGTCGCTCGCTTTCTCCCTCCTCAACCTTTCCCTTCTTCTTTACTTCCCGCCAGTCTAAGTTCTGTCCAGATGGCAGGCAACTCTACCAACTTCAACGCGGTCATCTTTGCTGTTATCTTTGACGGAGTTGGTCTGGGTCTGTTTGATCCAAAAGACTGCTGGTTGTGGTTGGATTGGTGGTAGGTGCAGCGGTTGAAAGTTAGTCCTGGTTGTGGTAGGCGGGTGGAGTGGTAGAAATGGTGGTAGCTGTGGTGGTTGAAAGTTGATGCTGGTTGTGGTAGGTGGGTGGAGTGGTGGCAGGTGTGATTGGAGTGGTGGTGGGGGTTGTGGGTGGAATGTTTGTGGTTGTGGTTGTTGAAGGCTGAGTTGTGGTCAGGGTTATAGCTAATGTTGATGCATGGTTTTGGTTACAGAAGATATATTGGTGGCAGAGTGTGGAATGGTGATAGTGAGTGGGTTTTATGAATATTCCCCCCCCCCCATCTCTATATATTGGTGGCTGAGGGTGGTATGGTGGTAGTGAGTAGGTTTTATGAATATTCTCCCCTCCCATCTCTCTCTCTCTCTCTCTCTCTCTCTCTCTCTCTCTCTCTCTCTCTCTTTCCTGACCCAACAAACAGCTGTTGTAATCCCTGACGCCTTCACTCATCTTAGTTGCTCCTCAGTCCGAGGATCAACGCAGCCATATTTTTAAATACACACTTGGTGGTACGGGCACCATCGGGGAACCGCCGATAAACAAGAGAACTCAGCCTCATTCATTTGCATTCAGTCTCTCAGCTTTTGTATGTGGTATTGTACTAAAAGCAATTTCGTCATCCACAAGCAGCCCCGCTGATATACGGTTTACCTCAGTCGCCTCACTTCATTGTCTGTTGTAAATCATTGACAGCGAGCCCGTCCCCATAAACCTCTTCATTTCAGTGTGTTTTGTTGCACACAAGCCTCTGACCCTCTTGGATGTCCATACCTGTATTAATTAAATTACTTTTCATACTGTTTTTCCGCGTTCTCCTACCCAGCCAAATAAGAAACAAGAACAAAAACAGGATAATGTGTAAAAATTACACACTGACGTAGCGAAAATAATTAGCAGAAAACCTGCACACAAAATACGGCCGTATGGTGTAAATAATCGTGAGAATATTATGTAAACGAATCAGAAGACAAGAAGAGTCTTGATTATGTGACTCCACAGGCTCCTCTTAAATAACTCATTTCCACTGCCCTCACTCTTGACTTGTGTCCCTCGAACAACGTCCAAGCTTCACATCCATACGTTAGACTTGGGATCACAATACTGTCATGTTGTAACTTTTTCACTTCCATGCTCACTTCCCTGTTTCTTATCACTGCTTTCAAGGAACTAGAAACCTTTCTTCCTTGTTGTACCCTTTCAAGCGCTTCACCCTCCAAACTTCCATCCTTACTCATCACACTACCCAAGTACTTGAACGTACACATATTTTCCATTTCCTCATCATCCAACCTCACTGTACATACACTGACTTCCCCTCACTCAGAGACCATCACTTTACTCTTCCCTACATTCACTTTAGATTCCGTTTCTTACACACTTTCCCAAACTCATCCACCAAGCCTTGGAGCTCCTCTTCGTCTTCACTTAACAATACAGTATCATCTGCAAACAACAGTACAGGGAGTTTCCAAACACTACCCTCTCTCACTGGGGAGAGAAGGTAGTGTTTGGAAACTCACCAATGCAAATTTTCACACCCATCGTCCCGTACGTTAATGTCAGCACCAAGGCAGTTTCATGCAGTCCTCTTGCAGCTTCCACACTCGACTCCTTTTCTTCCTAAGACTTTCATAACACCAACCACTTCACTTCCTTATACCAGTTTGTTCTCCTTTTTCCTTGTTTGTATACCTCACTTGTCTAGTAGCGCACCAAGGTACTTAAACTCTCTTACCACTTCCAGTCTGTACCCATTCACCGACACAGTACTCTGTAAGTCACCTTCTGTTCCAACAGCCATTGTTTTACCCTGATCTGTATTTACCTACAAACCTCGTCCCTCACACACTTTTATAAAACCGGAATCAGTCTCCTTTTATTCCGTTTACTGTTAACAAACAATACAATATCACACCCAGACACCAGATTTGAAGTATTCTTACTGCCTTAAGTAAGCAATAAAATCCGAACCAAAAGAGCGAGGAAAAAACCTAATGAAAGTGGAATAAATTCAGAATTATACAAAACATGAATAAACAGGTAAAAAGTAACTCCTTCATATACGTTAAAAAGACGAACGAAGAAAAGTCAAAATGAAGACACAACCAGCAGGAAGCCATTCAGAAGCACAGAACTTCACTTGGTTTTAAGAACGAAGAAAAGAAAAAGCATGGCGTGGTTAAGTGAGATTGTTTCCTCCCTTCCATTGTTTTTTCCTGGTTTTAATCAACCTCCCCTTCTCTCTTTCCCATTTTTTTTCTTTTTCTTCCCTCCCTCCTCCTCCCATTATCTTTCCCTTAATCTCTTTCTCTTTCTTTCTTTCATTTCTTCTCCAAACACTTTTCCTTCTGCCTCTTTCTATTCCTCCTCTTGGTTCACCATCACTCCTCCATTTCCCAAATATTTTCCTGCCCTCATCACTCCCTTCTTTCTCTTTCTACCTTGCCTTTTTTTTTTTTTTTTTTTTTTTTTTTCCCCTCTAGCGTTGTGCTTTCGCTGTGTAATATTTCGTCTTGTGTTCTCCAACCTTTTATGTTCGAGAAACCTCATGCCAAAAAATGCAGTCGACAGGGAAATGCAAAAATAAACAAAAAAGAAGACCGCCGTATTGAAGAGGAGGTAATGTGGTGGTGGATAGAACAGTAGCATTGTACAGTATTATTTCTATTATCAATTTCATCATCATCATCGTCAACGTTATCATCGTCATGTTATTATTTTTCCTCATAATTTTCATCCTTGTTTATTATTATTATTATTATTATTATTATTTTTTTACTGCAAACTATTTTCAGGTATATATTGCGTGTCACATCCAGTTCCTGCAGCATTCGCACTGATGTCAGGGAAGGAGTGGTGGAGGCTGTGTCTGACCCTGCCAGTTACAATACCGGTAGTTTCTCTCGGGTATGTCATGGGATCCAATAAAAAACTCACTTTATTAAAATGGTGTTGTTGTGGTGGTGCGATGGAGGAGGACAGTAGCAGTATATATTCACTGTATAGTTAATGGAGGTGTGTTATGGCCACGTCCATCTGGTCTTTATATACAGTGATACAAACGAGTCAACGTCACAACAAATATATATGAACCAGTCCCACCGTAAACACAACATAGTCTGTTTGGGAAGCTAAATTTAAACCTTCCCACACCCCCGCCCCCACACAAGGAAGTAGAGGAGCCAAGAAAAAGCGGATGAATCAGGGATTAAAGGATAATCCTGACTGGGAAAGTGTGAGTGGGTGTTGGTTACCTTAGAGTCCGGTAGGGAGCTATGACATTATATTTATCATGGAAGTCAGTCAGTTTCCAGGAAAAAGGTATATCAGAATACACTTACCAGAAACGATTTTGTAATATGTGTTCAATCAGTGTAATATCCACTCCAGTTTAGCTGTGAAGTGTATGGTATGAGTGAAAGAAAAAAAAAAACAGCAGTGTGTTCCCTCATGTTTGGCTGTGAAGTGTGTAGTATTAGGGAAAAAAGTAATGAACAAATAAAAAACACTGCGTAATCTCAAGATGGTTTGTAAATACGGCCATCGGTGTAGTGCCTGTCATAAAATTGAAGGGGAAAGACTTGTGTCAGAACAAAAGTTTTGGTTACCACCCTCCGCCCTCCCTCCTGTGCCATCAGTGGTTTAAAATGTGGTAGTGATATGAAGTGTGGGGAAGGGGAGGAGGAAGGCAGAGTGTTGAGGAGTGTAGTGATGCGAACTGGGAAGATAAAAATAAAAAAATTGTTTTTATCTTCCCTTCTCGCACCTCCGTCATTATGGAGCAAGGCTATTTACTATCCTTACTCCATAATGATAGGGTGAGGTGAGAATAGAACAAAGGAAATTTGTTGCTAAAAGTAAACCTTGCTGGGCACATCATACATTTTGTGTTGGAGAAAAATGTAGGTGTGTGCGTCAACCATCCACACACTTGATGTCGTGCTGCCTTCAGGTGTACACTGAGTGACAGGTAAATGGTTTTGTATAACCGAGGGAAGGATTACTACGCTGGGTGTTACCTTAATAACCAGATGGACGCCTGTTGGTGTAATGGGTTCAGTAATGCAGCCCGATGTGACCTATAAGGGTTTACATCCAAGGGCAGGATGGTGTTTATTGCTGACACAATGCCACTCAGGGATAACATACTATTTATTTTCATCTTAAATGTCTGGGCCCGTACGCCCCTGATGAGGCAATGAAGGATGGATGGAAAAGAATTGCTGGAAAACTGAAGAGGTGAAGAAAAGGATAAAACATTCCACCTTGGGACGGTAGGAGGTGGCAAATGAACATATGTGAGGAGCAGTGTTGGAAAGATCCCTGCCTGTCACTGAAAATATCTTGTGTTGGCAAAGGAACATAGGTGAGAAGCAGTGTTAGGAAGCTCCCTGCCTTCCACTGAAGATATCTTGTGTTGGAAAGGAAGTGCTGGAAGATTGGAGAACTGTGTGAAAAATGGAGAGGAAAGTGGAACGTTGTGTGTGGATTGGTGAGAAGCGGGAAAGGACAAAAGGCGAGAAAGTGTGTGTGAGAAAATGTCCTTGCTTCGTACCTGGCCTAGTTTAAATATATCTTGTGTTGGAAATAAAATATTGCAATACGGGAGTAGTGCTGGAAAACTGGAGAAGGTGAGAGAGCGTTCTTGAGTTGATTGGTGTAAGCTGGGCACAGAACCAGTGTGAGAAACAGTGCCAGAAAGTATCCTGGATTTTGGCGTGCTGTTCAGTCACATAATATATTATGGTGAATATGAAATGTGGAGAGGTTCAGCTTGGTTTGTTGGGGTGAACAGAACCAAGATTGCGGTCACAAAATTTATCCAATATTTCAAGCCATATACAAAAAGTTGACTGAAATGATTTCATAGTTACAGTAATGATAGTGTAATAGTGACGATGATGATGATGATAGTAGTAGTAATAGTGGTAGTAAAGCACATAGTAAGTTATTGTAGTGAAATTCTTGTGACCGTGTTGGAAAAGTAAATGGAAGGAAGATGTAGTGGCATGCTGGAGTGCAGACCAAAACTGAAATCCGTGTGTTATTTTATTCCTGCTGCCTCCAGATAATTATATTCAATGCTGGCATGTTGAAAAGACTCTTCCAGTCTAAAATTAAGTGACTGGAAAGAGGAAAAATAGGATATAAAAAGATGGAATGATTTGGTAAAAATTTACTGTTGCTTTTGAAATACTGTATGGCAAAGGAAGAAGAACTTGCAATACTGGGAAGAGGATTGAAAGATGGAGAGAGAGAGTTACATAGAGTTACATAGATACACAGACCACACAGACCTTACGGTCCCTACGAGGTGGTCCGGCCTTAATCCTAATATAGTGCATAGGAGCAGGAGAAAAAGATAGCACAGCAGAAGGCTATCTCCCCCACCCTCCAGACCCTCCGGCATTTGCCGTACAGGAAACAAGAGAGGAAGTAATACCTTGCAGGAATGAAAAACCTGAAGGAATTTTATAGGATCGGCAGAAAGTAGAATAATATGGAAAAGGAAAATTTGGGCATACAGCCACATACTTACTCTATGCATGCCTTTTTTTTTTTTTTTTTTTAATCAAAAGCTGAATAGAATGTTTATCTATTATTTATATTCTATAATATTGTCTGTGTCTAATAGACATATGAATGCAGACGCGAATATGCAATAATTGCTCCATCCTAACTAAACGATACCAATTGCGTCGAGATACATGTCCAGTCTCTTTTTAAACATATTTATGGTACCACTTTCATTTACATTCCCAGGGAGTTTATTCCATTCGCTTACAACAGAGTAAGTGAAGAAGTTTTTGGTTGTATCAAGATTAGCCCTCCTTGCTTGCAACTTCATACCATTTCCTCGAGTTACAGTCTCGGCAATTACTGTGAATAGCTTGTTTGAATCAGTATTACTGAAGCCTTTTAGAATCTTAAAACATTCAATCAGTTGTCCCCTGAGTCTCCGTTTTCTAAGAGAGAATAGGTTTAATTCCTTGAGTCTCTCGAGGTATGGTTTATTCCTCAGGGACGGGATTAACTTGGTAGCCCTACGCTGGACCGCTTCCAGTATTTCTATATCTTTAATTAGGTGAGGCGCCCAAAACTGCACTGCAGACTCTAAGTGTGGCCTGACTATGCTTTTGTATAGGGGGATTACAATATCTTTGCTTTTATATGTAAAATGTATTTTGATGAAGCCTAGGGTCCTGTTGGCTTTATTGGTGGCAGAGATACATTGATTCGAACATTTCAGATCGTCTGAAATTAGTACGCCTAGATCCTTAACTAGTGAGGACTTGCTAATGATTTGGCCCTTCATTTCGTAATCATACCTTTTGTTTTTCTTCCCACATTGCAGTACCTGACATTTGCTTACATTGAAGGGCATTTGCCATTTTTCTGACCAGCTGATAATTTTATCAAGGTCATTTTGAAGGCTAATTCTGTCTTCTTCAGTTAATATAGTGTTGCCGATTTTTGTGTCGTCTGCAAATTTAGAAATGAAGTTGTTTAGGCCAACATCGATATCGTTAATATACATAATAAATAGGACTGGTCCCAACACTGATCCCTGAGGAACACCACTGGTCACTGGAGCCCAGTCTGACTCTACTCCATTTATAACGACTCGTTGCTTTCTCTCACTTAACCAGCAACGTATCCACCTATGAATATTTCCGTCAATTCCGAGTGATCTTACTTTTGTCATTAGTTTATCATGCGGCACTTTGTCAAAGGCTTTCTGGAAGTCTAAGTAGATTATATCAAGTGACCTGGTACAATCATTCATTTTAAAAAGTGTATCGTAAAACTCAATTAAATTTGTCACACATGATCTCCGCTTTCTAAAGCCATGCTGGCTGTTCCTAATTACGTTATTAGTTTCTAGGAACTCAACTATCCTATCTCTAATTAATGATTCGAGGATCTTTCCCAAGACAGAGGTTAGGCTAATTGGTCTATAATTACCTGGTTGATCTCTACTGCCCTTTTTATATATAGGGGTCACGTTAGCCAGTCTCCAGTCTGCTGGAACCTTTCCTTGTTGTAGGGACTTGTTAAAGATAGATGTTAGAGGGCTGCATATTACATCCATCACATTTTTCAGTATTTTAGGGTAGAATTGTCTGGGCCGGGAGTCTTATTACCGTTCATTTTATTAAGTTTATCTCTCACATCATTACTGCTAATATGCATATCACTTAGTGCGTTTTGGGCTGCAATTTGATGCTCTTCGATGGTGTCATTGGCGTCTACTGTGAAAACTGAACTGAAAAACTTATTTAAAGTAGAGGCAATTTCCTGATCGTCCGAGATAAGAGCACCCTCGTCGCTGATAAGTGGACCAATGCCCGCCTTGAGTCTCTTATTGCCGTTAATGTATCCATAAAAAAGCTTAGGATCCGTAGAACTTGTTTTTGCTATACCAATTTCAAATTGTCGTTTAGCTGTTCTAATGAGTTTTTTAACTTTTCTTCTACTACTGGTATATTGCCCTGTGAGTAATTCACTGGTGTGACTTTTAAGCAAGGTGTGGAGACGGTTTCTTTCTTTAACTGCTCTGCTAATATCGGCATTAAACCACGCTGGTTTGTTTCTACCCATGTTTTGTCTGGATTTCATTGGCACGTACTTGTTTTGAGCGGTCATGAATACGTGCTTAAATTCTGCCCACATTTCGTTTGCATCATTAATTCTTTCTATGTGTTCAGCTAGTGTACTCAGGGCGTCCTTTAGGCCGCTAAAATCTGCGTTTTTATAGTCCGGCATTTTAGTTTTACTTGTGCACTCATTATGTGAGAGATTCATGGAAAATCTTATGAGATTATGATCGCTAGATGCTAGATGTTCACCCACAGTGAGGCTTGAGACCATATCTTCATTTGTAGTGATAACAAGATCTAAGATATTGCCCTGTCTTGTCGGTTCCGTGACACATTGAAATAAAAAGTTGTTCTTAATGAAATCTGTCATTCTTTTGTCATTATTACTGCTACCGGTAACTGTATTCCAATTTACTGACGGGAGGTTGAAGTCGCCGGTAATCAACGTTTCATCCCCATCGAGAACTTCCTGCAAGGTACTATATAGTTCTGTGTCTTCCTCTGGAGTATGAGTAGGGCGACAGTAGACTGTAACAATATTTATATTCATATATTTTAAATGTAATTTGACACAGACCAGTTCGGTGTTCTGTCCACTTAAGGTTACCTCTGTTGGGTTTAAGTGATTTTTTACAAATATCTCAACACCACCTCCTAAGCGTCCATTTTCTCTGCATTTATAGTGAAATTTATACGAGTCTAACTGGTATTCAGCTAATAAATCTTTATTACCTATATCAAGATGCGTTTCTGTTACGGCAATTATATGAAAATCTTCGACACTTAGAAGGATTTTGAGTTCGTTAAACTTGTTTCTAAGACTGCGAGCATTGAATGATAATACTTTAATTTGCTCTGCGGTTGGCTTTGACTGTAGGGCTAATCCGGATACACCATCTCCCCGGGAATTATAATTTAGTTTCCCTGGGTCAGTGGAGAGGTGGATAGGGAGGGAGAGGAGGGGGAGGGTGGCTGCGCGACCGTGAGATTAGGGGGGGGGCGAGGTGAGGGTGAGGGGCGGGGCTGGGGTGAAGGGCGAGGTGGGAGCGTCCGTGAGGTCCCCAGGGGGCGCAAGTGTTTCCGCCACACCTGCATTCTCGTGGAGTTTAAAAACTGCCATATTTATCAATTTGCCCATCTCTGCAATTCCTTTCGCATTTAAGTGTACACCATCTTGTCTAAAGAGGCTTGGCTTTTCCACAAATCTGTTCCAGACATCATTGAAATATATGTTTTCTCTGGTACACATTTCCTTAAGGGCTCCATTAATTTCTACTACTCTGTTCCTGCAGTAAGAATTGGAACGTAGCCTTGGCAATATACCATTCACCACGCACTTATCTGACTTATTTTTCATTACTTTTAGAAGGGCTTCATATTTCTGCAAGATATTTTTGGTGGAAACTCTACCTCCGTCGTGTGCATCATTTGTTCCTACATTTACTACAAGACATGCATCTCGACTGACTGGTGTACTTGCAATGTCTTTGGTGATCATGTCAATCTTGCTGCCAGGTACAACCTTCACTGATCTCTTCTTGCCTTTATTATTTGATGCAAAGGCAGCGCCCTGACCTCTTAATATGGAGTCACCAACCACCAGTGTGGTGCTCTCCCTAGTGCTGAATTTGATGTCCAGGAAACGTCCACTTGCTTTGTTTATATCCTGGCTTCTATGTTTAACATTCTTATGGACGACCTGTTTTACTCTGCTATTTTCCCCTTCATCACAAAGAACGGAAAACCTGTTGGATGTAGGAATTCCGGGTGTTTTCTTAGGCGTTTGTTTATATTTTCGTTTATTACATACTACTAGAAATGCCTGGTCGGCTGGAGTCATATTCAGGGGGCTTTCCTTCACTTTTTTTAGCTCTGCCTTGAGGTTTGTATTTTGCTGTTTCAGATCCTCAAGTGCATATTGATGACTTTTAATGGTGCTTTCTAGATATTGAGTCGTATTTAGGGGGCTTTCCTTCGCTTTTTTGAGTTCTGCCTTGAGGTCTGCATTTTCCTGTTTCAGATCCTCAATTGCATATTGATGACTTTTGATAGTACTTTCTAGATACTGAATATTTTCATTGGTCAAGCACATAAAACATTTTTCATCGGGCCTTCCAAATTTCGGAAACCAATCATTGAAGAATTTGTTTCCACATGAGGGACAAGGAACTCGTACTGAGGGCATGTTGATGTTAATTACTAAGTCAGGGGAGGGGACACAATTTAGCAAGTATATAATCTGGAAAATTGGGGTTAGAGTTAAGGGAGATATTTAAGAAAAAATATTATGGACTTCCCTTTCAGTAGTGGATATCCGTTGAGTCGGGCCGCACAGGTGGGCAGATTAGACCTCGGGAAGAAAGGTGTTGTCGGGTCACAGGTCAAAGCACAACTGAGAGAGAGAGAGATGCAGTAAACATATTGTGTACTGTATAATCATTGCATGTAACCAGTTGGTCCAGGTTTCAGTATAATGCCATGGTAAATTCGTGTACAAACAGAATCATTGTGGACGCTGCAGGATTGGGTCATTTCCTGCACCGTGTCGGCAAGGTAGGATTAAACCAAAGGCATTGTTTGTCTCTATTTACCAGTAGGATTTAAGGCCTTCATTGCCAGCAGGACTTGACTTATTTCACTCTTGATGCCCACACACCATTTTGATCAGCCTAAGGGAGATGTTGATGCGGTAGTGAAGGGCGAAGGATACATTCTTCTCTGGCAGGCGGTTTCCGAAGATGATCAAAATAAACCGGCAGGAACAAGAAATAACATAAAACTTATGTTCCCGTACTGAATGGGTGCTGGCGGAGATTTAATCATATATTGACCAGCTCTCAATTCCAAAAATGTCGAATTGAGTCAAGTCGTATGGTGGGAGTTAGAACAAGATAACAAGGCGTTGTTGTACTGAAGTGCATCAGTAATCTATCTATCTATCTATCTATTGCCAGACGCCTCAACCCCGTTTGGGGTGGCCACAAACAAATCGCCTCCAAGTCGCCCTGTCCCTCGCCATTTCACTGCCCTGCTCCCAACTCACACCCCCCTCTCTCATATACCTCTCCACCCCATCCCTCCATCTCATCCTCGGCCTCCCCCTCCCTCTTCCCCCCTCCACCTCACTCACATACACTCTCTTCGTCAGTCTTTCACCCTCCATCCTGTCCACATGGCCAAACCACCTCAGTGTGTTCCTCATAACGCTTCCTATCACATCCACATCCACACCACAACGCTCCTTTATATCCTCATTCGTCAGCCTGTCTCTCCACGTGACTCCACAGACTCCTCTTAAATAACTCATTTCCACTGCTCTCACTCTTGACTTGTGTCCTTCCAACAATGTCCAAGCTTCACTTCGTTCGTTAGAGTTGGTATCACAATACTGTCATGTAGTAACTTTTTCACTTCCATGCTCACTTCCCTGTTTCTTATCACTGCTTTCAAGGAACCAGCAACCTTTCTTCCCTGCTGTACCCTTTCAAGCACTTCACCCTCCAAACCTCCATCCTTACTCATCACACTACCCAAATACTTAAACGTACTCACATTTTCCAATTCCTCACCATCTAACCTCGCTGTACATTCACTAACTTCACCTCTCTCAAAGACCATCACTTTACTCTTCCCTACATTCACCTTTAGGTTCCGTTTCTTACACACTCTCTCAAACTCATCCACCAAGCCTTGCAGCTCCCCTTCGTCTTCACTCAACAACACAGTATCATCTGCAAACAACAGTACAGGGAGTTTCCAAACACTATCCTCTCTCACCAGGGCCACTCCAGCATCCACTACCCTACCTTGTACCTCTTTTATTACCCCATCCATGTACAGATTGAACAACCATGGAGACATGACACATCCCTGTTTCAACCCAACTTTCAAGGAGAAAAATTCACTTAGTTCACCATCCACACGCACTGCAGCCTTCGCACCATCGTACATACTCTTCACAGCATTCAACAACCTCCCATCTACTCCATATATTCTTAACACTTTCCACAATCCTTGTCTATCCACCCTGTCATATGCTTTCTCCAAATCCATGAAAGCCGCATACAACTTCTTTCCCTTCTCTAGAAACTTTTCCACTAAAGATCTAAGAATGAATATCTGATCTACACAACCTCTTCCCTTCCTAAAGCCTCCCTGTTCTTCTCCAACTACTCTGTTTTTTCTCTAACTCTGTCTATAAGTATCCTACCATACAGTTTTCCTATTATACTAAGAAGACAAATGCCCCTATGATTACCACACACTTCTTTTTCCCCTTTTCCTTTGTACAAGGGAATAATAATACCTGACTTCCAATCCTCCGGGACTCTACCTTCCTCCCAGGCCAATCTGCACATCTTCCACATCCATTCTACTACTATCTCTCCCCCATGCTTCAGCATTTCACCACACACTCCATCAATTCCTGGGGCTTTCCCCGATTTAACTTTCTTCATTGCTTCCACAACTTCTATCCTACTGATTTCTTCCTGTCTTCTCACCTCCCTCCTTCTCCCAGCCATTCCCCAGCCACTTATACTCGCATTACTTCCATCCTCTACGTTCAACAATTCTTAAAGTGTTCTCTCCATCTGCTCACTTTTTCTCCCTTCTCCACTAGTAATCTACCATTTTTATCTTTCACTCCCCTGCTAACTTCACTTCCACCTTGTCTTACTCTTTTCACTTCTCTCCAGAACATTTTCTTACAATCCCTCCACTTTACACTCAAATTCCTTCCAAATTCCTCATCCACTCTCTTCTTACTCTCTCTTACTAATCTTTTCACCTCTCTCTTCCTTTCCACATACAACTCTCTCTTCTGCCTCTCAACTTCTTCCACGCCCCTATTTCTCACCCATTCATTGTATGCTTTCTTCTTTTGTGCCACAGCCTGTTTCACCTCTTCAGTCCACCACGCTGTTCCTTGCACCCCCCTCCGCCTTCTCTTCCTTCCACACACCACATCACATGCTGCACATATTTCTTCTGTAAATAACTTACACACACCTTCCACGTCTCCCATCTGCTCCAATTCATGTTTGCCCAATCGTTCCTCCACTTCTCTCTTATACTCTGCCTTTTTCTCATCCTCTTGTAACCTTTCCACTCTCCTTGCAACAACTCCTTCCTCTCGTCTTTCCCTTCTTCTATTCCTCCATCTCACTTGCATCCTAATTCTGGCCACCACCAAGTAGTGGTCAGAAAGTCCACTCCCCCAACCTCTATACACTCTTGCATCCTTTACACATCTTCGCATCCTTTCATCCACACACACATAATCAGTCATTGCCTTCCTTTCATTCAGTTCACCACCCACCCTTCTCATCACTCGCCATGTATACCTGTGGATCATTTTATGCCTGAAGAGGGTATTGGCTATCACCAACCCCCTCCCAGCACAAATGTCCACTAACGCACTCCCATTCTCATCTATCTCGGCAGGCACACCCCACTCACCAACTATTCCATCCACCTTCACATTACCAACTTTACCATTCATATCACCAATCAAAAACACTCTCTCATTCCTTCCAAACTTTTCCATGCACACTTCCACATTTGTCCAGAACTCTTCTCTCACTCTTCTAGCACGATCTTGCGTTGGCGCATACACACACACAATCGCCCACATTTGTATTCCAACTTTCAACTTTACCCACACAATCCTTGACCCGACTGATCCATACTGTCTTATGCTCCTCTTCCATCTTTTACTCACAACTATACACACTCCTTCCTTTGCCCTCTCATTCTCATCTACTCCTGCACATATACCCCATCCATACTCTCATTCTCTCACACTTTCTCCTCTCCATTTTGTTTCAGTTATTCCACATACATCCACTTTCGCACCCTCAAGCACCTGGACAATCTCTCTTTCTTTCACCTCATCATTCGCTCCTCTTACATTCCAAGTTGCCATTACCAAGTCCTTTGTCCGGTCCTGGGTCGTCATCGTTTGGTCAGTCCTTGTCCGAGGCTTCTTGTTTGTTTTTTTTAGTTAGTTGTTTTCCGGGGAGGGGCACTAACCCTCCGCCAACCCTTTTAGTCGCCTTTTACGACAAGCAGGGATACTGGGGGAGTATTCTTGAAAACCCCCCTACCCCCAGGGGGTAGCATCAGTAATATAAATAAAAATTCAAAAAATAAAAAATAAGTAAATATGAATAAACAGTAAATGAATAAATATTGACCTTTAAAACCCTGGCAGGAATCTCTCACCATGAACCCATTCGCCGTTTTTTTTTTTTTTTTTTTTTTTTTTTTTTTTTTTTTTTTAAAATCTGTAATAAATTTGAAATCGTTGACATAAATCGTTTCTGGGACCGAGCTTGTTGTAGAGAGTCCTCTGTCATCCATCTGTCTGTCTGTCGATCTGAAACTGTTGCCTGACACTGCATCCTGTGAAGGAGTGGTATTGACGATGGGACCCTCAGGCGCTTCTCTCACTACTCCACAACAACCCCTCTTGCCACGACATACCATCACCCTCCTTACCTCTCCACCGTGTTCTCGGTCTCCTTCCCACCCTCCTTCCAACCACTTCACGCTAACAACAGTTTGTGTTTACTGTAACGTGAACAATATCCCTAACTCGTCTTAGCTCAGTTGATAGCCAAGTGTAGTCATACAGGAAGAATGATTTCACTAGTCACCAAGGAGACTTGTTTGTACTTCATAACTAAAGTTCCTCAAAGTCAAGCAACCACAGTTTAGTATTCAAGTATTGGGAGCGACCTAGTTCTCTCAGGTGAAAACAACCCTCCTTTAGTCCGACTTTCACCTTCCCCTACAGACCCTTGTACCTAATCTGTTCATCATACTCTCTGTCTCCTTCCACCTCCTCTCAACCACATCACTCACAGACTCCCCTTTCAGCACGGCAGGTGTTTCCTAAGCTTCATAAAATCGTGTGGCGATTGTATTAATCAGAGGAATAGTGGGTTATCGTACTGAGAAGATTCATGGAGATTGATTATAGCTCTTTTCGTCACAAGATGTCTTTCGTAAGTTTGAGTTAGAAGGTAACAAGAACAAAAGAGAAAAAGATATGGACAGTTACACATAGTACTGAAACATGAGTTAACGATTTTTTCTACTGTTTGGCAAAGTTAGGTAATCTGTAATTAACATCTGTTTTTGCAGGAACAGCCAGAGAATGGGAGAAATTTTGCATTCCCCATTCCTTCTCCTTCAGTACGGTAATAGCTCTTCGTTGCGGTAGGGGGTTGATCAGTTAGGGTATGAATCCTCACCAGAATACTGATATCAATGATGGACTTGATGGTACTGGGATGGTGACGTACTTATCTCCTCTTGTACGTTCATTAATCCCATCAGCCCCATGACGTACATTAGCTTAAAAAACTATTGATGCGCTGTTTGTCCGATGCTATCTGAAATGGTACGACAACGCGCAAGTAACAATCTTTTAATAGTTGTATAAATTATAACATGCAATACCAGTCCCATTATACACGACAGGCCACAGCTAGTTATCGATAAGACAATAATTTACCATATTGACTACCAACATGTGCCAGGGCAGACCAGCAATTCCCGGTATTCTTCGATCCGTGTCATAACATTTAACACATGTTGTGCACCAATAGTCTTGGAGCTTGTGTATGTCCGTAGTTTATTCCTGTTGCTGCTTGATGATTGTATTCAGTTTAGGAAACCACCCAGGTTCTGCTGTGCTTTCTATGCCAGCAAGAACAGTGCTGAAAAGCATTTGGTCTTCTTTGCTGGATTCTCATAGATAACCACCATACCGCATTTGGTTGTGAAATCACATTTTATATGCTAGTTAGACGGGGAGACCGAGGATGAGCTGGAGGGATGGAATGGAGAAGTATGCATCAGAGGGCAGTATAAGTTGAGGGGAGGGCAGCGAAATGGCAGAGGACAAGGCGACGTGGAGGCTGTTGGTTTGTCGCCACCCCTTACGGGATTAAGGCGTCTGGTAATAGATGGATAGACAGAAGATATATATATATATATATATATATATATATATATATATATATATATATATATATATATATATATATATATATATATATATTTATATATGAATAGGCTACACACACACACACACACACACACACACACACACACACACACACACACACACACACACACACAGACCAGTATCGCATGCTGGAGTTCTGTAAACCCTGTATTCGGTCGTGTATCACCACCAACGCCGCTCACACTGCACTGTTCCTCCTACACTCGACAAACGTAATATCGAATCGTCCATATATTAATGAATATTCAAGGCACCTGCGCCAAATTGGAATCGCTTGTGACGGGTTTAAATGTGTGAAAAGGCTGGGCAAGGCTGGAAACAGACGTGCGGAATCCAGTGCTTATTATTGTTACTGGGATTTTAACTAACGAGATATTGCATTTGCGTGGACCTTTAGGAAAACCTTATTGTGAAATATTATACTGCTGTGTACAAATTTAACGTGGCTGCTGCGGCCTGTTCAGTGTGAAGGGTGTAGGCTTGGGTTATGTACTGGTACTCAGTCCAGATGAGTTACATTTGGGTCATGACAGTTTATAGTTTGCATTTGTGTTATATACACTGCATATAATATGGTATAGTTTACACCTGCATATACCGCACGTTATGTATACATCATACCATATGAATACCTCATCCAGTCATTAGGTTGGTTTAAAAAGGGCCAGAATGACAGTGGTCGTGGTGATGGTGCCTTTATTGTGATGTTGATGATGATGATGATGATGATGATGAGGAGGAGGAGGAGGAGGAGAAGGAATACATCATAGTTCAAGCTTGGGATATATGCATTCCAGTTGTATTTTAATTTAGAACTGGATTATATGCACTGTGTTATGCTATAGTATCCACTTCGCTTATGGGATATGCATTTGAATATAAAGCTAATATGCTTTCATATTTTACTCTTGACATGAGTTTCATATATCATAAAACTTTGGCTGTATGCATATTACAGTACATCGATTTATTTGACCAGTATTACAGGAAACTAACCTTTTCACTAGAAGGATGTCTCTGTTATATCCGTGGTATCTCCAGATGATGTTTCGAACTGGAGTGGTTAGATACAGCCATTATTAATCCATCCAGGGCTAGATGTCTGTCCTTAGGTGAATAAAATCGTCTGGTGGCAGCAAACATGTGGAAATAAACAACGTCCTGGAGCTGAAGGGGTTAACCTTGCATTGTGGTGGAGATTTAACCCCATCACCACGAGGACGTAATACTTTGATTAATTCTTGTTGGGCGAACCTTGTGTTGTCGTGGAGGTTTAGTGGCCCGGAAGTCTCCGTAGCACCTATTCCTTAGCGATTTATTCTTCACATTATACCTAAGGATATAGTCTATATTTTTACTGTTGATGTAAACTTCGTGTATGTCGACAGTAGTTTAAGTAACATAAAGGAGAATGTTAAGGCGTAATATGCAAAATAAATCGCATAGGAGGATGGGCTGCGAAGCCTGTTATGGGACTCCGAATACGAACACCCCATCACTACCATGACGTTGTCGTTTGCTTTTTCATGTGGTTGGCTGCACAGGGTGTGTTGGGCTGAATACCATACTGCCTCTCCTACTGAACGAGATAATGAAGCCTGTATTTAACATCTACGCCTTGACAAAAACCTATGCAGTAGAACTAAATTCCGTTCAGACAACACAAATATAAGAGACGGAAAGTGTTGCAGTGATATGGACAGTATGTTGTGGTGTAATAATTATCAACTGTGTGTAGACATTGTGCTCCGGAAGATCCAGCAGTCCTTGTTCGTATCACACACATTTACGTGTCACGTCATAGCCGTTCGTACTGAATACATGTGAAGGATGTCTCCATTAAAGCTGGCGTATTTTATTACATGTCGTGGGATCTTGTGGAAGATCTGTAATGACTGTTTTAGACACATTAAAATCCGCGATCTCCTCTGCGACCCTGCCTGGATCGAGCTCACTTCTCTGTCCATTCCACTACCACCTCGCTTTGGATGAGATAAATGCAGTAAGACTTAATTATTATAGATTGTACTCTTATCTCTGAAATTATACACTCCTTTAAATCAGGACTTAATTCCGTCGTGGCTTAGTAAATAAGAGTCTTGGTATTATGTACAGAATCCGTAATAACGTTGTTCCACGGCCTCGTGACCTAGTAAATGAGAAAGTCTGGGTGTTTTATAAAGAATCAGATATAATACTTTTTTCACGGCTTGGGATGGAGAATAAACCAACTACAAAATGCAAGAATGGCACCTGATTTATGGCGTTGATGTTTCAGAGAGCTGGTGTATTTCTGACACCTGATTGGCCGCCCTGGCACACATTAACCCCAGCCCTCCACACACACACACACACACACACACACACACACACACACACACACACACACACACACACACACACACACACACACACACACACACACACACACACACACACACACACACACACACACCTGTCATCGCGTGTGCAAATTAAGATGTCAACACATGACAAGACAAGGTACACAGACACAGAGAACACAACATAACACACAGCACCGCATCGCATCGCACCGCACCTCGCGGTACCACATTACACCACATCACACCACACCACAGCAAAACACATTCCTAAACACTGCAGGTAGCGGAAAGTGGCACAAAATAACCATCCATCCATCCATCATCCAATCCTACATTGCCCATGAGGAGCATAGGAGCCCGGGGCTAGGCAGTTGGTCTCCACATTTAAGATGAGATTTAATCATAAAAATACAAACGTAATCATAGACACAAACCACCCATACACTCATTTTCTCATATTTTACAAGCAGTGTTGGTACAGTACATGAGAAGAGGAGGAATGAGTGGAAGCAGAGGAGTGACGAGGAGGGGATAGACTCAGGAATATGACACGCTGTAACAGAGCACAGCACAATAAACCATCGATACATAACACACTGATTGACAAAATGAATTATACACGAAGGGTAAATGTTAACGAGCCTCACTAACAAATACAGATATTACTAAAGCAATACAAAACACACATTTTAACACCCACTCACAACCGACTAGCCACACACCCACACAAATGCACTCTCTCTCTCTCTCTCTCTCTCTCTCTCTCTCTCTCTCTCTCTCAAAACATTACAGGTTTTATTGATACAGGAGATAACACACCACACAGAATGGAAAAGCAGGGATAAGTAGACCCACTGATGTATGGTATGGTATAACAACAGAAATAAGATTAAAACACACACACACACACAGGAAGCACAAAATCGAGACGACGCCAAATGACTCTAACAAATAGTGACGGAATCAGAAACAGACTCAGCGAAGACAACAGAATATAGATGCTGAAGAAAAAAATACATAAGGTTGTTGAGATTGGAAGGGAAAGTACGGCGAATGGAGATGGTTGAGGGATGTATGACATGGTAAAAGTGAGGGTGTATGCTGAGTGATGTATGACATGTTATAGGTGAGGATGTATGCTGAGGGATGTATGATATGGTGCAGGCGAAGGTGTATGCTGAGTGATGTATGACATGTTATAGGTGAGGGTGTATGCTGAGGGATGTATGACATGGTACAGGCGAAGGTGTATGCTGAGGGATGTATGACATGTTATAGGTGAGGGTGTATGCTGAGGGATGTATGACATGTTATAGGTTAGGATGTATGCTGAGGGATATATGATATGGTACAGACGAAGGTGTATGCCGAGGGATGTATGACATGTTATAGATGAGGGTGTATGCTGAGGAATGTATGACATGATATAGGTCAGGGTGTATGCTGAGGGATGTGTGACATGATATAGGTCAGGGTGTATGCTGAGGGATATATGACATGATATAGGTGAGGGTGTATGCTGAAGAATGTATGACATGATATAGGTGAGGGTGTATGACATGACAGGTGAGAGGTGTGTGACATGATATAAGTGAGAGACTTGACAGGTGAGAGGTGTGTGACATGATATAAGTGAGAGACTTGACAGGTGTGAGGCTTGTGACATGATATAGGTGAGAGACTTGACAGGTGTGAGGTGTGTGACATGATATAGGTGAGAGACTTGACAGGTGTGAGGTGTGTGACATGATATAGGTGAGAGACTTGACAGGTGTGAGGTGTGTGACATGATATAGGTGAGGGTGTATGGTGAAGAATGTATGACATGATATAGGTGAGGGTGTATGACATGACAGGTGAGAGGTGTGTGACATGATATAGGTGAGAGACTTGACAGGTGAGAGGTGTGTGACATGATATAGGTGAGAGACAAGACAGGTGAGAGGTGTGTGACATGATATAGGTGAGGGTGTATGACATGACAGGTGTGAGGTGTGTGACATGATATAGGTGAGGGTGTATGACATGACAGGTGAGAGGTGTGTGACATGATATAGGTGAGGGTGTATGACATGACAGGTGTGAGGTGTATGACATGATATAGTTAAGAGACATGACAGGTGAGAGGTGTGTGACATGATATAGGTGAGGGTGTATGACATGACAGGTGAGAGGTGTGTGACATGATATAGGTGAGAGATGTATAACAAATTGCCAATACTGGTAAGTATGCACGATGGCCTCCAGTGCCGCACATGTTGCTGTTAACGAGTGGCTTTTCCAATACCCACCGTCACCCAGGGCTTGTAATGTCCCTAATACCAAAGAATTGAAACGTGTCATGACTTTGACATTTGCGTTTTGATGATGCCTGTTAGGGATCGGAAAACGGTGTGTGTGTGTGTGTGTGTGTGTGTGTGTGTGTGTGTGTGTGTGTGTGTGTGTGTGTGTGTGTGTGTGTGTGTTTGAAAATCACAGTGCAGTGAAAATTCAAAGCAGTGAATAGAAACTATATTTGCCTGTGTGTGTGTGTGTGTGTGTGTGTGTGTGTGTGTGTGTGTGTGTGTGTGTGTGTGTGTGTGTGTGTGTGTGAAAATCGCAATGCAGTGAAATTTAAGAGCAGTGAATAGAAACTATAGATTATGTGTGTGTGTGTGTGTGTGCGCGCGCTTGTATTTGCATAAGTATAGTTGTATGATTATGGTGTGTGCGTCGCTGTGTACGTACGGAATGCATGTGTGCGTCCTTAAAGGTGTATTATTTGGAGAAAGAAGAGGGGAGAGGAAGGGAGGGGGAGGGGGCTACGGTATGGCAGGAGAGGATGAGAGTACAGTGTGCAACAACGGTGAATGGGACAGCAAGGCGGCATTTAAAGATGCTTTGGTCATCCTTTGCTGTCACTCCCCCTCTTTAAAACCCACCCTCTCCACCCGACCCTCACACCCAACCCTGTCAATCTAACCCTCTCCACCCAACCCTCATACGCAACCCTCCCCACCCAACCCCCACACCCACTCCCACACCGAACCCTCTCCACCGAACCCCCACACCCAACCCTCTCCACCCTACCCTCACACCCAACCCTCTCACGCAACCCTCACACCCAACCCTTTCCACCCCAACCGCACCACCCCACCGTCACACCCAGCCCACTCCATCCCACACTCACACCCACTCTTCCCCACCTCACCCTCTCCACCACCCCCCTCCACCCAACCTCCACCCTGCTCTTTCCACCCAACCTTCCACATTACCCTCCCACACACTCCTCTCCACGCCATCCGCAAGCCCATCCGTCTACACCCCACCCACAAGCCCACCCCTCTACACTCCAACCGCAAACATCCCTCTACACTCCACCCGCAAACCCACCCCTCTACACTCCACCCGCAAACCCACCCTTCTGCACCCCACCCGCAAACCCATCCATTAACACCCCACCCGCAAACCCATCCATTAACACCCCACCCGCAAACACATCCATTAACACCGCACCCGCAAACCCATCCATTAACACCCCGCCCGCAAACCCACCCCTATACACTCCACCCGCAAACCCACCCCTCTACACTCCACCCGCAAACCCACCCCTCTGCACTCCACCCGCAAACCCACCCCTCTACACACCACTCGCAAACCCACCCCTCTACACACCACCCACAAACCCACCCCTCTACACACCACCAGCAAACCCACCCCTCAGCTCCCCACCCTCACACCCACCCCTCTGCACTCCACCCGCAGACTCAACCCTCTGCACCCCATCCGCAAACCCGCCTCTCTGCACCCCACCTGCAAACCCACCCCTCTGCACCCCACCCGCAAACTCACCCCTCTGCACCCCATTCACAAACCAACCCCTCTTACCTCTCCATCAAAACCAACGCTGTCCACTCCTCCCTCATAGCCAGTTCCCTCCACCCCACCATCACACCTAAATCTCTCCATCCCACCCTCACAGTCAGTCCTATCCACCTCGCCTTCACACCCAACATTCTTCACGCCACCCTCGCATCCTACCCTCTCCTCTCCACTTTACGTCTCCCACTTCTGCCGTATCTCCTCCAACTTCACCTCAGCTTTACACCTCACCTCCACCCCTCCACCATACCTCACCAAACCTCTGTACATTACTTCCTCTTCTCATCCCCACCTCTGCGTCTAATATCACCTCTCCATCTCACTTCACCCCACCTCAACCTTCTCACCCCATACACAGCCCTCTCCACCACACTTCACCATGCCTGTCTACCACGCTTTACCATGTCTCTCCACCTCAGCTCTCCACCACTGCTCACCGTACCTCTCCACCATGCTTTGTTGTACTATATCTCCACCACTCTTTACCATACTTTTCCACCTTGTCTCTTCACTATGTATCACTCTAAATCTCCACCACTCTTCATATCTTTCCATCTCACTCGTCACACTCACGTTTCTCAACCACGATTCACCTTACCTCTTCACTATGCTCCGTCTTGCCTTTCAACCCCGCTTCCAAATACCTCTCCACGTATCACCATACCTCTCCACCATGTTTCATCATCTCCCCCTTACCAAGCTTCACCATACCTCCCCACCTCACCTCTCCACTTCACACTCAACCCTCCATCTTAACTATTCACCTTTCATCTCCCACTTATTATACTTTTACCCATAAGTCTGGGTGCTTGGTGGAATATGTAATTAGGCCTTGTTTTTTTTTAAGGGTGGGAAGGATTAGGGGGTAGATTATAGTTCCACGATTTTTGTTGTTGTTGTTGTTGTTGTTGTCAATTCTAGCCTCTCGCCATCAGTAATCTGTCCTTTATAAGATTTACATCTGTCAACTTGTTTTTTACTCCTGTAAACATATGGTCACCAAATAGGAACGCCATAGATGTGCTCTACATAGTTTCTAGGTCACCACCTTCCTTCCTCTTTCACAGTAACCCTCTCATGCCCCATCCCTTGTTGCCCAGCTCCACATCCCCCTTTAAATTAGTCACTGTAACCTTCATTACCCACCTCCTCCGTTTCTTTTTCATCTTTTTCATATTTCTCCTAATTTCCTTCTCCCTTCCTACGTCGCTTTTTCCAATGCATTACATTGTATTCTTCACTTCCATTTCTTCCTCCTTCCTCTCCTCTCCTCTTCTTTCGCCCTTCCCCCTTTTTTCCTAATCTTTTCTTTCTTCTCCTTCCGTCCCCTTCCTTCCTGTTTCATTTTCCACCTCTTTCTTTTATTTATTATTTCTATTTCCATCCCCCTTTTTCCCCTTTCCTCCCCTTCTTTCCTTTGCTCTTCCTTCGTTCCCTCCCCTTCCTTCATTCATCCTGTCATTTTTTTCAATCAACCTCTCCTCTGTTTGTCTTATACTCTCCTCCCCTCCGTCTTTATTCCTGTATTTTATCTCCTTCCTTTTCGCTTCTTTTCATTTTTCCCTCCCCTCTCTTTTTCTTTAACTTATGCTTCCTCATTTCCTAGTATTTTTTCTGTTTCTTCATCTCTTCTCTCCCATTCCTCTCGTCAGTTCTGTCCCTTGCATTCCTTTCTTTTTCCTTTTTTCCCCTTTCTTCTGTCCCTGTCCCACTCCTTCTTTCATATATTCTCTCTTAACCTCTTCTCTTGCGCTTCGTAGGCTACCTCTCCGTCTCTATTCCTTTATTTTCTTTTAATTCCTTTCTCCCTGTCTCACCTTTTCTATTTCATTTTCTTCCCCTTCTTTCCATCCTCCTCCTCTTCGCTTCCCCCATCAGTAAATCTAGGCCTTCCCTTCATTGTCCCTCCCCTCACTTCATTTTCACATGTCCCCTCTGTTCTCTTTCCTCCCCTCCTCTCCCCTCCCGCCCCACCTCATGCATCTTCCTGACTTCCCTCACGGTCCTTTTAACTTCATATTTATCATTTTCCTTTGCGTACTTCCACGTGCCCTGCCCTATCCTGTTTTGCCCTGCCATTCTTCCTGTTTTGCCCACTTTCTTCATTTTCCTGCCATTCCCTCCCCTGCATCACTCGACCCTTCCGTTTTTGTCCACCCCTGCCCTGTCCTGTCCTGTCCTGTCCTGTCCTGTCCTGTCCTGCCTTACCATGGCTTAGTCCTACCTAACCCAGCCCTACCCTATCCTGCCCTGCCCTGCCATGCCATACTCTGCCTTACCCTTCCATGCCGTCCTTCCATCCCTCCCTGCCTTTTTCCTCTATGTATAAATCTTGTTCCGATTTTCCTCTGCTCCCATTTCCTTCACATGCGTCTCACTCCCTTCCCCGTCCCTCTTCATTTCCTCTTTCCTCCCTGCCTCCATTAATGAAGCTTTCCCTTTCCCTGTCTCCTCCCCTTCTCCCTCACTTCGTCATAATTTTCCTTCTCTGTTTATTTCCCTTGCTTTTCTTTCCACCTTCTTATCCCTCTTTCACTACCTTTAACTATCCCATCACTCTTTTCTCTTCCTTTTCCCTCCCTTTCCATTCCCCTCATCTCAGCCATCCCCTTCTCCCCCTGTCAGTCGCTTGCACCCTTCCCTCCCTGTCCCTTTACTCCTCTCCTGTTCCTTCTCTATTCTTTCTCTCCTCTCTCCATCTTTCCCCACTCCTTCTCTGTCTCCCCTAAATCACTCGTTTCCCTCTCCCTTCTCTCCCTCACCACCTGAAGAGGGAAGGTCACGCTAAGTTACCCAAAACGTGACCAGCCTTACCATTATGCAAATAGCCACCAGAGGGAAAGAAATCCCTGGTGTGAGTTGAAGGTAATGGTACAGCGTAGCGGTGTGATGTGTTGTGTACCTCCTGTACTGCCAGCAGGGGGGTGGATAGGGGTGAGGGAGGGAGGGAGGTGAAGAGAGGGTACCCTGAGTGGTGTGATGTGTTGTGTACCTCCTGTACTGCCAGCAGGGGGGTGGATAGGGGTGAGGGAGGGAGGGAGGTGAAGAGAGGGTACCCTGAGTGGTGTGATGTGTTGTTTACCTCCTGTACTGCCAGCAGGGGGGTGGATTGGGGTGAGGGAGGGAGGGAGGTGAAGAGAGGGTACCCTGAGGGGAAAGGTTTAGAGGAAAAGAGGAAAGTTTTTCAGGAAGAGGTACAGGAGGAGGGGAGGAGAGAGTGGTAAAGGTGTTAGTATAAGCCAGGGAGTGAGGAGAAATAACTATATATGAAGGAGGACGTAGAGGACGAGTGATTTATACATACATACATACAAACATACATCCATACATAGATATATGTATTATAAATACACGTATATTTCATTGTGTGTGTGTGTGTGTGTGTGTGTGTGTGTGTATGTGTGTGTGTGGAGTATTTGAATGGAATTATAACCTATGTATCGAACACTTCGTGTAATTCACCGGTTTTATGCACATCTGGGTTCATTGTAGAGTGTATGATAATATAAGCCATTAGAAATGTAAGCAAGATGATTGTTGAAGTTATGCCATAATAAAGGCTAAGATCTCAGATGATGAAAATAAGTCCTTTCCAGAGATGTGGGAAACCCGATTCTTTGCAGCGTGAAAGTGAAAAGTGTGAAAGCAAGATAATTGCTGAAGCTGTGCAGTTAACATGAAAACAATAAAAGGTCAAACAATAAAATAAATCCTTTCCTGAGACATTTGAGGTAGATTCATTGCATCGTGAAAGGTAAAAGTGTGTGCTGGTTTATGGTATGCGTGGTGGCAGGCCAGAACACCGGGTAAATGTTGCCTTGGAAACACAAATAGATGAACACGTAACAGAGTTTGGATACGAGGGATCATCAGGCTTCACTGCAAATACATACTTTATTGTGGAGGCTTTGAATTACATTTATGTGGTTACCGTCAGTCGATTATATTTACCTGATGAAAAACAAGGTGGAGAGGTAGGGTGCTGGGGTGAAGTGTATGAGATGGAGATGGTTAGAAGAAGAAAAAAGGGGGAGGAAGACCGAGGTGGAGGTAGAGAGATAAGGTGCAAGACTGGATGTTATGAAAGTGGATTGGTTGCAAGACTACGGAGAGGAAGATTAATTGGTGTGTTTTGGGAAGAGGGGGTTCTTACTGATTAGGGAGAGATGTCTGGAGGTTACTGCAGTTTGTCGAGGCCACCACTCACAGGATGATGGCCAGATAATAGACACATAGATACGTATGGGAGGGAGAGTGGTTGGGAGGAGGGAGGGAGGAAGGGGGGGAAAGAGAAAGAAGGAAAGAAAGAAAGGAAGGAGATTGAAAGTATTTAGGGATGGAGAGTTTGGGGACGGAAGGAGATAAGAGGGGTGAAGAAGGGCGAGCGAGAAAGATGAGAGAGGAGGAGGAGGAGGGAAGATTGAGGGAAAGGAAAAGTACCGGTATGCTGAGGGGTCTGAGAGGGGAAAGAGAGGACAGCGAGAAAAAGCGGAAGACCGGAAAAGGGGAGTGCTGAGAGTAGAGCAGGTGGAGAGAGGGAAAGACAGGGGAGGAGTGTGTGGGATATCACGGGAGGGATAAAGAGGGGAAGGGGAGAAGGTTGCAATGGAGAAGGAATAATATAGAAAGAAGAGGAGAGGGTGAAGAGGGAAAAGAAAGTGGAAGTAGAGAGAGGAAGAGTGAAGAGAAGGTTGACAGGGAGAGGCAGGGGAAAGAAGGCTCTGAGTAGAGAGAAAGAGGAACAGAAAATAAGGAGAAAAGTAAAAGGGCAGCTGAGAGAAGAGTTAGGAGGAGGAGAGAAAGTGAGAGAGAGAGAGGAGACAGACAGACAGACAGAGAATTGTGGGATAACGATGGAGGGATAAAGAGGAGCAGGGAATAACAGAAGGGAACTGAAAAGAAAACAGAGCAATGAGAAAAAGAAGAGGAATGGAGAATTATGGCACAGAAGTGGAGAGGGGGAGAATATACGGAAGGAATGAGTGGAGAGGGGAGAGAGAAAGAAAAAAACATCAAGGACGCGTGAATAAAGGGGATAATAAAATAAAACAAAAGCATTCTGGAACCGAGTGTTAATCTTGCGCCAGAATATGTTGTTGGCTAAGGCACAAGCTACCTACAAATCAAATATGAAGACTATTAGTAAAACTCTACGAATTCAGTCACCGCGTTTCACAAGAAGACGATCTATTAACATACTGCATATATATATATATATATATATATATATATATATATATATATATATATATATATATATATATATATATATATATGTGTGTGTGTGTGTGTGTGTGTGTGTGTGTGGTAGCTGGCATGCAGTCGTCTTTGATCAAATCCCCATCTAAAGTAATAGGCTTCTGCACATCCACATAATATTGATGTCCTCGAGGTTTGGTGAATATTCGTCTACAACTGTTCGAGGTATTTTGGCAACATACTTACAAACACACAGACACGCCAACAAAGACCATATTTCCTCGCCTTGCCAAATGCTGGCGATAAAAAATATATGGCGGCTGGCATTCGGTCATCTTTAATCAAATCCCCGCCAAAAGTAATAGACTTCTGCACATCCACATACAGGTAGTTACTGTTTCCTGAAGATTTTGGAAAAATTCGTCCACATTTTTCCGAGATATTTTGGCAGTAGATACACAAACACACAGAAACACACCGACAAAAACTGTATTGCCTCGCCTTGCTAAAAGCAGGCGATAATACAAATAAGGGTGAAGTGTCAGTCAGAGGACAAGATAGACATAACCTTAGAGGAAAATATAAAGGAGTGAATCAAGGTAACAGGCAACTGCAGAAGAACGTAAGAGTGGGAGTAGGTGGGTAGCCTGGCCTTGTGTTTGTACTGTACATACCCAAACGGTGGTGTGGCATTGGCTGTTACCAGGATTTGTTATTATTATTATTATTATTATTATTCATTCATTCATCCGTCATCCAATCCAGTGTTTCCACGTGAGGAGCGTAGGAGCCCGGGGCTAGGCAAGTTAATCCTGACATTTACGATGAGTGACCAGCCTCACTCATCTCTGAGTGACATTACGTTAGTATAAACCCCAACCATCCCTTGGATATAAACCTGCACTGGCTCAATCTGACTGGAGCGTCTTAATTACCCACTAAACCACCAGGTGCCATTATTTGGGTATATGGTTACCATCCAGCGCAGTAAATGGTTTCCTAGTGTACAGGAAACCTGTTGGCTTGAAACTCAATGTAGAGTCACCTGTAGACAGAAGGAAGAGGAAAGAGTGAAGGAAAGAAAGACAGAAGAGGAAGGAAGGAAGAGAGGAAAGGGCAGACACCCAAGAGCAGCACTATATCGAGTGAGTGGATGGTGAGCGCCCCCACCTACCACTCTTTTATTATTATTATTATTATTATTATTATTTATTTATTTATTTATTTTTGTTTCAAAGGTTTTGCTCTGTGATTGATTGTTTGGCCCTTTTCACTGGACACTGTTCATAGTCCTCCTAATGTTGTGTTTTCTCATTCCTGGACCGGAATCCCATCCATCCTATTGTTGTAGTGGGAGATTGGATGATGATGATGATATGATCGTTGGTGTTTGTTTTCCTACTTTTATGTTTTGTATTTCTTCTGTTTATATGATACCAACTTCATTGCTTTGGTTGGATGATGATGATGATTTTCAGTTTGGTATAGATGATGATAATGATGATTATGATGATGATGATTGCGACGGTGGTGGTGGTTGTGTACGGTGTATTTTCAGTACACAATACTGTTCCAAATTGGGTGTTATATTACTCATTATGCTGGAGTTCATTCCCAGCTGTCTCATTACTGTAAGGAAAGCAGATTAAAGTCTGTATTAATACCATTCCCGCCTAATAAATTCCTTGTTTCTGCGCCTCTCCCCATCTTCATCTTCTCACCATCCTCTCATTCGTCGCACCTTCCCTCATCACCTGCAGTCTTTACCTTGTTCTCACCTACTGTCATCCTTTCATCTTCATAACTTACCCTTTTCTCTCACTTCTGCTCCCCTCTCCTCACCCTCTATTTCCCCTTCTCCTCCCATTCCCTCCTTCCCTATATTTTCCTCTTCCCTCACCCACTCGACCCTCTCTCCCACCTTCTTCCCCATCGCATACTTTCCGCTCTCCCTTCTTCCTATCCCTTACCCTCTCCTCCCCCTTCTCCCCATCTCATACCCTCATCTTCCCATCGCTTACCCTCTTCTTTGCCTTCTTCTCCCCTCGCCACTTCCTCTTCCTCTCCTTTTCCCTTTCTCTCACTCTTTGCTTCCCTTCGTCATTCTGTCCTTCAACCCACATTACCACGTTCCATTACTTTAATCCGTTTCTCGATATTTCATGTTTATTATCCTCCCTCACCCACTTCCTGTTTACAAACACACACACACACACACACACACACACACACACACACACACACACACACACACACACACACACACACACACACACACACACACACACACACACACACACACACACACACACACAGCACAACAAAACACGGCACAGCACCACGGCACATCACGCCACACCACACCACGCAACACTGCACTGCGTTGCACTGCACTGTACGCACTCGTATATATCAACTTTACCGACATTCCTTTCACTCTGCACTTCTAGTTACCCTGTCAAGTACGATATATCTTCCCTACGTTGATGTAAAATTGAATGCAGTTAGCTAGAATCAGTAAAAGTTGTCATTTTACTGGAAAGGGCTGATTTAAATTGATCAACTTTCCTGCAGATAATTTTCAGACGGCAGCAAGAATATCAAAAGAACAAACGTCATGGCACTGACAGCATTAACCTGCCTCATCTCATTCACTTATTTTTCACTTGATTTTTTGCCGCTGCCAGACGATTTTAAGCATAGGAGAGAATCCCAGTACCGAAGGATTCATGAAGGGTGCATCTGTGCCCTTAAGTTCTAAGTCTCCTGAGCTGAATAAATCGTCTGGGGGAAACAAGAACACCTGTTGATAAAGTGTCCCAGTACCGTCAGTGGGGTCAGTTTTCAGACATGGGCACCAATGGACAGCTGCACGGGTATAAATATAAAGTAATGTAGCTCTCCATCAGCCACGGAGTATATCTAGTACACCGTCAAGGCTTTGTTGCGAAGGATTTCAGCAGCTGTGAATTTTGCTAATGCATGTGTTCAGTCATTATCTAGCACCATCACATATTTTGCCATATATGCAGGATGACCCGTGAAAGCAGTGCCAGAAATAGCTAGGTTGTTGTTGCGTTAAATTTAATAATAATCGGGGTCCAGCTCAGAATCGTTACGAATGGATAATAATTGACGACCTTCTGAATGATTAATGCAAGAAACAATTATTGCAATAAGATCCTCGGTTATTTAAGTAGTTTTTTACCAGTTTTAAATAATAATGGTATGTCAGCAAGGCATTGGTTTTAGACGATTACATGTCTACAGTCACTGATCATTTAATGGGGGTAAAATGATCATCATTCGCCCACGTTGTCACTAGTAATTGCATTCCCATAACAACTGAAAAATAAATTCATGTTGATAGAGTACAGGGAATAACTTGTGACAGTACACAAACTCTTGATTGATTCCTGGCACAGCTGCCACTTCGTATTTCATTTTTATTTAGTAAAGATTCAGTTTCCTTCTTTTCAATTCTCTCCCCCTTCGTCCATCTGGCCATGCAGTGTTTTTTACAGATGGGTTGTGTGAAAGGTGATTGTTTTCTTCACTGCAGACTTTTATGCTTTACAACTTTTTATTTTTATCTTGTCAGTGGACCCGCAAGTCAGAGGATTATTTTTCTTCTTTCTCGACTTCAGAAACCTCTCTAACAATACAGGGACAGATGGAGACTAAATCTAACTCCTGAAGTTCGTAAAGCTTCCTCTGAGTAAAATCATTAGCAGACAGCAAGAATATAGTGTAAATGGCATCCTCGGGCTGAAGATGTTAACATTTCTTTTCCGTAGACCTTTGTAATGGTGGACTAGCTGTTTTATAATGTACAGTAATTTTCTCATGTATCTTTCTCGTGTAATTTTTTAAGGTATTCGTCCGCAAGCTAGTTAACTGCATTGATAATCACTTTTACTGTCAGTCATAATTTCATTCTTTTTCTCATTGCTTCTGTCTAGCAAATGACTTAGTCATCGGGGGCACACTCTTTCAGCATTGCAATATACACAAGACAACTTGGGTGTCGCCGTGTGGAAAATATAAAAATCAGATTGATCACATCGCTATCAGTAGGAGGCATAGAAGTTCTCTGCTAGATGTTCATGTTAAACGGGGAGCGGATATTGGTAGTGACCATCAACTCAGCATTGCAAAAATAAGGTTTAAACTTAAAATTCAGAAGAAGGAAAAATCTGGTGTTGGTAGATACGATATTGTTAAGCTTAGAAGAGAAGGAGAAGAAAAGGAGGAATTCAGATTAGAATGCAGAAATAGGTTTTTGGTGTTGGAAACGTTGGAAGAGGGGGAGAGAAGTGTAGATGAGATGTGGGAGGATGTGAACAAAGTTTTGCATGAGACTGCTGAATGTACGATTGGAAGGAGACATAGATTCAGGAGAAAGAAATGGATATCAGAGGAAACGTGGGATATGATAAAAAAGAGAGGTGAGGCTAAATTAAGGAGTGAGATGCAATGCGTTGATGAACGAGAGATTGAATTAGCAAGAGCTGCGTACTGGAGTTTGAATTCAGAAGCAAGAAGGTTAGCTAGGAGAGATAAAAGAAGATGTGTGGATGAAAAGGTTGCAGAGACTGAAATCCTAATAAACAAAAATGATGGACAGAGTCAAAGAATAGCATATGAATCGATTAGAGAACTGAGTGGTAATGCAGGTAAACGCAAGGAAATACCAATTAGAGACAGGGAAGGAAATTTATTGACCAAAGATGGAGATATTAAAAATAGATGGAAAGAGCATTTTGAGACAGTTCTTAATAGACCAATACCACCAGAAGAGGATATACCGTCTGCTCAGGAAGATTTAAATATAGAAACAGGAGAGTTGAGGCTTGCAGAAGTGGAGAAAGCAGTAAAACAGTTAAAGAATAATAAGGCACCAGGGGAGGATGGTTTATTTCCGGAAATGTTTAAAGTGGAGGGGGATAGATTAATAATGATCTTGACCAAGCTATTCAATAAGATATGGGTGACGGGGTTACTACCATCAGTTTGGAAGAATGGTGTAATTGTTAAAGTTCCGAAGAAAGGAGACCTGAGTGAATGTGGTAATTGGAGGGGAATCTCTTTGTCACCGATAGCTTTGAAAGTTTTCAGTAGAGTGTTGTTAAATAGGTTGGAGCCGGTAGTTGAGGGTATTCTGAGGGATGAACAGGCTGGTTTTAGAAAGGGACGTGGTTGCAATGATCAGATCTTTATAGTTAGGCATTTGATGCAGCAAGTTAATGAAATGAGAGTACCGTTAAGTCTTTGTTTTGTTGATTTTGAAAAGGCTTTTGATAGTGTTTCGAGAGAGTCTATGGGGAAGATCATGAGACATTATGGAATACCAGAGGAGTTTGTGAGGGTCATTATGAACATGCATGAGGACACATTTTGTAAAGTGATGGTTGATGGTTGTCTGAGTGATTCGTTTGAAGTCAAGTCCGAGTAATTCAAGGTGGTGTTCTATCGCCTTTACTATTTATATTGGTCATTGATTACATTATGAAACGTGTTGGAACAGAAACCGGTGCAGGTATACTTTGGGGAGAGAACAGGAAACTTTTGGATTTAGATTATGCAGATGATATAGTTTTGATTTGTGATGGGCCAGAAGAGATGCAGAGAGTGTTGGACTGTTTGGTGAGTGAAGGTCGCAAGGTGGGTTTGGTTATTAATTGTGGAAAAACTGAAATAATCAATATGAATATGGAAAATGCGCAGGAATGTGTAATTGGAGGTATGGTTGTAAAGCAAGTTGATAGGTTTAAATATTTAGGTACTTATTTAGCCAAGGATGGTTCTTTGAACTTTGAATTCGAGGAAAGGTTAAAGAAGGCTAATCAGGCAATGGGAATGCTTAAAAATATTTGGAATAATAACAATTTCTCTGTGCATACAAAAATCAAACTTTATAAGGTAATGGTTAGGAGTATCTTAATTTATGGACACGAGTCTTGGTACAGCACAGTGACTATGGAAAATAAATTCTTGGTGTTTGAAAATAAAGCACTTAGAAGAATATTAGGAGTTAAGTGGTGGGAAAGGATACCAAATAGTAGAATTAGAGAAATAACGGGAGTGCAGCCGATCGATGAATATGTTAGATTCTCACGATGGAAGTGGCTAGGACATGTGTATAGGAGACAGGGAATAGTACGAGGTACGCCAGGGTGGGTGGCACCTGGTAGGAGAGGTAGAGGAAGGCCAAAAGAGACGTGGGTGAGGACAATGAGACGGGAAGCTGGAGATGAGTGTTGGGGAGATCTTGAGGAGTTAGCACAAGATAGGATGTGGTGGTGTGAGTTCATCGAGGCCCTATGCATCCCCGAGGGTGCCACAGGAAATGATTGATTGATTGATTGATTGATATATACGCTCATTCAAAATTCATTCTCTACTGCATCTTTCTAACATGTTCACAAATTTAATCAAGGAAGAAAGTCAAAATGGGGCAAGCCCCGGGAATTGATCAAGTGTGTGGTGAAATGCTGAAGCATGGGGGAGGGATAATAGTAGAATGGATGTTGAAAATGTGCAGATTGGCCTGAGAGGAAGGTAAAGTCCCGGATGATTGGAAGTCAGGTATAATTATTACCTTGTACAAAGGGAAAGGGGGAAAAGAGTGTGTGGTAATCATAGGGGCATTTGTCTTCTTAGTGTAATAGGCAGAGTATACAGTAGGATACTTATTGACAGAGTTATGGAAATAACAGAGGAATTAGTTGGAGAGGAACAGGAAGGCCTTATGAAGGGAAGAGGTTGTGTAGATCAGATATTCATTCTTAGATCTCTAGTGGAAAAGTTTCTAGAGAAGGGAAAGAAGTTTTATGCGGCCTTCATGGATTTGGAGAAAGCATATGACAGGGTGGATAGACAAGGATTGTGGAGTATTAAGAAAATATGGAGTAGATGGGAAGTTGTTGAATGCTGTGAAGAGTATGTATGAGGGTGCTAAGGCTGCAGTGCGTGTGGATAGTGCACTGAGTGAGTTTTTCTGTTTGAAGGTTGGGTTGAAACTCCATGGTTGTTCAATCTGTATATGGACGGGGTTATAAAAGAGATACAAGGTAGGGCAGTGGATGTTGGAGTGGCCGTAATGAGAGAGGGCAGTATTTGGAAACTCCCTGTACTGTTGTTTGCAGATGATACTGTGTTGTTAAGTGAAGACGAAGGGGAGCTGCAAGGCTTCGTGGATGAGTGTGGGAGAGTGTGTAAGAAACAGAATTTAAAGGTGAATGTAGGGAAGAGTAAAGTTATAGTCTTCGAGAGAGGTGAAGTCAGTGAATGTACAGTGAGGCTGGATGATGAGGAAATGGAAAATGTGAGTACGTTTAAGTACTTGGGTAGTGTGATGAGTAAGGATGGAACTTTGGAGGGTGAAGAACTTGAAAGGGTACAACAAGGAAGAAAGGTTGCTGGTTTCTTGAAGGCAGTGATAAGAAACAGGAAAGTGAGCATGGAAATGAAAAAGTTATTACTTTACAGTATTGTGATACCACCTCTGACGTATGGAATTGAAGCTTGGACGTTATTGGAGGGACACAAGTCAAGAGTGAGAGCAGTGGAAATGAGTTATTTGAGAGGAGCCTGTGGCGTCACATGGAGAGACTGACTGACAAATGAGGATGTGAAGGAGCGTTGTGGTGTGGATGGATGTGATAGGAAGCATTAGGAGAAACACACTGAGGTGGTTTGGCCATGTGGAGAGTTTGGAGAGTGACAGACTGACGAGGAAAGTGTATGTGAGTGAGGTGGAGGGGGAGAGAGAAAAGCGAAGGCCAAGGATGAGATGGAGGGATGGAGTGGAGAGGTATATGAGAGAGGGGGGTGGGGGAGTGAATTGGGAGCGGGGCAGTTAAATGTCGGGGGACAGGGTGACGTGGAGGCGATTTGTTTGTGGCCACCCCGTATAACGGATTGAGGCGTCTGGCAATAGATAGGTAGATAGACATGAATTTCTCTACGGTTTTTAGTTTTTTGATATGGTTTCTCTACCCTACTCGAAGTTTTGAATCAGTTTTCCATCGTTGTTACTTCTGTTTTCACCCACTCTTCGTTTACATCCTTTGATTTTTCATAGTGTACAGTTTGTCTTTGTCTGCTTCTTTACTCTGTACTGTATGCTTCCATTTTTTTTTTTTTTTTTTAATCGCTGGCAGCACATTTACAGTGTACTACTCATAGCTGCCATCATTATATTTTCTGTGATTTGCATACACCCTATTTTTTTCCTCTTAATGTTGTTGTTTCTTTGTACTTCGTTATTCAGTATTGTTCCACCTTAGTTGACTCTGGCAACGTTACCTTCACTGTGGTCAGGCTCTTCTCTCTTTTCACATCGTTCGTTCATGTTTTTTAATCTTTTATATTATTTTATTTTGCTCTTATCCTCTGTTTTTGTTTTCACCTCGCTCCTAGTCCTGGCTGTTTACTTTTTTGTTTATAATTATAAACATTATACTATTATATCTAATCTATCTATCTAACTATCTATATATAATCATCATCATCATCATCATCCAATCCTACGTTGCCCCATGAGGAGAGTAGGAGCCCGGGGCTAGGAAGTTGGTACTGACATTTAAGATGATAGTGACCAGCCTCACTCATCCCAGAGTGGCATTACGTGAGCAGTAGCTCCAACCGTCCCTTGGATATAAACCCCCACCTGCTGAATCCGATTGGAGTGCCGCAGTCACCCACTAAGCCACCAGGCGCCATAATATGGTTAAATGGTTACCACCCAGCGTAGTACATGGTTTCCTGGTGTACAGAAAACCATTCGGCTTGTCACATAGGCAGAAGGAACAGGAAAGAATGAAGGAAAGACAGACAAAAAAGGGAGTGTAAAGTCACCCATAGGCAGAAGGACGATGAAAGAATGAAGTAAAGAAAGACAGAAGAGGAAGGAAGGAAACAAGGAAGGAGAGGAAAGGGCAGATTTTATATATATATATATATATATATATATATATATATATATATATATATATATATATTATCATCCGTTTGAGTATCCACTTCAGGACCGGCCTATCCCGACCGTAGTCGGGACGATACAGCCAATGTATCTCTACCAAGTGGCCTAGGCTGTCTGGTAGAGATTGTATGTAGGGTGAGACGTGCTTGTAAGTGTAATTGTAGTGTTGGAGTGGCTTTGGATGTGTGTGTAGTCTGTGAACCAAGTGTAATCGGCCCGCGCAAGCCGACTGGGTGCAAGCATACTTTATAGTAAGCGACACTGGTTCAACCTTGGCGGGGCGCGAACCCTGGCTCACCGGTGTACGAAAAGCACACTCTACCACTGTACCACAGAGGCTAATATATATATATATATATATATATATATATATATATATATATATATATATATATATATATAAAATGGACGGGGGGACGGGGGTATGGTATATATATATATATATATATATATATATATATATATATATATATATATAAAGACAGATGTAGGTAAATAGATATATATATATATATATATATAGATAAATAGATATATATATATATATATATATATATATATAAATAGATAAATATATATATATATATATATATATATATATATATATATATATATCTATATCTATATATATATATATATATATATATATATATATATATATATCTATATATATATCTATATATATATAAATATATATATAAATATAGATAAATATATATATATATATATATATATATATATATATATATATATATATATATATATAAAATGGACGGGGGTTATGGTATGTTTCACTAACACGGTGCCATCTGTTGGTATGTGGTTGAGCTACTAATCTCTGGGGAAGAGCACGCAGTCCAGAATCTAAGGTAGGAATTATGAAGAAAACCCACACACAAGATAATTGCTTCTGCCAAATCCCCCACTGCATCATCATTATCCAGGCCCCTAGGAATCATAATCATCACAAAATACCTCATGCAAGGTATGACACCATGTAAGCCACCCTTTTTATTCCTCCCATTTTTTTTTTTCTAACAGTTTGCTGTTTGTTCGTGAAACATCTCCCATAAAAGTTCACTTTCAACTCGTAAAGCTGACATCGATTTATATAAAATGAATGATTGTAAAACAATGTGATACTTGGAACACATTCCTGGCTTGTTATTGGGACTGTCTATATGGAAACCAAACAACGATTTTAAATCTTTCAAAATATTACCCCCCTCCCCCCCCACACACACACAGTCAGCCTCTTATCGCCTTATCTGCTGCGAAGGCTCAAATCCCTAGGGACACCTCAGTGGGAGAAGTGTAAATTCCACATGTATATACCCCCAAGCTTGGGGGAGGCGGTGGCTCAATCGGTAGAGAGGTGACCTGCAATCATACCGGACCCAGATTCAAATCCCCGCTGGGGCAGGGAACAGTTTAAGGATTTGAAATTCATAAAATCAGACTTTACTCATCTACCAGAAGACCCGCCGACATGTCCTAAAAATACCCCCACCAATACCAATACACCAGTCCTGTATGAGGCAGCCCTAGCATGTATTCAATATGGACGGTGGGTGTTAGCGCCGAAGTGGTTGCATGTAGAGAAGTGTATGGTATGGAGGACTACTAGGCCTTGAGAGCAGGCTGTGAAGCCTATGCCCAGAGTCGGACAAAAAAACAAAAAAACAAAAAAAAGCCTATGCCTCCCCAAGTTGGTTCCTATCAATCAACACTATACAGAAGCAACAGCCAGAAAGACTACAGAAAAGAGCCTGCCGTATTATACTGTGTACAGAATACACTTCATACAGAGAAGCCCTTAACAGCCTGGATATGGCCTCCCTGGACACCGTATACCACAGCATTTGACGGCGATTTAGCGAACAACTGCTAAATAATCCGAGACACCGCGAGATGCTTCCTCCTCCCCGCACCACCACCACCACGACGGTCGACGCGACACAGCAACATTCTCACACGGATAAGGGCACGCCCTGACCGGTACAAGAACAGCCCTATACCTACCTGTGTAAACCTCAACAACAACAAACAATGTTATGAAGCAATTATGATATCAGTTCTGCTTCTTCTAACCATTACTCTCATCACTGGTCACAAACTCTGACTAGTGCTGCCAAAAACACAAGTGTAATTAATGTACCATATTGTAATGTAAAGATCAAACTACTAAATATTTTTAACATTCATCAACACTTCTCATGTTTGCCATGTATCGAAAGTGTGTATTTTCAGCCTTATGGTTGCAGTATCAATAAACCGTTTATTATTATTATTAATATTATAGGTGGGGGCGCTTACCATCCACTCACTCGATGTAGTGCTGCTCTCGGGTGTCTGCCCTTTCCTCTCTTCCATCCTTCTTTCCATCCATTCTCTTCTGTCTTTCCTTCATTCTTTCCTCGCCTTTCTGCCTACGGGTGACTTTACACTCCCTCTTATTCTTTCTTTCCTTCATTCTTTCCTCTTCCTTCTGCCTGTGGGTGACTCTACACTGAGTGACAAGCCAAATGGTTTCCTGTACACCAGGAAACCATGTACGACGCTGGGTGGTAACCATATAACCAAATTATGGCGCCTGGTGGTTTAGTGGGTAATTACGGCGCTCCAATCGGATTGAGCCGGTGAAGGTTTACATCCAAGGGATGGTTGGGGTTTATTGCTCACGTAATGCTACTCAGGGATGAGTGAGGTTGGTCACTCTCATCTTAAATGTCAGGACCAACTTGCCCAGCCCCGGGCTCCTACGCTCCTCATGAGGCAATGTAGGATTGGATGATGATGATGATGATGATGATGATGATTATTATTATTATTATTTACAAGTTTCTCCAATACAAAGAACGAAAAGCAGGAACTTGTAATTCTCTGCATGTCACCATAAATCCTTGTAAATGTCTGAACATTATAAAGCTTAAGGGAAAGGACTGACTATGTAAACTTATTATAGAGGTAACCCGCTGTGAGGGTGATTACTTGTAAGAATAACCCGGCCACCATTACAAACGTCCACAGAAAAATAAATGTTTGGGTGTGGAAATCTTCAAGCCGTAAATTGTTGCACAGTGTTAGGTAAATCTCTGATGTGAGTTGAATTGTGTGAAACAGAAATAGTGGACAGGAAGCAAGAACACGGTGAGAGCACAAGAGGAATGTGGAGGTGAAAAAGATATAAGTTGCTGTGATATCATTTACTGTCAAGTATTTCTGAAGGGGAAGCCTAAGATAATAGAAACTATGTAAAAAATTACTTGAAGTTTGATTGTTCTTCGTTTTTTTTTAATATACAGTATAATGTTAGGACGTACTTTTCATCCGTACAGCAGACGAGAAAGAACGAGTGTATATGAAAAGAGAGAAGACGAGTTCAGCAATCGTAGGAATATTACAGAATGAGCGAAGCATGGTGATGGAGGAATGTGGGGAAGGGAATGAATAGAATGGTTCCTGAACAAAGAACAGCTGTATAAGAAAAGGCAGAGTGCGAGTAAACCATGAGAGAATATGAATATCATGGATGTAGACGTGCGGATAAAGAAAAAATGAAGCATGCTGAATTATGAAGTGAAGAGAGGGGAGAAGTAGAACTGAAAAAACTGAACTAAATGAAACATAATATGTAAACATGACAGAATTTGCAAAGTAATTTGAATTTGTATGAACAGTTAATCTGAAGGTAGCGATTAAAAAAATGCACTGAATAGCAAGTGAATCAAAACGAATACCCATCTAAGCCAAAAAAGAAATAAAGTCGGTATGAGCGAAACAAGAGAGTGGTAAAAATGAAAGTACAGTATACGTAAGGAATAAGAGATATGGAAACATACTGAAAAATTAAGTGATGAGGGAAAAAACACCCAGTAATACAACAGCAAACACTAGGGAGCGTGATCGAAGGAATTAGCGAGGACATTGAGATGAAAGTAAAGAAAAAGTGAAGCATACATACTGGTAGAGAAAAAGAAACTACATAAAAAAAATGAACAGAAGGGAAATCAAATGTGATGAGACAGAAGGATAACACTGTGAAGAAATGAAAAAAAAAAATGAAGCGGAGATCTGCTGACAGGATAAAAAATATATATAAAAGGCACGGGAACGTGGCAGACAGAAGAAATATTGATACACCTGAGGCAGAAATGATCCCTCTCAGTGCAGTTACATTTATTCTGTTTTGATCTTGCGGTCTAGAGACGATTTTATGGTGGACGTACTATCGGCTAAGGGTTGAAATAGCGTTGTAAACAAAAAAGTAATTTTCGAAAGGAGTATTGTGGTGAAGGTTGCCGATGAAAAAGATAAGTAAAAAATAAGTGGAACAACTGAAGCAATCATCGTGACAAGACATATAAATATTTTTTATCTCACCTTCAGAAGCCTTTCCTTAGCTAATACATTCAAATGCTGGGATCAGAACTACGATGTTCACCTGACGGCGGACACCCGCCAGCTTGGGGGGAAACTTTTTTTTTCTTATATATATATATATATAACTCCGGTGACCTAGGCCTTTGACACACACGGTGCCCATCATATTTGAACTTTCTCAAGATAAGGTCAGCAGGTACCAAAACTGCTCTGGATCTGCCAGCCCAGACACACATCACCACCACCACCTCCACCTCCACCACCCTCCATTACCTCTCCCGGGGCAAAGTTATCACCCAGTAAAACGGCTTCACAAATCACCAACAGAATCTAAATTGAAAAATCAACGTCTCGCATCTCATTCTCCCGCCTCTTAACCCCTTTAACCCTATGGCTGGTGCTGCAGAGAGACGCCTTCATGTGGTGGCACCAATATAACCTTGCGGCTCAACTGCCTGGTTATACAAACGTCCCTCAACCACTCCCCCTTCCCCCGAAAGGAGGAAGTTGTACTGCTGGTGGAGGGTAACTCAAGCCCGCAGTTCACTGGGTTCACGTTTCAGATGAGCCTGGGTACCGGAACAACAACAGAGCCAACCATTTAGCTTTCGTGAGCTTACTTGAATTAAATAAGCTCTCCGGTTTAGCCCCAAACAAATCAAGGCAGTTATTGTAACGGGGATAGATTATGAAATTGGCGGCGGCGGCAGCCTAGACTTATTGACCAAATCTCGGTGAATCGTATATGAAGGTCGGTGGTTAGGGTGTGCTTGTACCAAGAAACACGGCCTATACCGAAAGAGGGCGATTGGACCCCGTTTTGGGAATACTGTATTCTCCAGCTTTACCTCGTGAGGATCTTATCCATACTAGAGGGTCCTACTGTAATGAATTTAACAGAACCAATGCCTTTTAACGGCCTCTGTACAATGACATCTTAAATTATGTTGTAGGTTTATCCAGACGATTTTATTCAGCTCAAGAATGGTCTGGGAAGGAGTTAGAAAGAGTATCCCTTAACCCTTCCATTCAGTGAAGTCTTTCATAGCTAATAGTTTTGATGCCATCAGTTTGGCACCGTATCTTTGCACCTCTGCATCTCATTCCCTATTCAAGACACCTACTGAAAATTTTATTCAGCTTATGAAAGGACCCTTATTAACTGTGTACGTTGTTTACTTTGTATTATTCCTCTCCTCTGAAGATTTTATTTAGCTCATGAGACAAGCTACTCACAATATCCAACTCTGAATCTTGTCTTTTTATTTCGAATGTCTTCCTATTCAGTATGCTAAACCCATTCCTTACGGAGTGTCCTAATTTATTTAATCAGTCTCATTGGCACCACTCTTTTGTGCCTCACTAACAGATTGAATTGTTCTCGGATCCTTGTGCCATTTATCTTGCCTCTCTTCTCCCTTCTCTTTCTTGCATCTTCTTTCCTTCCTTCCCACTTTTCCTTCCCTGACTCCTTTTCTCTTCTCGTCCTTCCTCCTCCTTCCTTCAGTATTTTCTTTCTCATCTTTCATCTTCATTCTTTGCCTTTCTTCCCTTCCTTGCCCGCCCTCCTTTTTCTTGCATACTTTCTTCTATAACTTTCCTTTTTTGTTATCTTCGTCATTCTTCTTTTTTCCTTCCCTGCCTTCCCCCCTCCGTCGTCTTTTCTTAATTTATCTTTCCTTCCATCCTTGCCGCTCTGCCATCTTGCTCGTCCTCTTTCACTATCCTTTCCTTTTATCCTTCCCTCTCCATCCTTCCTATTATTTTATTTTCATCCTTTTTTGCTTCTCCCTCTTTCTTTCCCTCTACCATTCTCCTTCCTTCCATTTTACTTTCTTTTCCTTCTTCCTCTGTCGTCTTAAAACTTTTGCTCCTTTCTTTGTTCCTTGGCTCCTGCTCCCATCTTCTTGCTTCTTTCTCTCTAACTTTATCTCTACTCGTCTTTCCTTCCCTCCCCTCCTTCCTCCTTAATTTTGTCTTCCATCATCTCTGCTTTTCTCTTCCTTCCTTCCTGTCCTCTTTTCATTTCCCTCTGTTATTATTTTTCTCTCCTACTCTTCTTCCCTCCTCTTATTTCCTTCTCGCTCCTTCTTCCGTCTTCTATACCTTCTTTTCCCTTCCATTTTCATTCCTAGTCCTTTTCTTCCCTCTATGTAACTCTTTCTTTCTCCTTACCACTTTCTTGTTCCTCTCCGTGTTTTCTCCTTCCTTGCCTGAATATTTTTACTTTACTCAATATTGCTCATCATGTTATGAAAAACATTAGGATAAATCAAAGAGGTTGCAGCGAAGAGTGGCAGATGATTACCCCGACTGAGGCACAAACCATGAGAAGAACGTTTAGAAGAGCTGTATATGTTTAACTTGTCAGTGCACAGAATACCAGGTGATGTGAACAACAACAACAATAATAATAATAATAATAATAATAATAATAATAATAAATAGTAGAAGAAGAGAAGAACAAGAATGGTCATGGCAATATTGCAGTCGATAAGTACTTCACATAGGCCGGTCAAATAACACTGGAAATAATGGCTGTAAAATTACTGGCAAACGTTTCCAGTCCAATGAAGCAAAGAATTGCTTGTCTGAATGAGTTGTAGACATATGGAATAATTACCTAGGGTAGACTGATAAAGTACAGTAATAGTAAACATAAGTTTATCCGATTAGTATCCAGCTCGTTATCCCCTGCTAGCCCTGATCATAATAAATAATTAATAAGAGGTCCAACTATATTTTTTCATATCATGAAGAACATGGAGAATATAACAAGAGCACAATATCGTTAAGTAAATAATGACGCTTTTACATTATACATTATGTTTCTTAGAATATGGTTTTCCATTCATCCTTTATGAAATTTCCATGACAGTGTTTCTGTAGTGCCTGGTGGTTCTTTTCACGTTTTCCTTCTGACCTCGGCAAGAGTGTGTGATGTGGGAAGGGGTAAGCGGGGATCCTTCTTGCTGTACTACTCTTATCATCTTCTCATAGAATTAGATATCATAGTTATAGTCTTCTCTGTAACAAGCCTCCCGGAAAGGATCCCTGGGTTTGTTGGTGTTTTGCTTTCCTTTGTACTCTATCCCTGGCAACATCACATCCCTTTCCTCTTCCTCTCCGCTTCATCCCTCCTTGACCCTTAATTCACTTGCACATTTCCCTCCCTTCTCTTTTTCTCTCCCTCTCTTCTTTCATTTTTTTCTCCTTCACTTTCTTTTCTCTACGGTACCTCATTTCCAATTTATCGATCCACATCCCTTTCTTCCATTCTTCATTACTTCCCTCCCTTCCTTTTTCTACTACCCTCCCTTCCCTTCTCTACTTCCCTCCCTTATCTTGTAGCCTCCCTTACCTTCTCTACTTCGCTCCCTTCCCTTCTCTACTTCCCTCTCTTATCTTCTCTACTTCCCTGTCTTCCTTCCTCTTTCCTCCATTGTACTCTCTCCACATTCCTTTACGCGTTCTCTCCCCTTTCCTTCCTCTCCTCCGTTCCCTCACCTCCATTCGTCATCCTTCTTTCTTTTCCTTCCTTCATTGCCTCCTTCACTGTCCACTCCTTGTTCCCTCCCCTTTCATCCCTCTTATATATTCACTTTCCTCCCTTCCTCTCCCATCTTCCATTTCATCTTCCCCTCGTCTGTATCTTCATGTCTACTTCCTTTTCTCTCTCTCTCTCTCTCTCTCTCTCTCTCTCTCCACCTATCTGTATATCTATCTATCTCTGTATATCTGTTTGTCTATCTGTTTATCTATCATCGTCGTCGTCATCATCATCATCCTTCTTTTTTTCATCCATGCCAGTGTATTTTTCTTATTTTCGTACATCTTTCCTTTCTTAATTTTTCATTAATACCATCGTTCTGTGCTTCTTCCAATCAGTCTCTTTTCCTTCTTTCCTTTTTTTCCTTCCTTCAGCTCTCACTCCCTCTCCCTACGTCTCAGGCAAAGGATCAGTTGGATCAGACTCCTAAATTAAGAAAGAAAAAACATCTTCAAAGTGAATCTCTTCGTTCATCTCAAGGCCAGGATTTAAAAAATATAAAATGGAAACACACACACACACACACACACACACACACACACACACACACACACACACACACACAGAATTTCTATAAATTAGCATGATTTGAGTAAGCTATTTTTGTTTTTTTATGATTTTGGTGATGGAAATTCGTCTAGTTTAACGAGTGTGTGTGTGTGTGTGTGTGTGTGTGTGTGTGTGTGTGTGTGTGTGTGTGTGTGTGTGTGTGTGTGTGTGTGTGTGTGTGTGTGCCCTTGTCTTCTTTTCACGGGTCTTGTATTTCCTTGTGTGTGTGTGTGTGTGTGTGTGTGTGTGTGTGTGTGTGTGTGTGTGTGTGTGTGTGTGTGTGCCCTTGTCTTCTTTTCACAGGTTTTGTATTTCCTTGTGTGTGTGTGTGTGTGCCCTAGTCTTCGTTTCAGTGGTCTAGTATTTCCTGTTTTTCTAGGTTCTACAACCTTTTTCAGAATTTCTCCTTTTCAGGACGGTAAAATGCCATATTTTAGAGCCCCAGAGTTTCCCTTTCCAAAGCTTAGTAATCTCTGTAAAGGCCTCAGATTCTCTTTTTCCTGACCTTTTGATTTTTCCCTTTTCAGGACCCTGGTATCTTTTTCCAGGGCATTTGGCTGTTCTTATAGGCCCGAGAAAGTCCTATTTCAGTACCTTAGAATCTCGCGTTCAACTCGACATGTAAATATCCACACACATAATCACAGTAGTAACCAGATGCCGCCATAACACTTCTTGATGTAACCTACAACACATTCACCAGAGTATCTGTTGCAGTTAACCCCAGCGTATACTGATGCCTGGCTATTCAACCACCACACGTTGTTCCCTGCCACGCCTGAGGTTGAGTTGGGTGCACTAATTTCTCGGTCCGTTATTCCTTCTGTGCGTTGACATACTTTTGTGGCTTATTCTTTTTGTTATCAGGCTATTTTATTAATCTTGGGAGAGCCCCTTGGTGGTGGTAAAGGGTTTGGTGACGGCTGTACCTAACCCTTCCAGTTGGTAGTGTCCTGAAGTAAATAAATCCTGTGTAGACAGCAGGAGTAAAATAATGACATCCTGGGCCTGGAGAAGCGAGGTTATTCACGCAGGACAAACTGCTCCTGTGTCGCCCCCAAGTTTAGTCCCTTTTACTATGATCACGATTTTTTATTCTTGCAACTCTGAGACAACTTTATTCAACTAGGGAGATATTTTTGTTTCTGGCTGGGTCAGATACAGCCTCCGTCAACGCCTTCACTGTAAGAGATCTCCCCTAAGATGTCTGGAGGCAGCAAGAACACAATGAAAAATACGTCATCGGACTGAAGGGGTTAACTTGTGTGGACTAGTGTCTGCCTTGGCCTGTTAACCCTTTCAGTACCATGACATCCTTTTGTTGTGTATTCGTCCCGCTGCCACATGATGTTATTCAGCTTAGTTATATGTCCCTCGTAGTGAAGGGGTTAGTGAAGGATAGGGGCAGACCTCTCGTTGTGAAGGTTGTAATGAAGTCAATTTCCAACGCCTCCTGTTCGATAAGTTTGATGAGGTAACTAAATTTCCTATCACGTGGACTAACTGACTAGGGCTGGTTACTCCACGTGTTTGAATACGTCGTGAAATTCTTGGTCGTCTGGACTACGAGGAAGTTTGAGATACATCGTATGGTTAAGGATTCTTAATGGTCTGGGACAACGAAGGTTGTGGATATACATTATGTGAATTGACATTCGTCTAGGCAAGGGGATGTGTTCTATAACTCTTCCTGGAGAACTCAGACATAACTACCTGTTTTACATATTGTTACCTATAGCTATATAGTTACATACAGTATTGTGTTATATTATGTCTACAGTAGTAGTAGTTGCGGTAGTAGTATTTGTAGTGGTGGTGGTTATGGTGGCGGTGGCGGTGATAATAGTCATGATGGACTGGACAAAGTAGAGCTGATGTGCGAGGTGTTGTGGTGATGATGGTGGTGATGATGGAGCGAAAAGCACAGGGCAGGGCAGGCTGGTGTAAAAGGCATATCTGTGGTGATTGTGGTAGTGGAATGGGGAGGGCTGGTGTGAGAGGTATGGTGGTGGTGGTGGTGGTGGTGGTGGTGGTAGTGGAATGGGGAGGGCTGGTGTGAGAGGTATGGTGGTGGTGGTGGTGGTGGTGGTGGTGGTGGAATGGGGAGGGCTGGTGTGAGAGGTATGGTGGTGGTGGTAGTGGAGTGGGGAGGGCTGGTGTGAGAGGTATGGTGGTGGTGGTAGTGGAGTTGGGAGGGCTGGTGTGAGAGGTATGGTGGTGGTGGTAGTGGAGTGGGGAGGGCTGGTGTGAGAGGTATGGTGGTGGTGGTAGTGGAGTGGGGAGGGCTGGTGTGAGAGGTATGGTGGTGGTGGTAGTGGAGTGGGGAGGGCTGGTGTGAGAGGTATGGTGGTGGTGGTGGTGGCAGTGGAGTGGGGAGGGCTGGTGTGAGAGGTATGGTGGTGGTGGTGGTGGTGGCAGTGGAGTGGGGAGGGCTGGTGTGAGAGATGTGGATTTAAAACACTGCTAAGAAGCCGTGAGTCTGGCGGTGCAGGTGTGGGTTATGTGCCTAATAATGGGGACAGTTCCCTCGTCAATAATGTTCTCAATACGCTCACATGCACGTACTGCACACACACACACACACACACACACACACACACACACACACACACACACACACACACACACACACACACACACACACACACACACACACACACAGTTAGCCTAAGGCAAAGGAATAAAAATGTGCATATCTCAAAAACTTTCATCGAAGAAAAACTGCTTCAAGTAATCACCGACTTTATTAACATCCGCTTGTTCCCAGCTGCTCTCTCTTTCAGTCCCATTCATCAAAACTCGTGTCTGAAATATCACAGCACTTCAACTCATCCGTCCACTCCCTTGCCTCACCACTCATGCCATATCTCGCTAACCAAGCAGCCTTACGTTGTCCAGCTCTACAAACAGAAGTCCAGTGATGAAGAGAAACTGCCAATTGTACGGTAGATCTCTCAGCTCTCATGCATCACAGTTTCTGGATGACTTTGTTGCAGAAATCAACACTTTCTGTTGTGCAATTACACATACAATAGATCGCTGGCAAAGTTAATGACTATCAACTTTCAGGGTTCTAGGTCCCCCACCCTACCCTCCCACCTCCTACATCCCCAATGCATAACATATTGTATTATACACATCTACAGTTATTCTACTTTACACAGATAACAGACCTACATCAGGGGTAAGTTTACCGATTCTGAAGGTCCAGCCCTTCCTCCACCAGCGTACTACAGTTTGTCGATATCATACTTCAGTAACCAAGATACTGTTTTGCAGCCTTACACACAGAATAGGACTATAATGAAGGCGTAGCAGATGAACATATCTGAAGTATGGCGAGTCAGAGAAGAAAATGTTAAAAGAATCAACTGCCTTTTACCAACACTCCATTATCCCTAGCCAGTATGAATTAGGGTTTATCCTTATGGGATGTTCTCAGGATCTCGTGATTCCAGGACAAAATCAGTGGTTTCCCTGCATTTGCCGGTGTTCGTAAGAAAATGCAAACATTTTTATGCCTCCATCCACCTAGTGTGGAGGAGGCATTAAGTGATTAGTCTGTGCGTCCGTGCGTGCGTGGGTGTTCGCGTGCGTCCGTGCATCCGGAACACTTTGGTGGTCGCGATATCTGCTGAACCTATCAGTGGATTTCCACCAAACTTTTGTCAGTGATGCAATATGAGGGGATGATGAACTAGTTAGGTCAGCTAGGTTAAGGGGTCAAAGATCATGGTCATATTGGGTCGACTTAGTCTATCGTTGTGGGTGCGATATCTCTGAAATCTCTCTATGGATTTTGAGTAAACTTTTGTCAGTGATACAGTATGAAGGGACGATGAGCTCATTAGGACAGCAAGGTCAAGGGTTCAAAGGTCACAGTCATATGGGGTCGACTTAGTATATCTTTAATCTCATTTCAGTCCACAATAAACCCAGTCATAGAGGTTGTATGGCGTGTCCACGTGCAAGGCTTGGCGGAGGCATACTGAGCGACGCATTGCGTCGACTGCTCGGGGCCCTGGTTCTTGGCGTTTTATTTATTTTTTTTATTTTTTTGTAATGCGAGGAAGAAGGAACCAAAGGCCATGAGCCCGCAATAACAGTTCCCTCCAAGAGAAAAACAAAATACAAGAGAGAGCCAAATTCAAGATCCATTCATTTCGAGATGCCTGGACACACTGCGTTTGAAAGACTGGAGATCATAGGCAGCAGGAAATACAGACAGAGGGAGACAGTTCCAGAGCTGACCTGTTGCATATATGAAGGACTGGGAGTAACGGTTAACTCTTGCATTAGAGAGTTGCATAGAAAAGGGATGAGAGTTTGCTGCTAGACGGGTGCTACGCGCCCATCGTAGAGGTGGAGGAATGCATGCAGACAGTTCAGAGGAGCAGTGACCAATAAAGTAGCGATAGAAAAGAGATAAAGATGCAACAGTGTGGCGAAGAGACAGAGGTTGAAGGGAGTCAGTAAGAGGAGGAGAGTTAATGAGACGAAAAGCCTTTGACTCCACCCCATTGAGAAGAGCTGTATGTGGGGAGCCTCCCCACACATGAGAGTTGTACTCCACACAGGGGTGGATAAAACCCCTGTATAGAGTCAACAATTGTGCAGGGGTAAAAAAAGAACGGAGTCGGCTTAGCACACCCAATCTTTTGGAAGCAGATTTTACGAGATGTAATATGATCTTTCCAAGATAAGTCCCGAGTAAATGAAACCCCAAGCATGTTCAGGGATGATGCAGGATTAAGCTGAATATTATTAAACATTAGTGGGTATACCTGTGGAAGATTTTGTTGGGTTGATAGGTGTAAGAACTGAGTCTTAGATGCATTAAAAACAACCATATTATTTTTACCCCAGTCAGAGATACGATCCAAGTCAGACATTAGGTGTGCCATAGCCTCATCCCTAGTTTTTTGAAGTAACTGCTGAGATGGGCATTGCGGGAACCAAATGGAAAGGTGAAGGGTGGAGTCATCAGCGTATGAGTGGATAGGGTTAGATGTACAGCTTAGAAGGTCATTGATGAATAAAAGGAAGAGAGTTGGTGATAGGACAAAGCCCTGAGGAACACCACTGTTGATAGATCTAGGAGAAGAACGATGGCCGTCTACAACAGCGGCTATAGAACGACCAGAAAGGAAGCTAGAGATGAAGGCACAGATAGAAGGATAGAAACCGTAAGAGGGCAGTTTGGAAATCAAAGATTTATGCCAGACTCGATCGAAAGCCTTTGAGATGTCAAGTGCAATGGCAAAGCTTTCGCCAAAGTGCCGAAAGGAGGATGACAAGGAGTCTGAAAGGTAGGTGAGAAGATCGCCAGTGGAGCGTCCCTGACGGAACCCGTACTGACGATCAGAAAGAAGGTTGTGATAGGAAAGATGCCTTAAAAAAATTTTATTGAGAACTGACTCGAAAACTTTTGAAATACAGGACGTTAAAGCAGTTGGACGACAGTTGGAGGGTTGGGAGTGGTCACCCTTCTTTGGGCCTGGCTGAATGAGAGCAAACTTCCAGCAAGAAGGAAAGGTACAAGTTGGCAGACAAAGGTGAAAGAGTTTGCCTAGGCAGGGTGTAAGCACAGAAGCACAGTTCTTGAGAACAACAGGAGGGACTCCATCAGGCCCATATGCCTTGTTAGTATTGAGGCCAGTGATGGCAGAAAATACATCAGCTGAAGAAATTTTAATATCAGCCATGAGGAAGTCAGAGGCGGGAAGTGATGGAGGAACAGCATTGTAATTGTCTAAGGTGGAATTGGAGGAGAAAGTCTGTGCGAAGAGATCTGCTTTATCAGTAAAAGAAATAGCTACAGAACCATCAGAGTAGAAATGAGGAGGGAAGGATGATGAGGTAAAGTTGTTAGAAAGGTTTTTGACAAGGTGCCAGAAGAATTCGAGTTGGAGAGTTGAGAGCATTTAGTACGAATAAAATTATTTTTAGCAGAGCGAAGAACAGACTTAGCACGATCTCGGGCAGAAACGTAAAGATGATGTGATTCAGGGGTGGGTTGGCTCCGGTACCTTTTGTAGGCCCTCTCCTTGTTGCGGGCAGCATTAGAACAAGCGTGATTAAACCAAGACTTTCTTGCGTTAGTCAAAGGATATGAGAAAGGAATGTATGCTTCCATGCCCGAGAGAATAACCTCCGTAATGCGCAAGGCACACTCAGATGGCTTCCGGCCATGGAAGCAATAATCATTCCAGGGAAAATCAAAGAAGTACTGCCTGAGGCCCTCCCAATCCGCGGCTCCAAAATGCCACAGGTGACGTTTCCCTAGAGGGTCCACAGGCAGTACCGGAGTGATAGGACAGGTTAAGGTGATAAGGTTGTGATCGGAGGAGCCCAACGGAGAGAAAATTTTAACAGTGTAAGCAGAAGGATTAGTTGTAAGGAAGAGGTCAAAGTATGTTGGAGCTCTCTCCAAGGCAGTCTGGGATACGGGCAGGGTGCTGTACAAGCTGCTCTAGGTCATTAAGGACAGAAAAGATGTAGGCTTGTTCACCAGGTGGATCAGTGAAAGGAGAGGAGAGCCAAAGGTGGTGGTGAACATTGAAATCTCCTAGAAAGGAGATTTAAGAGAAAGGAGAAATGGATAGAATGTGTTCCATCGTAGAAGTAAGTATATATTATTAATAGCAGTATTTTAACACTAGTTTGTGTAGTAAATGGTACCAGAACTGAATATTCATTATATGATGAGTGTTTATGAGAAGGATTTTGAAGAAACCTAATCCTAAGCATTAAATTACTATAAATTTACTAGGACATGTGTTCTCATCGCACCAAAAAGAAAAAAAAAATCGTTACTTTTCCCTTGTTGAGCTAACAGTAAATTTTCTTATTACATCCATCCATTAACAGTTTTAGCATTTGAAAAAAGAGTATTTCATGATCTTGATCGAAGTTGCAAGACGATACACGGTTAAGTTTTAGTAGGTACAGTAGGGTCGCCCACCATCCACTCACTCAATGTACTACTGACGTCGGGTGAGTCTACACACAGTGACAAGTAAAATGGTTAACTGTAACCCATGAAATTATTTACTAGGGTGGATGCTAGTTGTTTAGCCAAATAACCACCTGATTTTTGAATGAGTTGCGGCGCTCCAGTCGGAAGTGACCCATGAGGGCTGACATCCTAGCGATGGTCGGGATTTATTGCTTACATTATGTCACTCAGCGAAGAGTGACTGGTCACCCACGCCTTATATCTCAGGTTAAAATATCCTGGCCCAGGGTCATCACACTCCTGATGGGGTTAAACAGGATTCGATGATTGGTAATAAAAGTATTATAACAGAAGCCTGTCCTTTGTGAATCGCGCGCGCGCGCGTAAACTCACACACACACACACACACACACACACACACACACACACACACACACACACACACACACACATTAGGCATATAGTGTCAGCCTATTAATTTTCTGTATTCAGTGTGGTACGGTAGTATATGGAGTGAAATGGTCACCGGTAGATACTGTACACTGACGTTTGGTATTGTGTTAATGGAGTAGGCACGATACAGATGTGGTGGTGGTGAAGGGGTTAAGGACTCTGTATTTGCATGGGAGACAAGGCTTGGGTCAATTAGTAATTGTAATGGAAAAATTTGTAATAATTACACAGTTTTACGTATTTGCAATTCTGTTTTTTACTGAATACTAAAAATAAATTGTAATCGTAACTATAACTGTAATATGGTATGATGTTTAAATGTAATCCAGTTATTATTACATCATGAAACTAAGACATTATCGTAGGAAATGTGAAAAATTACATAAATATTGATAACATATAATAGATAGATACCAGTATACTGTCATTGTACACCTAACAATACACTCCTTGGAGAGGTGGGAGTACACGAGTTATACAGTGACACGTCCAATACTGGTACGTATTCAGAAGCAGAGTGGACAAGCGTGGAGCCCACAAACAGCTTAGAATACTATTCTGAGCCGTCTATTCTGAGAAAAGACGGCTGCATGTCTTGGACTAGCAATAATGTTGGTATTTAAAATGAGTGCAATCTGTAATGTAATGTGGGATGCAGGCTAATCACATCAATCACAGGTGCTTCATAAACTGACCTTTTGTATCAATGACTACAATATAGTATGAGATACTGGCCAATAAGAAATAGTTTTGTTTATAAGTAACTAAAAAAATGGGGTCTCTTTACACTTCAGCGATTTCAGTTTAAATGATACAAGCGCCCTCGTAGTCAGTGGGTTACTGTGTTAACTTAAGGTTAACCTGATTATTTGTGTATAAATTTGCATTAAAAACTTGTATATAGTTGTCGTAAATAAAAGTTGTCTGGTATTTGACATATAATAATGGATTTTGGTATTACAGTATTATTATTATTATTATTATTACTAGTAGTAGTAGTAGTGGGTTGTAGTAGTAGCACCAATTATAGTAGTAGCAGCAGCAGTAGTAGTTCGTGTTATTATTATTGCTGCTGTTGTTGTAGGTGGGGAACCCTTTACTACACTGTGCATACATTAAACCGAAATTTTATACTGGTCCCAAGGGTGCAGGAGGGCCATGGTTCCCCATGCCCCACCCCTCCATGGCTACGCCACTGTATAACAGTATCAGCAACAGCAGCAGCAGCAGCTGTAGTAGTAGGAGGAGGAGGAGGAAGAGCATAGGGACCCGGGACTAGGCTGTTCAGTCCAGGCAGCAGCATTACGTACGTAAAAAAGATAATAATAATAATAATTAAACTAAAGTAATAATAAAAAAATAACTCCTTGAACCTTTTTGGACCACCTCTAGCTGAGTGTCTTAACCCACCAGCCCACCATACTTTCGTTTATTAGCTGTATGTTTACCTCATAGCGTAGTCATAGCTTACTGAAGCACAGGAAATAATGTGGCTTGTCTCTCAAAGTAGACATTAAAATATCTGTGCATCGAGCAAGAAGATGGTGGACGGCCGTACCTACCACTGTATACAGTATGTTAATAGCCAAGTAGATAAAGTGTTACTGTATGTCGGGGAAAGACAGGTACTCCTAAGCATAAGCACAGAGTCGGTAGTGGATATTGGATGCGGATATGCCATTACACTTACCAGCCTGCTACGTTATTTATGCGCCATAAAGAGAGGCACACAGGCGATCCCCAACCACAGGCTATCTGGAGACGCTGTATCTTCATAAGTGGTGGATGAGGCAGGGTATATGAAGCCATCCCAGGGTGAAGGGAAAATTAATCAAGAGTGGGTGCGGAAATAACCGAGGTTAGCTGTTTCAGTACAATGGTGTCTGATTTCCATTCATCATCCGTACCCCAGACGAAATCATTCAACACTAGTGCTGGAGCTGAATTTACAAGCACAGCTCCTAACCTGCCATTTGTTGTCTTCCACGTGTGTCACATGGTACAAAGATTGGCCAGGCAGTATCCTCCACATCAGACTTCAGTCCCGACCTTTAATTTTATCTCTGTCACCTAAACACTTACTTTTGGATAATTTCCCCCTTTGACCTCGGGAGCCTCAGTTATCCTGGTCGGGTGTTTGTGACTTGGCACAGAGGCAGCACAATGCCTTGCTGTGCACTCGGGGGAGGATGGAAACACCTTCAGTTATCCCGTGATGGTGGATGTTGTCGATGCTCATTTTTGTCGCTCGGGTTACTGGCATGAGAGAACAGCTCCTGGTCATATTCTGAATAGCACAGGAAGCTTCGCAGCACATATTCCTAAGCGGTTTATGTTGCAAACTACACCTGAACAGTCTACTCTGGGCTTTTTACATCGTTTTGATATCGACATACTTTACATCAGTGACACGCAAGAGGATACTGAGGTGTAAGGTGCAGAACAAATCGTTGAGTAAAAAGTGCTTCGAAGCCTACAGCACCACTTATCATACAGCCCTTCGTCTTGTGTACAATGCAGTATGTACAAGCTAACAGCCGTAATATTACAACTAAGTACGAAGATATGCAGTGAAAACCTTAAATTATGGTCGTCTCTTCAGTTTGGCGGCCTCGTTAATGTCATTATTTCTTTTTCCATGTGTCTTACCGATGCCCCTTTTTCTCTCCATCACCCCAGGTCCACAGTTCCTCCCTAGCCTGTCGCTTCTCCCTTCCCCCCTGCCCTGTCCACCTTTTGTGAATCCCCTTCTACTCTTCTTGACAGTCCATCCCCCTTTCGTTTCCTATGACTCACCCATCATTCTCATCTTTTCCTAGCTCTCCCTTCCTTGTGCCTTCCTGTCCCATTTCTCTCTCCCTGCCTCGCCCCAGTATTCCCCTCCCTGTCACATCCCTACCTTAACCATCTGCGCTTCTTCTATCCTTTCCGTACTGTGACCTCCTCTGCGTACTGCTTACCCCGCCCCCTCTCTCATCTCTTCTCCACCCCCTGCCTCATTCCTGTCCCATCCTCCTCTCCCAAGTTCTTATTTAGACCTCTCTCCTTCATCGCTGCCCCGTTCCCCTCTCCCATCCTCCCCTCTCATCTCCCTCTCTCCTCCCCCACGCAGCGCACCCCTCCTCCCCCATCGGCATCTCAGCTGGGCTCCTCGTACCGTAATTAAGTACAGTACAGTGTTGAGGGCTCTGCTAAATTGCATCTGCGATCAAGGCGCCCTGCCAATATTTGTACATTGAAAGAGACTGCTTCACCCTCTGTCTGTCCTTCCATTAGTGTGTTTCCCTACTCTCTCTCTCTCTCTCTCTCTCTCTCCCTCCACAGGTAGCTCAGCTGGGACCAGGTATCACACAGCTTTTTCTCCATGGAGAAGAAAGAAGAGGAAGAGGAAGTGGTTCTGATGAAGAACGTTATAAGTAACGGTTTAGGGTTAACTGTGGCAAAGTTACGGAAATTATTTTAGGGATAATTATTATGGATGAATCTGTGTTTGCTATCACACTCTCCTGCTGTGGAATGAGGCTACACGGTTGTTACTGTGCTTGTTTTAGTTAGTTATGATTGTGTGTGTGTGTGTGTGTGTGTGTGTGTGTAAACTTACGAGTCATTAAGGTGGAGCTTGGTGGCCGGCTGCGTAGGCTGGTGGGTGGGTTGAGAGCCTTTCTGCTTTCCTACCCTTGTATTTGACCCGTACTGTAGTTACCTTGGCTATAACGTGACAAAACAGTTTCCAATGGACCAATAGAGCTGTTGGTCTGTTGCTCTTTGCATTCCATGTACTCCTCTGTACTCTTCCTACTCCTCCATCCAAACCTCATTTTTCCCCGTTTCCTCTGTGTCCCCCTTCCTCTACTCCAACTCTTCCTCTTCACCACTACTCTTCCTCCTTCCTTAGGCTTTATTTCTCTCCCTCCTCCTCCTCCTCCTCCTCTCCATGGTACAAACTGGTGTAATTGAACATCGTACCTTAGTTACCCCGTCCACTAACTGCCCACTTCCCCCACATCACCCCCACCCCCACGCCATACCCACTCTTCAATCATTTCGTCTCTTCCTCCCCTCTCGCCATCCTGGGTCTCATCCTCCCTGATCCCCCTCTTTCCCAGATCTCACCCCTCCCTAACCTCCCTCCCCACTTAACAAATTTCACCCATCCCTAAGTTATCTAATTCCAAGATCTCACTTCCTTCCTAACCTCCTCTCCTGGATCTCACACCCCCATTTTGGATACGACTGAGTTCCTTCCCCCACACCACACCACCCTGACATAGGGGTAGTTTGTCGTGTTAGTAACCTTGTGTCTGAGTTACTGAGAGAGAGAGAGAGAGAGAGAGAGAGAGTGTGTGTGTGTGTGTGTGTGTGTGTGTGTGTGTGTGTGTGTGTGTGTGTGTGTGTGTAACTACCTTTGACCGTCAAGTCAGCTGAAGGGAGTTAGGTATCCTTGTCATATTCGAGTAAACGCACTATAACAGTTTCTCCACGGTGACGTATGTTTTAGTTAATGTTGTTGCTTCCGTATTATTTCATTAAGGATAGGAGATCCTCCTGCTTGATGAAGGGTTAATGAAGACTTTATAACTCCTCTAATTTAGATCTTTTCTAAACTGAATAAACGCGTCAGGAGATAGCAAGAATAAGATAATGATTATGTCCATGGTTTGAAGGGAATAGCAGCGTATGGGCAGAAGTAAATAATAAAAATGTACAGCTGTCAGGATTCATTCATTGATTAACTCATCGTCATCATATTTCATTCACATTAACTCATCGTCATCATATTTCATTCACATTAACTCATCGTCATCATATTTCATTCACATTAACTCATCGTCATCATATTTCATTCATTCATACATTCATATAGTCAGTCATTCAGACATTAACAACCGTCAGTCAGCCATTATCATCGTCGTTGTCATCCCAACCTTTTTTTCCTAACAGTCTGAAATTGTTAGAACCTAAGGAGGTCTTCAAGTGGGTTGGAAGGGTTGGAACCTCACCTCATTAGTTTGGAAACCTAGGAGTGTAAATGTATTAGTGACTGCAGCAGTATATTGAACACAGCCGATACCAGTAAAAGTATTAGTGACTGCAGCAGTATATTGAACACAGCCGATACCAGTAAAAGTATTAGTGACTGCAGCAGTATATTGAACACAGCCGATACCAGTAAAAGTATTAGTGACTGCAGCAGTATATTGAACACAGCCGATACCAGTAAAAGTATTAGTGACTGCAGCAGTATATTGAACACAGCCGATACCAGTAAAAGTATTAGTGACTGTAGCAGTATATTGAACACAGCCGATACCAGTAAAAGTATTAGTGACTGCAGCAGTATATTGAACACAGCCGATACCAGTAAAAGTATTAGTGACTGCAGCAGTATATTGAACACAGCCGATACCAGTAAAAGTATTAGTGACTGCAGCAGTATATTGAACACAGCCAGTACCAGTAAAAGTATTAGTGACTGCAGCAGTATATTGAACACAGCCGATACCAGTAAAAGTATTAGTGACTGCAGCAGTATATTGAACACAGCCAGTACCAGTAAAAGTATTAGTGACTGCGGCAGTATATTGAACACAGCCAGTACCAGTAAAAGTATTAGTGACTGCAGCAGTATATTGAACACAGCCAGTGCCAGTAAAAGTATTAGTGACTGCAGCAGTATATTGAACACAGCCAGTACCAGTAAAAGTATTAGTGACTGCAGCAGTATATTGAACGCAGCCGATACGGAACCCATTCGTCATTGTATCAGAACTGTGATGAAAAGCATTATAGTGGCTTTATTCGCCTTCATAAATTTTATAGGAGGTTGTGATGGTGGTGGTGGTGGTGGGAAGTGCAGCAGGAACTACGTGAGAGTAGTTGTGTGGAACCAGTTACCTGTGTACTGATTTGACTCATATGTACAGTGTCTATCTATCTATCTATAGCCCGACGCCCTAATCCCGCAAAGGGTGGCCGCAGACAAAACGCCTCCAAGTCACTCTGTCACCCACCATTTGACTCCCCTCCCCCCAACTCACCCCCCCCTCCCTCATATACCTCTCAACTCCATCCCTCCACCTCATCCTTGGTCTACCCCTCCCTCTCCCTCCCTCCACCTCACCTACATACACCCTCTTAGTCAGTCTTTCATTCTCCATTCTCTCCACATGTCCAAACCACCTCAGTGTATTTCTCCTAATCTTTTCAACCACATCCACATCTACCCCACAACGTTCCTTCACTTCTTCATTCGTCAACCTGTCCCTCCACGTCACTCCACATGCTCCTCTCAAGTAACTCATTTCCACTGCTCTCACTCTTGACTTGTTCCCCTCTTGCAAGGTCCACGCCTCGCTTCCATACGTCAGGGTAGGGATCACAATACCATCATGCAGTGACTTCTTAACTTCCATACTCACCTCCCTATTTCTCATCACTGCTTTCAGTGTACCAACAACCTTTCTTCCCTGCTGTACCCTTTCACGTACTTCATCCCCCAAAGTTCCATCCTTACTCATCACACTACCCAAGTACTTGAATGCACTCACATTCTCCATATCCTCACCATCCAACCTCACTGCACACTCTGTGACTTCATTCCTCTCAAACACCATAACTTTACTTTTGTTTACATTAACTTTCAGCTTCCTCCTCCTACACACTGTCCCAAATTCATTCACCAAACCTTGCAACTCCCATTCATCTTCACTCAACAATACTGTATCATCAGCAAACAGCAACACCGGAAGCTTCCAAATCTCACCCTCATTCATTAGGGCCACCCCCACATCCACTGCCCTACCTTGCACCTCCTTTACAACCCCATCCATATATATATTAAACAGCCATGGAGACATCACACACCCCTGTTTCAGTCCCACATTGAGATCAAAGAACTCACTCAGCTCACCATCCACTCGCACCGTAGCCCTAGCTCCCTCGTACATACTCTTCACAGCACTCGACAATTTCCCCTCCACTCCATATATTCTTAATACCTTCCACATACCTTGCCTGTCTATTCTGTCATAAGCTTTCTCCAAGTCCATGAAGGCAGCATACACTTTCCTTCCCTTCTCTAGATACTTCTCCACTAAACATCTTAGAACAAATATCTGATCTACACACCCTTTTCTCTTCCTAAATCCCCCTTGTTCTTCTCCAACTAGCTCCTCTGTCATATGCCTAACCCTATCAATGAGTATTCTACCATATATTTTACCAGTCACACTAAGAAGGCAAATACCCCTATGGTTACCACATACATCTCTCTCCCCTTTTCCTTTGTACAGAGGAACAATTATACCTGATTTCCAGTCCTCTGGAACCCTTCCCTCTTCCCAAGCCAATCTACACAACTTCCATATCCACTCCACAACAATCTCACCCCCATACTCCACACACTCCATCAATTCCTGGGGCCTTTCCCATCTTAATCTTCTTCATCGCTTCCACTACTTCCGACCTACTGATCTCTTCCTCCCTCCTCTCATCTCTTCTTCTCCCAGCCATTCCCCAACCACTTATACTCACACTGCTCTCACTCTCTACATTCAACAAATCCTCAAAGTGCTCCTTCCATCTCCTCAATTTCTCTCTCTTCTCCACCAACAATCTGTTATTCCTATCTTTCACTCCCCTACTATTTCCCCTTTCACACTGCCTTACTTTCTTTACCTCCTTCCAAAACAATTTCTTACTCTCCCTCCATTTCACACACAGATTCCTCCCAAACTCTTCATCCACTGTCTTCTTACTCTCCTTCACCAGTCTCTTAACCTCCCTTCTCCTGCTCACATATACCTCTCTCTTCTCTCTCTCATCTTCTCCCCTACCTCTACTCGCCAACCATTCACCATATGCCTTCTTCTTTTGTTCCACAGCTCGTTTCACCTCATCATTCCACCATGCTGTCCCTTGCACACCCTTGCATCTCCTCCTCACTCCACAAACCGCCTCACACGCTGCGCTTATCTCTTTCGTGAATATCTTACATACGTCTTCCACCCCTTCCATCTGCTCTAGCTCATACCTTCCCAATCTTTCTTCCACTATGCTCTTATCCTCTGTAATTTTCTCACTATCTTGCAATTTCTCCACTCTTCTCACAGGAGCTGCTTCCTCCTGTCTTCCCCTTCGTCTCCTCAACCACTTTCTTTGCAGCTCTACCTTGGCCATCACTAAGTGATGGTCCGAGACTCCATTCCCCCACCCTCTCCACACCCTTGCATCCAACACTTGTCTTCTCATTCGCTCATCCACACACACGTAGTCTATCATTGCCTTTCGTTCAACAAGTTCACCATCCATCCTCCTCATTACTCTCCATGTATACCGGTGAATCATCTTATGACGAAAGTAGGTGTTGGCTATTGCCAACCCCTTACCAGCACAGATGTCCACCAAAGCACTACCATTCCCATCTACTTCAGCTGGCACACCCCACTGACCACCACTCCATCCACTCGTACATTCCCAACTTTGCCATTCATGTCTCCAATCAACAGCACTCTCTCGCTCCTCTCAAACTTGTCCATACATGCTTCTACTCTCGCCCAAAACTCATCTTTCACTCTTGCCACTCGATCCTCTGTTGGAGCATACACACATTCAATCGCCCATGCTTTTATACCTACTTTCATCCTTACCCATACAATCCTTGCACCCACTGTTCCATACTCTCTTATATTCTCCTTCCACTTCTTGCTTATCTTCAGACATACTCCCTCTCTTGCCCTCTCATTCTCACTGACTCCCGCACATATACCTACACCGTATTCCCATTCTCTCATCCTTTCACCTTTCCATTTAGTTTCAGTCAATCCACATATATCCACTTTTGCATCCTCAAGCACCTGGACAATCTCTCTCTCATTCACTTCATCATTCACTCCTCTCACATTCCATGTTCCCATGTTCCCAACAACAATTTTTATTTACCAGGTAATTGATGGTTTCATATTGAGTGCTGTGGCTTTATAGTTTTTATTCAAAATGCAAATCTTTCTGAATGAACAACAGTTTGTATTGTATAAGGTCTTTCCTTGTGTTGTGGAAATAGGCATAGCTACACGTAATTGAAAGTTACTGGAGAATACAATCAAATCCCTTCTTAGCTGTATGCAAAAATAAACAGACTAAACAGCATGGTACCCTTTTGGAACGTTGTACATAATCAGAATAGTATTTTTACATTTGTCTGCCTAGATTTTAAAATAGTGGAGGAAACTGCATGGAGGAACTTATAATAACATACGAAATAGGTTATGTATTCAGAAATATTTGCCTTGCAGATAAAAGCAACAGTGTTCACTGTCATATCACTGATCACTCTGGAAAAGATGTTTTAGGAGCGAGAATAGTTATACCTGCGGCGAAACTGACAGGTGTATTAATGGTACACGTGGGGGATTTTTTTCTTTCTCCTACAAGAAAAGTTCGAGCATCTGCTCTTGGAGAGCTCTGGGGGATTTTCTTACGAAGTACAAAGTTGCTTAGCTTGAAATTTTTAGTTGATTTAACATGTCAGTTGTTGCGTCAGCTGACGCATCACCTGACTATTAGGCGATTTTCAGTTTCGCATTTTAGCGACTTTCTTACGAATTACAAAGTTGCTCAGCTTGAAATTTTGAGTTTATTTGACATGTCAGCTGTTGCATCAGTTGATTTATCAGCAGATTATTTAGTAATTTTCAGTTTTGGCCAAAAGGAGGCATTTTAACAAAACAGTTTCACATATTTTATGATTTTCAGAGAGAGGACCTTTAAAAAATTGTCTGCAATATTTTCGCCGCTTGTCTGCGAAGACTGTGTCCTCTTGTTTTCACACTGCTTTAGACCTGTAACCAACCTAATGCCACCTTGCTGGAATAGACAGACATACTGACAGATGGGCAGAGGTCACTCCAACAGGCACGGTCCCAAAAGCAATTTATGTCAACGATGTAATGTCGAGTTTATTACAGAATATTTCAGTAAGTCTTTTGATGTCGAATGGGTTCAAGGCGACCGATACCTGCCAGGTTTCCAGTAATTTTATTCATTTTGTTCATATTGATTTACTTGGTCTCTTCACTGCGACGACATCTTTGTAATTTGCACCAACACCAGGATAGTTGTACTCAGCTTAGGAGACACTTTTCAGACTGGAGGGGTTGAATGTGGCCTTCATTGAGCCATTCACTGCAGCCTTAAGATGAATTACAGCGTCTGGGATTTGTGAGAATTTACTTTAGCATCACTTCGTCCCACTGAACACGCTGACATTTTAAAGTTTGTTTATTTATTTCTCATTGTCACGGTTTTCCGGTGATTTTATTCACCTACAGGTGTGTGTGTGTGTGTGTGTGTGTGTGTGTGTGTGTGTGTGTGTGTGTGTGTGTGTGTGTGTGTGTGTGTGAGAGAGAGAGAGAAAGACGATAGTTTTTTCTCCTATCAACTGCACGAGTCATTATGGTAAACACCTGGGTCAATAATCCTTTTACATGTCTGAAACTCCAAACAAATAAAACGAGATTCCAGCCTTTCCAAATCCCTCCAGTATTACTGTACGCTGTTCACTTTACCTTGGCATAAAATTGCCACCTCTCCATCCTGAATGTTGAACTGTACAGGTAATTAACGCTAGAATGATGTGCTGGTCACGAAGAAGTGCCATGGAAAGGATACTGAGCTGTGGTATTGCCTATATCTTCCATCCAGCTACGGGAAATGAGCTGCAAAATGACGGATCTCCGCGTAGTTAAAATAAATGAAGTATAATTAACTTTATCTGTATGTCTGTCTTTGGCTTCTCTAGGTTTTGCCTATGTATCTGTATGTCTGTCTGTCTGTCTATCTATATCTGATCTATCTATTTGTCTGTCTATCTAATCTCTGTTGCCGCAGTAAGGTTATACTAGGTTGGGTTAGGTAAGGTTAGGTTAGGTTTGGATACTAATGAAACGTGTGTATGCAATGTGTTGGCACACAGTAGGTCAGCATGATGGATGGCGGGATGGAGGCAAGATATACGCCTATGTGGGTTTTGATGTCTTCTTTTAATCCCTCCACCAAGACGATTATTTCCTGATTATCAAACAGACGATTTCATGCAACATCAAAGACACCTCAACTAATTACATGTTTAATGAAGGCTATAATTAACCCCTCCAGTTTGAAAAGTCTCTCCTAAACTAGATAGTCATCTGTCGAGAGCAACAATAAAACAGAAACAAACAAAACAAAGTCATGGTAGTGAAATAAGGATGTGTGTAGTGAAGGAGTTATCATGTCGGAGGGAGGGAGGGAGGGAAGATATCTGCCACTATGGGTGTTGGTGTCATCACTTTAATCCCGACAGCCTCGGCAATGTAGGAGTATACGACTATCACCAGATATACCGGCACAGGGGGTGGGGGAACTGGCCAGTGATTTACCGGTACCTAGGGTGAGGGGTGTTGGCCGGGAGTGGAAGGGGAATGGGGGTTAATGGGAGAGAGAGAGAGAGAGAGAGAAGAAAGAGGGTCAAGACGGAGGTTGGCTAGAGAGTTCATGGGAGAGGGAGGCGCAAGCTGATGGGAGGGAAGGGAGGGAAAGTGATCCCTGAGTGATGGACTGAAGGATGCGTGGGAGATAAAGAGAGGAAAGTTGAGAGGGAGTGAGATAAGGAGTCTTGGTAAGCTGGTCAATTTAATACTGGTCTTGTGTTTGAGGGACGTTCAGGGTTGGCTTCGAACTCCACAGACGTCCACCGAATTTGTTGGGAGGACCTTCACAAGCAAACACCTGTCCATAGCAAACAAATAACCAGACCTACATCATACCACTGTATACATCCACCAACTTCTCTTGCACCGTCTTTGCTTGTACCCTGTCATGCAGTTCCACTGACTGCCAACAACACTGTTCACTAATACCATCGTCTGTGTCGTTGTCTGTGCTTGGAATGTCTTACCACATAACTGCCTCCTGTCTCTGTCTTCTATTGTACCGTCTGCACTTTGTATCTGTCATGACTGCCTACTTCCACCAATATCTTTTTCACCGTTAGTAGATCTTATCTGTCCTACCATATCAGTGTTTAATATCACTGTCTTCAATTTCACCTCCGGAACCATATGACCCTGGCAGTGGCGTCGCCAGATTTTCATTATATTCAGTCAGTCAGTCTGTTTCACCGTCTGTGCATTGTACCTGCTCCTGCTTACTATACCACAGTTTCCTACCGCTCACTTTTGTTGCACCGTCTGTGCCTTCAACCATGAGAGTCGAGTCGATTTATAACACACTCGATCGAGTCAGGGCAAGTACGGCTGGAGTCTTTGTCTCCATTATTAAAAATCCGCTGTGGTATGAGCATTCCTATACAATTCGAGAAGTAATAAATCAATCTTGTGTGTAAGTTCCCTGCATTCTGTGATCCTAGTGATAAAATTACTCCTCTCGACTCAGTTTTTTGTGTGTTCACAGCCTGGGACACACGTGTACAAACACCCCCCACCCCCACGTACACACACTTCCACTCACACACACTCATGTGTCAGATCTTACCTGCTAAATATTCTCTTTATTACTCATTCACCTTCATACACCTACACACTTAATTGCACCTAATTTTGCCACACTAATTCACTATGTCATACCAACTGTCTGCTAGTTTGAGTTTCATCTTAATCGCATCACCACAAAACATTTTATTTTTTCTATTCTTGATAACTTCAAATAATTTTATTCAGTTTTGGAGAGGTTTTTCGAACTGGAGGGGTTTGTTATATCCTTTACTGACTCCTTTCACATCCTCTCTGAGTTAAATAGACTTGTTCGGTAGTAACACTAATGATTTAATAAAAGGCGTCATCGTTGTGTAGAGGGTTAAGCCTTAAATGTGGTCTCAGTTTGCACGGATATTGTAGGAGCAGGTAATGGCTATGTTTGGAAGCCCGGTGACGAAGCACGTAATGTCACTGGGTTCAGAAGCTTTGAAACTCTTGTTTCAGCAACTCATCGTGATTCCTACACCTTAATATTTTCTCGTGTTTTTTTTTCTTATGAAAATTATGTCGATAAGAAAGACGTAAACACCACAAGGCAATATTAGGGCGTGATATGTTGCTAAGGAAAGTGTTAGTAAATGGCATAAGCCAGGGAGGCACTGGGTGAGGGATACTATGGGGTTCAGACGTGTGTTGCCTGGCCTACACACAGGCTTAGCTGGGTGTTGTGGCTGGTGGCCTTGTGGGCTGGGAGCCATTCCTGCACACAGTGATCCGCCCAAAACACCATTTTCTTTTTCATACAAGAAAGAAGGTACCAAAGGCCAGGAGCCCGCAAACTGTTCCTTCCAAGAAGAAAACAAAAACACTACAACAGAGCCAAATTCAAGATCCGTTCATTTCTAGATGTCTGGACACACTGCGTTTGAAAGACTGGAGATCATAGGAAGCAGGAAATATAGGCAGAAGGAGACAGTTCCAGAGTTGGCCTGTTGCATACATGAATGACTGGGGGTAACGGTTAACTCTTGCATTAGAGAGTTGGACAGAAAAGGGATGAGAGTTTGTTGCAAGTCGAGTGCTATGCGCCCTCCATAGTGGTGGAGGGATGCAAACAGACAGTTCAGACGAGTGGTGACCATTGAAGTAGCGATAGAAAAGAGATAGAGATGCAACAGTGTGGCGAAGAGACAGAGATTGAAGGGAGCCAGTAAGAGGAGTAAAGTTAATATGAAAAAAACCTTTGACTCCACCTTGTTGAGAAGAGCTGTATGTGGGGAGCCTCCGCACACATTAGAGTTGTACTCTACACAAGGGCGAATCAGACCCGTGTATAAAGGCAACAACTGTGCAGAGGTAAAGAATGCACAGAGTCGGTTTTGGTCACCTAATATCTTGGAAGCAGACGTTACGGGTACACAGAGTGTACTCGTTCCACCTTGCTCAGTACCCACCACAATCCTCCCCACTTCTCTCCGCCCACCCACCCATTGTTTGCTCACCTGTGGATTTTTTTTTCTTTAGAGAGAGGGGGGGATCGTTGCTGAGCAGGCACAGAATGTCAGGTTGCCTTTCATCGAGACTACTACTTGCAGAACAGGGCATCAGACAATAGTTAGATGCACAGCAAAAGATAGGAGGGAGAGTAGTGTGGTGGAGGGGCAGGAGGTGTGGGAAAGAAAGGAGAGAGAACAGAGAAGGAAGAGAAATATGTTGTAACTAGGGACAGAGTGACTAGGATCGGAGGGAGGGAGACAAGAGCGGGGAGGGATGAAAGGAAATGGAGGAAGAGAGATAAGAGAGGAGAGGAAGGAGATGAGAAAGGGGAGGAGGGAGAGAAGGAAGTAAGAAAGGAGAAGAGGGAGGGAAGGAGAAAGGAAAGGGGAGGAGGGAGGAAAAGAGTTTGAAAGAGAGCAGGAGAGGGAGGGAGGGAGGACAGGAAAGGAAAGGGAAGGAGGGAGTGAAGGAGATAAGGGAGAGGAGGGAGATGGGAGTGGAAAAACATGAAGGCTCGAAAAGTAAATGAGCTGAGAGCAAAGCGAGTGAAGCAGAGGGGAGACGGGCATGGGAAAACAAGGGTCAGGTTAAGGAGGGGTAGGTGAAGAAATGGTAATAGAAAAAAGAGAACTAACAAGCGAAGTGAGTGAAGAGAGCAAAGGAAAGGAGAAAGAAGATGAAATGAGAAGCAGTAAAATGGAGGAGGAAGGAGCGATATGGAAGGAAAATGCGGTGAGGAGAGAGAGGGAGAGAGAAAGAGAGAGAGAGCAAGCTGTGTGCTGCAGGTGGTCCAGTCGCGACAACATTGTAACTTATGGTGTCCTGCCACCAACCCTCGCTCTCGCTCTCAGCAATTTTTAATTAACTAGAGAGAAAGATGGATAGAGAGAGAGAGAGAGAGAGAGAGAGTGTGCGTGCGTGCGTGCGTGCGTGTGTGTGTGTGTGTGTGTGTGTGTGTGTGTGTGTGTGTGTGTGTGTGTGTGTGTAACTTCTGGCAGCGTCCCACCAACCCTCGCTCACAACAACACCTTTTAATGAACTGGATAACATACAGCCTGACTGTCCATGCACGGAAAAACATGCGCTTAATAGTTTTTCCTCCCTGTTGTGCTGAAGGTAATACCACATACATTGGAACAGCGGCCAGTATACACAATATAAACAGTGCATAAACCACAACCTTATCTCCTCCTTGAAGTTACGGTCGAGATACATTTTGCTTCTTTATTCACAAATGGTACGCAGAGTCGCTCAAGCTTACTACATTTTCCCATGATCATATTTTGGAATAATGACCGAAGCACTTCAAAGTATTAGTCAGCTGTTTCATGTGAGTTTTCGATTATGGTTTTGTCGGTGTACTTTGTAAGCAAATCTTTGAGGCTACATCTTCCTGTTTGTTGTATTGCTTGGCAACACCCACCATCAGTATCCCCGACATGATGATGATAATTCCGGATATATTGACCTCATCAGCACAGATACCTGCCCTACTCCCCCCTGGTAGTCACACACCATTCAAACATATCCTAAACTGCTGAAATTGATGGCTTAAAACTGGAGGACCTGGCAAGAGTAATGCTTTGCTCCCACATCCAGCGGGTTTATCATTGTCATTATTTTCTGATGCCAGTTGATGGAGGGTTGGATAATCTTGATACCTATAGTGACCGAAAAATTATTTGACATTATTTGTGGGTCACAAACCAATACAGTTTATTCGATTTTGAATTACTGTTATGTCATTTTAAGAAATGATGTAAAAGTGTTGAGCAATCATTACTGTTGTAAAAAAGCAAGCAATATGTCCGGGTTTACGGTGATGTATTGCTTAAATAAGTATAGCCTGTGTTTATAGAATTCTCCTAGTATTTCCTGCTAATTAAAATTACTTACAATATTAGAATATTGGTTATTGATGAGATTGTAAAACAGACTGATTTGATTATAGCAGTCGCACTGCCTGGCGGAGTTGCAACGTATCTCCTTAAAGTTGCGTCAAAACAGTTTTACTTTATCACAGAGCATAAAACTCCCTGAAATATCCATAAGAAATGTGTTTAATTGTAAGACTAATGCTAAATTTTAATAATTATCAGCAAAGAATCGGCATTAACCCGTATCGTGCTGGACAAAAAAAATATATGATACCCCTCTATGCCGGCCGATTCTGGATTTTTATTTTTTTCTGGCTAGATGGATTTAATACATCAGTATAAGATCCCTGGCACTAATAAAAGTAATCATTAAAGCCAGGAAGTTGGTTGAATCGAGTCAGGTTGGTGCCAGTCTACCTCTGAAATCTCTAAGGTTACTGAGAGAGCAGAGCAGCTGTGAGCTTGTGAACTGATATTGGATTTTTTTTTCTTTTTTTTGTGGGTGAATGGGCTTAATACATCAATATAAGATCCTTGGCACTAATACAAGTAATCACCAAAGCCAGAAAGTAGGTCGAATCGAGTCAGGTTGGTGCTACTTGACCTTTGAAATTTTCATGGTTACAGACAGAGCAGAGCAGCTGTGAGCCTATGAACACTCACCCGCCTTCCGCACTCATAAATCAGTGTTGTAAGCATAGCGGTGAAATGTCTGAAGTTAGCAAGATACAATATTACCTTCCATTTTACTTCAGTTTCTTGCAGTGACTTCTCAGTGCCACAGGACGTAGATCTACGTCACCAGCGTTTTTGAAGGGGACGTAGATCTACGTCGCTAGCATGGTACGGATTAAATGGAAGGGAGTAGCTTTGGACCTAGCGGAAATAAATGCAAACTTGCAGCAGGCTTCAGTCTGTGGTGTACTTCCTTCTCGTTGATTGTGCAAGACTAGTTTTTTAAAACTGTTCTGTGGTCACTTGGTGTGCACTTGAGACTTTTGCTGAGGCCTGCAGTAAGCAACAAACAGGTACAGCTTCCCTGGAGCTACACTGATACTAGTAAACACAAATCAGGACCAACGTGTTGTGCAGCAGCTGACGGGGTATATACCGGTAACCTGCTGTACTGTATACTTTCACATTCCCTCATAACTGTCATTTCAGATCTCTTAGTGGTATTTCTTAAGAAACATTTTGGCAGAAATACTAATGGTTCTCAGTTCTCGGGTGATTAAAAAATATTACATTGACTTTTGCGAATTAATGATGGCAATATCAGACTGAGATAACTAACGCATATCACAACCTAACTGATGATTTTATACGCAACTCCCGACGTATGGATCGATTTCAGTCTCTGCTGGTTGATTGGAAAGTGTTAGCTTAATACCCAGTCTTCTCGAATTAGTCTCCTGAAATCCTATGGTGGATCTGAAAAAGCCGGAAAGGTCCTGAAAAGTCCTGAATTAACACTGCCAGGTTCCTGTACCCACTCAGTAAAATCGTCTGATGTCAGCTGGATAGCATACCGCGGTGGAGTTGTCGCCACCATGACCGGGTGAATGGTACTATGCTCTTTTTACTCTAACTTGGCCAAGATTGACATCTCACCATCTTGAATACTGAGTTGTAACAGTAGATTAACACTGGAATATGGTGCTAGTCACGATGAAGTGCTATGGTAAGGATTTGGGTCTGCAGCAATGTCTTTCTGCCACTGAGCTATGTGAAATAGGCTGCAGGAGAATGAAAATCTAGACCATGTTAAGGTGAAAAGAGTATGGTATGGTATAGTATGATGTGGTATAGTATGGTGTGGTATAGTATCGTGTGGTGTGGTATGGTATAGTATGATATATGGTATAGTGTGGTATGGTATGGTATCGTATGATAATTATGATAATTATATGATATGGTGTGGTGTGGTATGGTGTGGTGTAGTATGGTATGGTATGGTATGGTGTGGTATAATTCACATTAACCAAAATAAAATCGTACAGTTTCAGCTGGAGTTGAATAACTAATAGAATTGACCAAACGATGAAAGGGTTAAGTGAGAGACCTAACCTGATCTCTTTTGGTCTGAACTTGACCAAAATGAAACAATTATTATTATTATTTTTTTTTTCAACTGACGGAGATCGACCATTCTCACAATGTGAATACTGAATCAAGATTGCATGACAATCGATGAGCCTCAGTTATGAAGCAGAAATGAATCTCCTTGATTACTTGTCAAACAATCTCTCCAATCTGAGCACATCTGGCCATCAACCAAACTGAGAATGGACAGGAGATCTTTGCCAGGTAAAAATTAACCGACTATAGAATATTTTTAATATTATCTAAATGGATGTGGATGAACCTGCAGTGATCAGAATGGATCTAACTGGCTCTTTCCTGCTTGAAATAGAGGAATGACAAAAATATAGTGATAAGCACTTGTGGATATATTCCCTAATGTTTAGTGGATATACTGTAACCACTCTACTCCTTTTATGCTAACCTGGCCTAAAATTGCCATCTTTCCGTCTCGAATCTTGAGGTGCAACAACAGATTAACACTAGAATATGATCCTAGTCACGATTAAGTGCCGCAGAAGGGATGTACAGTCATATCACTATCTTATTCTGCCACTGAGCTTCGTGTAATAATCCGAAGAAGGACCAAAATCTGGGCCAGGTTAGGGAAAAGAGAGTATACTATCGATCCCTTTGTCTGTGTATGTGTCTGTGCCGCTGTGTACCTGGTTCTTCCCTGCCTGTATAAGGGACAGCGAGGGTTGATTTTTATTGCCAAATGAAAACCAGTGGTAATCTGTCCTGTTGATCCCCCTGACTCTGTTCTGATCTGTGTGTGTGTGGGGGGGGCCTCCTCCCTTCCGAAAACAATACAGGAGTGTGGATTACAGCTACCGTGGCCTAATTACAGGTGGATTATATCTAGAATCAATCCATTTGTCCGTGTGTTTGCAGCTGTGTATGGATCCTCTCTGTCTTTGATTAGGGGGACGAGTTGAACGTATTTGTGGATACAAGATTTATCATCGGTCCCTCTGATATTGCGTCTTACGTTTGTCAGCATGTACAAGTATTCGTGACTGTCTGCGTGTGTTTCAGCGTGTGTGGCTTCTCTCTGACTATATTTGAATGGACCGTCGACAGATCAAGATGTTTTAGTTGTTTTTGGTTACATCTGTAATTTATAAACTGTAGCGTCTATCCCTGTGTCTGGTTATCTGTTTCTCTAGTTATGTTTGTAGCTTAGGGGTTAATGATGAGAACTGCCGCATTTTTTTTTTCTTTATGCGAGGAAGAAGGAACCAAAGGCCATGAGCCCGCAGTAACAGTTCCCTCCAAGAGAAAAACAAAATACAATAGAGAGCCAAATTCAAGATCCGATCATTTTGAGATGCCTGGACACACTGCGTTTGAAAGACTGGAGATCATAGGCAGCAGGAAATACAGACAGAGGGAGACAGTTCCAGAGCTGACCTGTTGCATAAATGAAAGACTGGGAGTAACGGTTAACTCTTCCATTAGAGAGTTGGACAGAAAAGGGATGAGAGTTTGCCGCCAGACGGGTGCTACGCGCCCGTCGTAGAGGTTTAGGAATGCAAGCAGACAGTTCAGAGGAGCAGTGACCATTAAAGTAGCGATAGAAAAGAGATAAAGATGCAACAGTGCGGCGAAGAGACAGAGGTTGAAGGGAGTCAGTAAGAGGAGGAGAGTTAATGAGACGAAAAGCCTTTGACTCCACCCTATTGAGAAGAGCTGTATGTGGGGAGCCTCCCCACACATGAGAGGTATACTCCACACAGGGGCGGATAAAACCCCTGTATAGAGTCAACAATTGTGCAGGGGTAAAGAAAGAGCGGAGTCGGCATAGCACACCCAGTCTCTTGGAAGCAGATTTTACAAGAGATGTAATATGATCTTTCCAAGATAAGTCCCGAGTAAATGAAACCCCAAGCATGTTCAAGGATGATGCAGGATTAAGCTGAATATTATTAAACATTAGTGGGTATACCTGTGGAAGATTTTGTCGGGTTGATAGGTGTAAGAACTGAGTCTTAGATGCATTAAAGACAACCATATTATTTTTACCCCAGTCAGAGATACGATCCAAGTCAGACATTAGGTGTGCCATAGCCTCATCCCTTGTTTGTTGAAGTAACTGTTGAGATGGGCGTTGCGGGAACCGAATGGAAAGGTGAAGGGTGGAGTCATCTGCGTATGAGTGGATAGGGTTAGATGTACAGCCAACTGACCTACTGCAGGTGTCCTGCTCGATGTTCTTGTGTTACCAATCAACCAACTGATCAACCGGCAACCCAGTCATATATAGCAACCAGTAACCACGCCATCACGATCCACACAGACGGTATGGTCCTGTTCCTGACAATTAGAGACAGAGGGAACGCTATGTGTGTCTTCAAAATTTTGGCTGCTAGTACTTCCCCTTCATCCCCAGCCCTACTTAACACCCCTTCCTTTCTCTCCTGTCACTCTTCTCCGTCCATTCTCTTCCTCTATTCCCCGACCTCTTCCCATAGTCTCACAATCTCTCCTCCCCTTCAGTATCCCTTCCCTCCTCTTCCTTTCTACCATTCCCCACGGTGTCAACCCCTCTCAGCTTCCTAGCATCTTTTGACTCAGCCGTTGTTAACAAGTTGACCCAGTTTGCTCTTTCTCTCTCTCTCTCTCTCTCTCTCTCCCTCCATTAAACCCTTCAGTGTCACGTGGCTCACCTAAGCTAATCAATAGGTTGCAGCAAAAGTTAACAACAAAAAGACGTCATCCCTGAAAGGCTTTACTAGGTAGACACACAGACAGACAATTAGACCTGTGATATCAGCTGTACAATTAATAGCCTCAAGGTCCAGAGAGTGTTTTAATTAAGTAACCTCCATTATGGATCGTTTTTTCAGAGTTGATTTAAATTGGTGAGATTAATGGAGGATTTAATAAAAGCGAAGTTACCCTGCCCGGTAGTTTTGTACCTTTAAGAAAAGTTAATTAGAAAGAGCTTTGAACTGACGAGAAATAGGGAAGATGTGTTGACCTTAGAAATGTTGTTTCGCTAGACGTAACAAGCAAGTGTTCATTTAACTGTTGTTCATTAAAAAAAATAACACTTTGACTGCGTAGGATTTCACTGTGTTGCATAAAATCGCTCTGATTTACCCAGTGTTATTCTGGCTTTACAACCTGTCCAGCATAACTAAGTCACCTTCGAAGTAAATGGGGATTCTTGGCAAATTAGTGTATAGTGGTTTGAAGGGGTGAGATCTCTTTTTAGTATTGGTTAACCTGGTAAAGAGTCGTATATTGCTACAGGTAAAGTAATTAACTGTGCGTGTGTTTTGTGTTACATAGAGTGGCGTGTGGTTCGAGTACAGGTAACTGTTACATAATTACATGGAGCGTCGCGTGGTTGGTGTACAGGTAACTGTTACATTGTTACATGGAGCGTCGCGTGGTTGGAGTACAGGTAACTGTTACATTGTTACATGGAGCGTCGCGTGGTTGGAGTACAGGTAACTGTTACGTTGTTACATGGAGCGTCACGTGGTTGGAGTACATGTAACTGTTACATTGTTACATGGAGCGTCGCGTGGTTGGAGTACAGGTAACGCTCTCTCCTCTGCCTCCTCTCTTTCACCCTCATTGTTTTCTCTCTCATTCCGGTGGTCTCACTCATGGCGTCCAGCGAGGGTTTTCAATTTTGCTAAGAGGCAGCCAAGGACCTGAGAGAGACCTGAGTTTACCGAGGGGAAATTTGAGCACCACTTCACACAACCTCCCCCCCCCCCCCCACACACACACACAATTTATTTTACTGGTACATTATCAACCTAAAATGTAATTTATGTTGTTATACCAGCGCTTGTTCTAGTATTATGCTTTACCCGACGTGTGTGTGTGTGTGTGTGTGTGTGTGTGTGTGTGTGTGAACAAAATATTTCTAAAGGGTTTCATCTGATTTTAACCAAACTTGGTGAAAGGATTGAGAGTCAGCAAGGATTGACTTGTTTATGACTACGGGCCTGTAGGTAACACAAGGCCACCTGTGCAGGAAGTATGAACGCTGTTTGCATAATTATAACCTGGCCAAGATTCCACCAGCGCTGTGCAAGGACTGATAATATTTCATTTAGTTTTTGGCTACGTTTAATCCTGCCTGTTGAATGTAATTCATGAGTTGGAATCAGTGGGAAAAAGAAGACGGATATGTCAGTGTTATGATTGCAGAGAAAAAGTATATTATTAACTGTACAGTAATGAACTCCAGTTTTTGAAATATTAAGATAATAGAATCAGGATTATATTAAGAGCTTATTATTAACAATCATTAATTAGTCCAATACCAGTGTAATCCGAGTATCTTGATAACAACAACGACATTAATTGTTCAGAAGGGTTAATTTTACCCACACACTGGAATGTTGTTTATTGAGAAAGATATGGCAGTGTTTAGATCCAGTTGAACCGTCTGAAGAGAGTCCAAGTCGGGCCACAACTGTTGTAGCCATCATCACAATTAAAAAACATTACCATTTGTGTTTTATTTCTTCCAAAAGTAACTCAGTCGATTAAAACGCCTTATTGTATTTCTCGTCGCAGCTGTTGCGGCCATTGTTTCCTTCTTCCCTGCTGCTACCCACTGGTGCTGGTGGTTCACAGACAATGCCCTTTTATATTCTCTCTCTCTCTCATCCCGTCACCTACCCTCACCCAAACTTACACATTCAGCCAAATTCCTCTCGCCTCACCCTTCACCCCGCACCCTACCCTCACACTAGGGGTTTGTACCGGTTCTCGGTAAACCACAACACCGGTACCTTCCTGTCGGTACCTGGACCGACTCTTCTGCTGCCCTCGAACCGCTACTGTGTACTGAAACTGTCGCTGAGCATTATATATACATATTCTAATACATATATTTAATTTTAAATATCATCTTATGATTGATATTTAGTGATTTCATATTATTTTTGTTTCCCGATAAATACTGTAAGTCTGTCTATCTATCTACTGCCAGACGCCTTAATCCCGTAAGGGGTGGCAACAAACAAATCGCCTCCATGTCGCCCTGTCCCCCACCATTTCACTGCCCTACTCCCATCTCACACACCCCCTCTCTTGTATACCTCTCCACTCCATCCCTCCATATCATCCTTGGCCTCCCCTCCCTCTCCCCTCTTCCACCTGTACTGTACTGTACTGTAAGTGCAGTGAGAAAATATTATACTGTAAATCATGGCATTGCAATGGTTTGATAATGTGAATGTGTCACAAGAACAATAGTTTATATATTTTGCAATAAATATAATCCTGTGACTGATAATTTGTTTTCAGTTACTCTGCGTACCGCTTGGTGACTGCTGGCTCCAAAATGGTATCTACAACGAAAGAATATTATTGTATAAATCAAGTATGAACACTGTGTGAACCGATACGTATGGCGATATGCATCATGTATGGGATCAGGATATTGACGATACGTATGGTATCGGTGGAACCAACGATACATACCCCTGCCTCACACTAACAAACACCCACCCTCACCCCAACACGGAATAACCACCCACACTTCATCAGATAAGCAGGTTTCGTTGGGTAAACTCTGTTATTAATGTTAGGCTGGTCCTGGATTAAATTTCCAACTCTGGGCACGGTATTAAAAGATCAAGGCTCAAGTCTGCCATGTATAGTACGGAAGAGAAATAACTTTAAGATTATACTATACTTCACGTGACTCCACGTTCCACGAAGAATTCTTCCCCGTCCATCCAACGCGTTTACCACAGAATTCCACTGAGTTTACAGGTTATATCTGCTCATTGTCAGCCATATGAACGAGCCTTAAATGCCAGGTAATATTTCTACTCTCCCGGCTGACCCCCACACTATTCCCTCCATAAGCTTGCACATTATTCCTTAGTGTTAAAAATGGGAGTCACAATACCCTTGGCTTTAGCCGCTATGTGTACTTGGAGAGAGAGAGAGAGAGAGAGAGAGAGAGAGAGAGAGAGAGAGAGAGAAATCTTACCTGCGTGCATGTGTTCAATTATGTGCAGTAATTTGTGTGAATATGTGTGTGTGTGGGGGGGGATTCCATGTGTGTGTGTGTGTGTGTGTGTGTGTGTATGTGTGTGTGTGTGTGTGTGTGTGTGTGTGTGTGTGTGTGTGTGTGTGTGTGTTCAACATATTCTAGTCCGTCCACAGTCAAGGGAAAAGGTTATTTTTTCATTTTCGTTTGTTGGTGGTGTGGAATACTGATATATAAGGCCTGTGTCTCCTGAAATAAGACAGTAAAGGACACACTGTAGAGGAGGATACGAGTTGGTCACCTCCTTTTCACCATTCTCCTTATTCTACTTCTCCTCCTTCTGATTACACGATTGTTGCAGGCTTTATCTTCATAACATTGCCTGTTTCTTCTTCCCTTATTCCCCCATTCCTGTCGTTTTCTTCTATTTAGTCCCTTTCTTCCTACTGCTCCTTTTCTTTCGGGACTTGCGGGGAAGCATGGGTATTCCTCCTCCTCCTCCTCCTATATATATATATATATGACGTAGGGGGGGACACGCTGGTTCCTTTCCTCCCACATCTTCTCTTCCTCTTGTCTCCATTTTCCTTCACCTTCCTCCTCATTTTCTTTCTCTTTTTCCTCTTCCGTCTGTGGCTCTATTACTTTCTCCATTCGTACCTTAGAGGGATACATGACAATTTAGCTTTCGTTCCTCCTCTCCCCTTTTTCCTCCCTTTCCTTCTGCTCTTCCTTCCTATCATCCTCTTTCTCCTGATTTTCCTGCCTCTCTCTTTCGTGGCTGTAGCCTTTCTTTTTCGGTGTAGAGAAAGATGTAAATATTTAATTCTCTTTCTCCTTCTCCTCGTTTTTTCTCCTCCTTGTTCACTTCCTCTCCCTCTCTGTCTGTACCATGTCTATTTCTGACCATCCTTCATCCTCCTTTTCCACCTTTACCTTCTCTTCTTCATCTTTTACCTTCCCTTCTTCCACCTTTACCTTCTCTTGTTCCTCCTTTACCTTCTCTTGTTCCTCTTTTACCTTCTCTTGTTCCTCATTTACCTTCTCTTTTTCCTCTTTTACCTTCTCTTGTTCCTCATTTACCTTCTCTTTTTCCTCTTTTGCCATCTCTTCTTCCTCATTTACCTTCTCTTCTTCCTCCTTTACCTCCTCTTCTTCCTCCGTTACCTCTTCTTCCTCCTTTACATCGTTCTCTTCTTCCTCTTTTACATCCTTCTGTTCTTCCTCCATTACCCCCTTCTCTTCTTCCTCCTCTTACATCCTCTGCTTCCTTTTTTATCTCCTCATTCTGCTTTTCATCCCTCTCCTTTATCTCCTTCTCCTTCATCTTCATTTCCTCCTCTTTCCAATCTACCATAATTCGGGCTCTACCAATTTCTTCCAGTTTTTTTTTTTTTTCCCTGTCCTCGTCAGCTGGGAGAGGATGTCGCCGGTAGAACTGTGGTGATATTCAGATGCAATTGTGGTGTATTCATGTTGACCAAAGTTGCAGACAGGGGAGGGTCGTTTGTGGCAGATGTGTGCTGCTTGTGCTGGACGGAACTTTTAGTGAATGTGTTGGCGTTGTTGTGTTTGTGATGGTGGAAGGTTTAGTGTTGTGCTGTGTGGTTTTTTGCTGCTATCATTCTTGTAGCGGATGTCTGGTGCTTGAGCTACTATGGACTTACAATGTGGTAGTGGTGTGTGCTGAGGGTGTGTTGTTTGTGGATCTAATGTAGTTGAATGTATAGTGATGTGTGGTTATGGTGGTGGGGATTTTAGTGGTGTGGCTGTTGTTAAGTCGAGTGTTTATGGTTGTGGTGATAATAACTTATTGGTGTAATGTGTGTGTGTGTGTGTGTGTGTGTGTGTGTGTGTGTGTGTGTGTGTGTGTTTCGGTAGTGCTATTTGTTGTGACTCTTCTAAATGATAGTAAAGTAAATTCTGGACATTGGGGAAACAATGTGGTATTTACTTTGGTATTGTCATCATCATCATCATCATCATCATCTTCTTCCTCTTCATCATCATTAGTTGAAAAAAATGATAATATAATGATGACTATTACTCATCCTAAATATCATTAGGAAATAGAGTTTGGATAATGCTGGTGATGATAATGATAATGATGATGATGATGATGATATGATGACGTATGTATGCATGTATTTGATTTCAGTGTTTGTGGTAAATGTGGTGGTACTTTTGTGTGTTAGTGATGAATATGTTGTGACTTTCAAGCCACTGTGGTTGTTATAATGTTGCCAGTTACGTTGGAGATTGTGACAGTTGTTGTGGTAGTTGTGGTAGTGTTTGGTTTCTGATGACAGATGGATGTTGTGGTGCGTGTGTAGTGTTTTAGTAGACCGGACTGCTGTGTGTGTGTGTGTGTGTGTCTGTGTGTGTAGTAGTAGTAGTAGTGAGGATGACTGTAGGTAATGGAGTGTAAAATAATGATTTCTGTGGGGATAGTGAATGTAGTGGTGATGGCGACGATACTTATGTGATGATCGTTGTGATGATATTTAATGGTGACTGGTAGTGGTGTTTGTGGTGACGGTTTTGTGTGTGGTATTGCTGGGTGTGACGGTGGTGGGTGAGTGACGGCTGTGATGGTGATGGCTGTAGTAATGGTGGTGGTGGTGGTGGTGGTGCGTGTGTGTGTGTGTGTGTGTGTGTGTGTAACTTATTTATTTCCATATTTAAGTGTGCCCGCATGTTTCTGTATGTACGCAGTGAGTGTTCAGCTTTTTCATAAAATTTGTCAATTATTTGCGTTCGCCAGTGCTGTTCACGACCCAGCCCACCCGGACATATTTGGTACAGTTGGCCCCAAGTAGAAAGTGCATCCAAATAATCTGCTACATTGAGATATCTGGCAGCTGCTCCATAGTAAACACGTGTTTTTGTGAATGAATCACTCAGGAACCTCAATCAGTTGTAAGGAGAGAAGTGATTGGCTGAACCATATAAAATCATGATGTCGTTAATATTTCCTGTTATATACTTTAAGCGAAAGCTATCAGTATGTATGGGAGTACTGTTTATTATAATATAAATTAGACTTCCATATAACAATGACTAAGTGAGGTGACAAAACAAGGACAACTGAAATCCTCACATAGCTTTTACTTAACACCATAATATGCCAGTTACAAACAAGTGCTATGGAAACGATGTAAAGCCGTAGCATTTCATTGTCACTAAGCTACGCCAAATAAGATGCAAGGGAAACAAATCTGGGCCAAGATAAAGTAAGAAAACTATGTTATAATTTTGCATTTTCACACACGCGTATGTGACCGTGTGGCCTAATGGATAAGGCGTCGGACTTCGGATCCGAAGATTGCAGGTTCGAGTCCTGTCACGGTCGATGGTGTTTTAACTCCCGCGTGTTACAGGGGCACAAGGGTTTGTAGAGATGTGGCACCACTGTGATTATTTACTTCGAAACAGTCCACGTGAGTGAAGCGGAGTAACCTCGATATAGTTACAGTGCTTTAAAGAAAGATGTTTGTTGTATGTACGCTCCATTTCGCAAGGCTGATATTTCAACCCGAATTCTTGGTATAATTTACATTGTTCTACCTAAGGATAATAATCGCCTTTATATGACGTATTATGACTGTCCACTGTTTTGAGGTGAACTGACGCGTAAAGGAGGGTGGGAGGGGAGGGAGGGTGTATCCCAACCCCACCTGGGGTAAGAGGGAGGATCCCCCACATGGACTCGGAGAGAGAGGGGGAGGGGGGTGCTACAAGCTTCGCACATGACGCGGTGAGACGAGACCACATCTGCTTCATTACCCTCAGTACGGTAACTCAGCAATACTGAACAATCGTAAAATAATGAGTAACTTCATGAACTATGTTCAAGTGAGGAAAAAATCATTATAAAAAGAGAAAACTATATGTTTCAGTTTATGTATTAAAGAAATATTACTCTGTATAATACTAAACTGTGGGTGAAACCATGCCCATGACTTGAAGACACTGATCCAGACTGAGACTTGTGGATGGCAGCCTTCAGAGAGCAAGGTCAACCCACTCTAGTAGTGTTAATCTTATCTTTATAATGATTATAACATCTTAGGCTAAAAGATTAAATAACAAGGTTATCCTAGCATTAACACCTACACTGACACAAAAATTGATAAACTAATGGAGGATTTTGATACACCAAATGAATGTGGTTTTGTGTGTGTGTGTTTGTATATATATATATATATATATATATATATATATATATATATATATATATATATATATACAAGATACGTTAAATCCATCCTAGACAATTTACCTGCAAACAAAGCTCCAGGCCCTGATGGAATTCCGCCAATTGTTTTGAAAAAGTGTTCCCCTGAACTTGCCTCTGTTCTAGCTAAATTATTCAGACTATGCATACGTACTTCATTGCCAAATTCATGAAAAGAAGCCAATATCCACCCAATTCCGAAGAAAGGAAGTTCCTCTGGCGTGGCTGTGGCAGTGGGAGTAAGAAATAAATAAATGAAACAAGGCAGCCATTGCTAACGCTGCCACAGCCGTCCCCACAACACACAAGAAAGCAGCTGGCGGAGTGGAAGAGCAGCGTTATACATGGACCAGCCTGTCTATCATGCATTATTTTTCTGGCCAGTCAGGAGCGTAGGGTCCCAGGGCTAGGTTACTCACTGGCCACATTTTAGGCGAGAGTGACCAGCCTCATTGTTCGCTGAGTGGCATTATGTGAGCAATAAACTCCAACCAACCCTCGGATGAACACCCTTGACGCCCGTATCCGGCTGAAGCAGCTTAACCCACCAGACCACCGGGCGTCATTTGGTTATATGGTTACCACCCAGCGTAGTAAACGGTCTCTTGGGTTACAGGAAACCATTTGGCTTGTCACTCAGTGTAGAGTCACCTGAAGGCAGGTTTGACCTTAACCTTGCGATATTCACAATTTCTTCTGCAACCGCAACATTTAAGTTCACTTTTTATTCTACCAGTATTTTCTCAATCATTTGGACTTCCTATCCTAACTGTGTTGATGTTGAGGCTTCCTTGCTTAATTAAAATCATCCCACAGTAGACAGAATAAAACAGCGATATTTAAGCACAATCTAACTTCATCGTTCGTTAAATGATGACGGTTAAGCAGTATTTCGAGATGGTTTAACTCTTGCTTGTTGTAGGTTTCCTTCAGGTAATATAATCATCTGGCAGTATCCAGGATATAATACCTCAGGGGTTAATGAGTTAATGTTCCTGTCATTCACGAAGGTATATTTTTCTCTGCGTCTGTGGTGGTGTAAACAAGGGAGATGGCTAGTTTAATGCTGACGTAGGTGGTGGGCCTCTCTCAGGGACCGACGTAGGTGGTGGCTGTATATTCTCTCAGGGACAGTCGTAGGTGGTGGCTATATATGCTCTCAGGGACAGACGTAGGTGGTGGATTTAGTCTCTCAGGGACAGACGTAGGTAGTGGCTTTATATTCTCTCAGGGACAGACGTATGTGGTGGCTTTATATTCTCTCAGGGACAGACGTAGGTGGTGGTTTATATTCTCTCAGGGACAGACGTAGGTGGTGGCTTTATATTCTCTCAGGGACAGACGTAGGTGGTGGCTTTATATTCTCTCAGGGACAGACGTAGGTGGTGGCTTTATATTCTCTCAGGGACAGACGTAGGTGGTGGCTTTATATTCTCTCAGGGACAGACGTAGGTGGTGGCTTTATATTCTCTCAGGGACAGACGTAGGTGGTGGCTTTATATTCTCTCAGGGACAGACGTAGGTGGTGGCTTTATATTCACTCAGGGACAGACGTAGGTGGTGGCTTTATATTCTCTCAGGGACAGACGTAGGTGGTGGCTTTATATTCTCTCAGGGACAGACGTAGGTGGTGGCTTTATATTCTCTCAGGGACAGACGTAGGTGGTGGCTTTATATTCTCTCAGGGACAGACGTAGGTGGTGGCTTTATATTCTCTCAGGGACAGACGTAGGTGGTGGCTTTATATTCTCTCAGGGACAGACGTAGGTGGTGGCTTTATATTCTCTCAGGGACAGACGTAGGTGGTGGCTTTATATTCTCTCAGGGACAGACGTAGGTGGTGGCTTTATATTCTCTCAGGGACAGACGTAGGTGGTGGCTTTATATTCTCTCAGGGACAGACGTAGGTGGTGGCTTTATATTCTCTCAGGGACAGACGTAGGTGGTGGCTTTATATTCTCTCAGGGACAGACGTAGGTGGTGGCTTTATATTCTCTCAGGGACAGACGTAGGTGGTGGCTTTATATTCTCTCAGGGACAGACGTAGGTGGTGGCTTTATATTCTCTCAGGGACAGACGTAGGTGGTGGCTTAATATTCTCTCAGGGACAGACGTAGGTGGTGGCTTAATATTCTCTCAGGGACAGACGTAGGTGGTGGCTTTATATTCTCTCAGGGACAGACGTAGGTGGTGGCTTTATATTCTCTCAGGGACAGACGTAGGTGGTGGCTTTATATTCTCTCAGGGACAGACGTAGGTGGTGGCTTTATATTCTCTCAGGGACAGACGTAGGTGGTGGCTTTATATTCTCTCAGGGACAGACGTAGGTGGTGGCTTTATATTCTCTCAGGGACAGACGTAGGTGGTGGCTTTATATTCTCTCAGGGACAGACGTAGGTGGTGGCTTTATATTCTCTCAGGGACAGACGTAGGTGGTGGCTTTATATTCACTCAGGGACAGACGTAGGTGGTGGCTTTATATTCTCTCAGGGACAGACGTAGGTGGTGGCTTTATATTCTCTCAGGGACAGACGTAGGTGGTGGCTTTATATTCTCTCAGGGACAGACGTAGGTGGTGGCTTTATATTCTCTCAGGGACAGACGTAGGTGGTGGCTTTATATTCTCTCAGGGACAGACGTAGGTGGTGGCTTTATATTCTCTCAGGGACAGACGTAGGTGGTGGCTTTATATTCTCTCAGGGACAGACGTAGGTGGTGGCTTTATATTCTCTCAGGGACAGACGTAGGTGGTGGCTTTATATTCTCTCAGGGACAGACGTAGGTGGTGGCTTTATATTCTCTCAGGGACAGACGTAGGTGGTGGCTTTATATTCTCTCAGGGACAGACGTAGGTGGTGGCTTTATATTCTCTCAGGGACAGACGTAGGTGGTGGCTTTATATTCTCTCAGGGACAGACGCAGGTGGTGGCTTTATATTCTCTCAGGGACAGACGTAGGTGGTGGCTTTATATTCTCTCAGGGACAGACGTAGGTGGTGGCTTTATATTCTCTCAGGGACAGACGTAGGTGGTGGCTTTATATTCTCTCAGGGACAGACGTAGGTGGTGGCTTTATATTCTCTCAGGGACAGACGTAGGTGGTGGCTTAATATTCTCTCAGGGACAGACGTAGGTGGTGGCTTTATATTCTCTCAGGGACAGACGTAGGTGGTGGCTTTATATTCTCTCAGGGACAGACGTAGGTGGTGGCTTTATATTCTCTCAGGGACAGACGTAGGTGGTGGCTTTATATTCTCTCAGGGACAGACGTAGGTGGTGGCTTTATATTCTCTCAGGGACAGACGTAGGTGGTGGCTTTATATTCTCTCAGGGACAGACGTAGGTGGTGGCTTTATATTCTCTCAGGGACAGACGTAGGTGGTGGCTTTATATTCTCTCAGGGACAGACGTAGGTGGTGGCTTTATATTCTCTCAGGGACAGACGTAGGTGGTGGCTTTATATTCTCTCAGGGACAGACGTAGGTGGTGGCTTTATATTCTCTCAGGGACAGACGTAGGTGGTGGCTTTATATTCTCTCAGGGACAGACGTAGGTGGTGGCTTTATATTCTCTCAGGGACAGACGTAGGTGGTGGCTTTATATTCTCTCAGGGACAGACGTAGGTGGTGGCTTTATATTCTCTCAGGGACAGACGTAGGTGGTGGCTTTATATTCTCTCAGGGACAGACGTAGGTGGTGGCTTTATATTCTCTCAGGGACAGACGTAGATGGTGGCTTTATATTCTCTCAGGGACTGGCGCTGAAAAGTCTTGGATGTTTTGCCCGTCTGTTTGTTTAACGAGCTTGCCTGTTGACATCAAAGATACCGGCAACACCTGTCTTCTCTTATTTCACCTTTGTACACCCCCTCACCCTTTTTGTTTTGTTTTTGTTCACACTCTTACGGTACCCCATTTGTTCACTTTTGTGTGTTTTTCCTCACCCGTTTTACCTGTTAGTTATTCTCTTTCCCGTTCTTCACTCTTTTTCACAGTTTTTAACAATCTTTTTCCATTTTTGTTCATCTATTTACCATTTTTCGCCGTTTTTCACTTAATGTATTTTTTTCCTCAAATTTCAACCTTGTCCTCTCTTCATGGCCACTTTTATACCGGTACTTTTTTTTGTTCATACTGTTTTGCCAATTTGCAAAAAAAAAAAAAGGGAGGTGGGGAGGGAGGAATTTTTTTGCCTACCCTTTCCCCCGTTTCCTCCTTTTTGTTCACCTTCTTATCGCTTTTCCTATTAGCCACTGTTCTGGTACTATATTTTGTTACCGGTATTTTCTGTATGTCCCCACTTCCTCTTTCCTGTTACCTCTCATTGTCGTGTTCCAGTTTTCCTAGTGTTGTTTGAGGATAGGAAGGCCTTGCTTTTGCTTGCTTTGTTGTTTTGTGTGCGTGCCTCCTCTCTCTCTCTCTCTCTCTCTCTCTTGCTTTCGCTTCTTCGTATTATTTTTTATTTAGCACACATTCTTTCATGTCTTGTTCTAATTTGGCTTTCTCCTTTATTACAGATGCATGTTTTTCTGGCTGGGCTGGTGCTGTGATTACTGTAAAGAGCATGGAAGCACCTCTTTTGTCCCACAGTTTTTGATCACTAACTTTTTCCTTTTCCACCTTTTCACCCATGTCTCCTATACTGCTCACTCTTATCATTCCTTTTTATTCACCCGTTTTCCCATTATTAGTTTTTTTTTTTTTTTTTTTTTTTTTTTTGTATATTTTCCCCTTTTTTTTTAACTTTGTCCATTTTTTCAGTTATCTTTGTGCTCACTCTTTCCCTTTACCGTCCGTCGATTTTGTCCCCCAACTTTCCTCTTGAAGTTCAGGCCTTTCTCCCTCTTCTTGGCCCTTGTCATTCCCCCTTTTCTGTCCTTATTGTTTACCGCCTTCCTTTACTGTTAACCCATTTCTCATGTTGGTCATCCATGTTTTTCTCACCTTTATAATGTTCACTGTTCCCACTTTCAGTTCACGCTTTTCATGTTTCATATTTACCCGTTTCCCCTTTTCAATTACTGTTTTTATTGTATTTGGGGGTACGGAGGTCTTACCTTCGTTTGTTCTCTTGTTTTCTTTTGGCATTTCCCTCGTATTTCCTTCTGTTTCTGCCTCCCGTCTTTATTTTTTCCTTTCTCTCGTGTTACCGTATTTCTCCATATCCCTCTTTTTTTTTCTTTTTCTTTTTTTTTCATTCATTTTTTCATGTTGCTTTGGGTTCCGATCCCATCTCTCCGGCCTTTTCATTAAAGCCGCCCTCTCACAACCACTTCTCTCCCCTTCCCCCCACTCCTACCGCCCTTAACCTCCATATAACTCTTCCTCCCCCTCTCCCTCCGCCCCTCCCCCATCCTCCTATATCCATACAGTTTTCCCACGCAGCTTCACATAGCTCACCTCCCATGAGGACGTTACTAAAATGTATTATGCCTACTCTTCAGTTAAAAGTCCCCTATATTTCACACAGACACACATACACACAAAGGAAAGCTTGTGTGTTCTGTTATATAAGGGAGGAAAGAATTTGTAGCCTACATATTGCATGTTGTTAAACAGAAAGGAGAGTTTAAGAATGTCATATGCTGGTATCGTTAAAGGAAAATGTGAGTCTCCCTTGTTGATGAAATAAGTGTGTGATTAGCTTGGTGTATATTTTGTTAACAAGGGGAGTCTGAGAGTGTAATTAACTGATATAATTAAGGGAGTGTGTGTTTTTACCATGAGTTGATAAAAAGTAAGTATAAATTATGAATATCCTGCGATGACAGGAAGAAGGGCGGGTGTCCAGTTGTGAAAAAGATAAATTCAAGAGAGTTGATGTCCTATTATACAGTAGACATAGATGGACAGTGTATGTCCTTCTATAGGAAAGAAATATGGAAGGCGAGTTTGTGTCCTAACGAAGATAAATACAAGATTATGAATCTTGTACCCGAAGCGAAAGCACAACCAAAACAAGCGACCACCCAGCCTCTTAATCTCAGTCTCCTGCCGCTCACAAACTAACCATTCTTTCCAGGGATTTCGCCTCGAGTTATGCATAGCGCCACAGATTTGTTTATCTCTTGTATTTACTTAGTATTTGCGAAAGATTTTAGCGTGATATTATATTAGCGATTGTGGTGTGGTGAACGGGATGAGGTGTGTGGGTGCTACTCCCACGATAACAGTGTATGATTTCTCTCAGAATAACTATCTATGGAAAATACAGACTGCAAGATTTACCTCAGTAGTTCATGTGCATCGTCCAAGAAACCATATCTGAATCTAGTGAAGATTTTAATAAATTAAACAACCACAGTCATATGAGCTGGTGTATGTTTCATTAAAGCGGAATCCCCCTCAGATGCAAAGGAAGTGTTAACCGTTACCGTACATGAGGGTGGAGTGGAGAAAGATGAAGTTTTTGGTGGATTGCTTAAGTTTAACCATCATAATTTAAGACACCACCACCACCTTCATCGCCACCACTACCATTTCCGTCACCATCACATTAGCCATCGTTACTGCTACATTTTTCACCTCAGCAGTCATCATCGCCACTACAACACCCATGCTTACGACTTGATGTACCACCACCACCATCTTTACCATTTTACGCACGATCTCATAGAGGAACCAGCACAATCACACCCATTATCACCACCATCTAATTCATTCATGCATGACCATATATAAGCACCACCACCGCAGTCACGTCCACCATCAGCATCATTTTCTCCTCGTTACGCACGACCTCAAAGGAGAACCACTACAATCCCACGGACAGCCACCGCCACCACAACCCGAAGGAGTACAGCCATAAAGGCCTGACTTATACCCCCAGAGAGCCTTGTGCCCTTCTAATATTCACCGCAGGCCATTACCACCACCACACGACGGAAAACAGCTACAGAAGCCTGACATGTAGGTTACCTCTGGTGTGCCCTACCTCCGGGGTACCTTCTGCTTTCTGTACTTTCACCACCACTACCTAACCTACCATTATCATCGCCACTACAGCCAGTAACACTAATGCGTCAAACCCTCACCATCACCACAAACGCACCCTAACCATCACCACCATCAACAGAGCTCCCTGTCTGCTGCCCCCATTGTGACTATTACCTCCCAAATATTCACCACCACCATCACCACCACCACACCCCCTCGTCTCGTACCTCAGGAGTTCCTTCTGTCTCCTTAACATTCACCGTCACCACCACAACCACATCAGGCCACCAACATAACCACTATCACACCACCACAACCATCATCACAACCACATCACGCCATCACCATCGTACCATCACCAGCCACCACCACAACCACATCACACCGCCACCGCAACCACATCGCACCACCGCCACAACCACATCACATCGTCACAACCACTATCACACCACCATCACCACCACAGTCCCCTAACCCCTTAACATTCAGCGTGTGGTCGGGTTCTCTGCGGAATCAAAATTACTCTCACACTTTTACGGGGGCGTTGTTGTGGCTTAGTGGGTTGGTAAGGTGGCTAAATGCGGTGGCGAGCAAATGAACTGTGTTGTGGTATTACAATATGATCTGGTGTTGATGGTGTGATGCTGTGAGTGTGTCATTGCGGTGTGTGGTAGCGTGTGATATTACCCCAGTAAATGCTGTGGTGCTGGGGTGCCGTAATGTTTGGGTTGAGGGTTGTAGTGTGAATTAGTAGACACTCCACTCCAGCACTAGGATGTAATGTGGCCCAGTATGTTGAAATATGAGGTAATGCTCTGCAATGTAATGTCATAGCGTATCGCAGTGTTGTGTGATGCAGTGTGATGTATGTGACCGGGTGCTATTGGGAAGTGTTACGTTCTCGTCAGATATACAACCTCATGTTCCTTCCTCACCACGATAAAACATACTGGGCCAACTTGTCGCAGTGCTTTGGTCTATGTATCGTTCTCTCTGTGTGCTGCTTCTATAATTTTCTTTGCTTGCTGTAGTAGTAGCAGCAGTAGTTGTTGTTCCTTAGCCAGTCTGGCCGAACAGCCCTTAGTCCCTAAGGAAGGCCATGGCCGAGACCGGGCTTTCTCACAGAGCTCTCAAAGAGTGTATGTTGTGTTGTTGGCGTAGGTGATTGTGTGCAGTGCAGTCTTCCAAAATGTGCTTTATAGTATGGGGTGTTGTGTTGCATCCTGGACAGGCATCAGCGATGGAGTCATCCAGCCTCTTCTGGTAGTTTAAGAGGGCTGGATGGTGCCCACATCTCAGCCTGGCCAGGTGGACCCTGTCCTCACGAGGGAGATAGGATTCATAAGGGTGGATGTCAGGAGGCCGTGCATGCAGCTGTGTGTTGTCTTTAAGTGACTGAATGGAGCGGCGAGTGATCTAAGTGTGGATATGTTTCTGGAAGCTGGTCTGAGGGGGGAGAGATGACAGTATTTGTGTACGGTATCGTGTGCTAAGTGTTGTTTTGATGTTCCTTGGTGTGGGTGGATATGCTGCCATGTACTGTAGTGGATGTTGTGGGTTTGTGGAAGCTGCAGCAAGAAACTGGATGCCGTTCATGTCTAGGTGATCCTTGACTTTGAGGACTTTGGTTTCTCGATGCAGGTGGTCTGTGGGTGTAGTAGCTGTGCAGCCTGTAATTATTTTTAGGGCCTTGTTCTGTATGGTCTGTAGAGCGTTGTAGTGTGTTTTGGTGAGGTTAGAAGCCCAGGCAGGGCTTGCATAATTCATCACTGAACGTATGTATTGTTTGTATACTGTGATAGTGGTTTCTTTGTTGTGTCCGAATGTTATATGGGCAAGTGACCACAAAGCAGTGAGTCTTGGTGTTATTTTATTTTTAATGTTTGTGATGTGTTGTTTAAATGACATTGATGTATTGTATGTTACACCAAGGATTTGGTGTGTGTGTGTGTGTGTGTGTGTGTGTGTGTGTGTGTGTGTGTGTGTGTGTGTGTGTGTGGTAGGGGAGTGTTGTTTATGGTGAGGTGTGGGATGTGATTGTGTTCTACTGTCCAGTTTGTGAGAAGGGTCACTGTAGATTTGGCTGGGGCTATTTTGAGCCTGTTTGTGGTGAACCATTCGTGTAGAGTGTTGAGGTAAGGTTGAATGTTGTGTGCAGCTGTGTTTGGGCTTTGGTGCGTACATGTAAGTGTTATATCATCTGCATAGGAAGCTATGTGTATCTGTGGTGTGTGGCGTGTGGGTATGTCGTGCATATATAGGTTAAAGAGTGTAGGGAACAAAACAGATCCTTGGGGGACGCCGTTTGTGAAGTTTCTGATGTTAGAAGACTGACCGGCAAATGTTACGTGTGAACATTTGCCTGCTAAGCAGTTTGCCAGCCATCTTCTTGTGTTATTGTGCATGTTTGTGTTGAGTATTTTGTTTGTGAGGTTTTGGCGGGGGATGGCATCAAAAGTTTTGCTGATGACTAATGTGATTAGGGGTGTTCTGTGTGGTGGCCTAGCTGAATTCATACCATCGAGAACTCTCTGTATAAGGTCTGTAAGAAGGGTGTTTGTGGAGTGTAGTGGCCTAAAGCCATGTTGTGATTGTGCTAGGGGATTGTGAGGTGTGACTAGTTGTAGTACCAGTCATTCAGCGACTTTAGAGGGGGTGCAAAGGAATGTGATGGGGCGGTGTGAGGAGGGTAACGTGGGGTCTTTGTTGGGTTTAGGGATAGTGATGATAATGTCATGCTTCCAGATGTTGGGTATTATGTTGTGTGAGTAGCTGTAGTTTGATATGTTGGTGAGCGCTTGTATGCTTTGTAGTCCAAGGTGTTTAAGGTGAATGTTGCTTATGTTGTCTGGTCCACAGGCAGATGAGTGCTTAAGGTTTTTAATGATGTGCTTCGTCTGGTTGTAACTGAAAGGCGTGTAGTCTGGGTCTGTGGGGAACTGTCTCTTACGTCGGATGATACGTCGGTCTTCGAGATGGGGGTTTAGATGGCTGACTTGTGAAAAGTGATTGATGAGAGTGTTTGCTTGTTGTTTGTTTGAGGGTATGGTGTCTGTTGTTGTGATGGCAGCGTGTGATTGTGTGGTGTTGCTGTTGGAAACTGTGATGCTGTTTAGTGTTTTGTAGAGTTTGCTGATGTTTGTTTTGTGGTCAAGTGTTTGGAGGTAATTTTTCCAGTTTAGTGTTTGCTGTTCTGATATTTTATTGTTTATCTGAGTGTTGAGTTCTTGTATTTGTTGTACGGTGTCTTGTGTATGGGGTGTTGGGGAGTGTCGCAGTTTGTCCCGTTGTCTGATTAGGCCTTGAATTTCTGGTGTGAAGTTGGGGTTGTGTCTCTCTGTTGCCTCTAGGAATGTGTCTTTTGTCTGCGTTTTGTATAATTGTATTGAAAGTGTGCACAGCGATGTTGATGTTTGTGATGGGTGTACTGCTTAATGTTTCGAAATATTGTTCTGTTTCAGTTACGAAGGCTGAGGATTTTTTTTTTCTCTTGCTGTGTTTGACAGTGGTGCTGGCGATACGATTCTCTTAATGTGCTTTATGTCTGCATATTGTGTTACTGTGGTACTGATCTTTTGAATTCCTTTTAACGTGCTTTTGTTGATGTGCTTCTGTTAATATGTAGATGTGTGCCTCTGTCTGTGCGTTTCGTCCTTTCACAGTGCCTTTGTTTGTGTGCTGAGCTGAACATGTTGCCTTTTTCAGCTGCTGTATTTCTAATGCTGTGCGATTCTCTCTTCCTATACTTGTATTACTCTACGTCATTGCTTTTCATACTGTCTTTCTGTCTGTATGTTCCTCCACTTTCCCCTGTACTTTCTCCAAGTTTCTGTTTTTGGAGTCTCGCTAAGTAATTCCAGCACTCCAATTTCATACAGCTCCAGGAATTGCAAACCTCCACCAACAGCATACTGCTACAGGGCAACTTTGCACTTTACCGACCCAGACCCAGATTAAAAAGGTAAAAACCACATTTTTAAGTCTAGTTCTAAAATGGCGTCAGAAATCATGATGAGGGTGTGAACTTGGGGGGGAGGGGATGGAACCAAATAACTTGAACCCAGCATTAGATGTCTGTATAGTTGCACAATCTCTGTAAAGCTTAGATGGAAGTTTCAGCATTTTACTAGGGAGAGTAAGATGGTGAACGGTATTTTGTTCTTTCTACAACCACTGACTTTTTACTTACCTTAAGGGCGACCTCTCGGTATTGTTGTTAGAAGGTAGCCTCTTTAGTTCAGTGACAATTGTATTATTATCATTATTATTATTATTATTATTATTATTATTATCATCATTAGTAGTAGTAGTAGTAGTTTTATCATTATCATCGTCGTTGTCATCGTCGTCCATAATCATCATCATCATCATCATCGTCACTGTAAACCCCTAAGGCGTTGAAATCCAGTCAAGGAACATTTCTTATCGTTAAGGAGTTAAGCCCTTCATGCCAAAGGTCTCATCATTACTGGAAATTAATTATCTACCGTCAGAAAGGTATAATCAAATATACCTTTTCTGGATAAAGCAGAAAATGGAATTTGCACCTAATCCCATCATTCCCAGTGTATTTTCTCAACAAATAAAAGCATATGGTTTCGTGTCGCTCGGCAGGGGAACTGTACTTCTTTCAAGTTGTTTTTGTGTATCGTGTGATATCAGCATGGCCACCTCAGCACTTTCAAGCGGCTCAGCATCAGTACCGTTAACTCGCCGTCCAGAATGCAGCCTGTTAAAGATCACTCATTGCTGACTTAAAGGCTGACTTTGTCTGAGGTTTGTGTAAAGGTCGCGATTTTTGTGACAAAGTTTTAGCTGATAGGAAATGACATAAGAGGCATGTTATTGTGGTGAACAGCTCTTTTGTCGCGGGCGACGTGACGGCGCGAAACTGTCGGAAATTGCGACACGCGAAAATATGCAAAAATGTTTTTTTCGATGTTTTGGTAATAATTGGTCGTTGTGGGCTCAATAACGGTATGACAACAAAAAAATTGTATTTGCAATAATTTTGTGATGGAAAGACTATTGGCTAGTCCCGCAAATTTTTGCAAGCAAACACTAATACCGGGAGAGAGAGAGAGAGAGAGAGACTTACATACATACATACATATACCGTACGTATATATATATATATCTATATATATATATATATATATATATATATATATATATATATATATATATATATATATATATATATATTAGTGTGGGTCAAAAATATAAAATTCGACGAAACATGGCTATTTTAATGACCTGTAGTAAGTTTTTACATGAACTTATTGTATTTTTTAAAATGAGTCAGTGGTACTCCAACAACTGTCAATTTAGTTTTTACGGCACTGACGCTCCAAGCATTCAGTGATTACTGGTGATTGGCAACTCTATAAATAATAACCCATTGTTTTGCATTTCTGTTACTAACTACACTAACTGGTACTGGTGTACAGTTTTGAATTTTGTACAGTATGAGTTTCCTTATTTAACTGAAACCACGGCCAGTTGTAGCACACGAGAAAGCACGAAAGGCTGTCTTCGGCTTATCACGCAGTCTTCTGGTAAATCAGTTGCCCACTAGCTGTGATGTCATAAGGGACTATTTGGAACATAATTCCACAAATCCGTCACTGAGCACCCAAGCCTATGCGGAAACCGTTGCACTTGAAGTAGCGGGAATTTACGAGAAAGCTTCCATCTCAACTATTGATTACACAAGTGATGTTATTCGTGTGAAACGTCTGATAGCAAAGGCACAGGAGCTTAGGAAATATCCAGTGAGCAAAAGGACTTCCAACGCTTACACAGAGAAACTCAGCAGCTGTGACACCTTATTTGACATTAGTCATTGCAAATGTTTAAAAAACTTCAGTGCACGTGAGAGGTCTGAGTGTATATGCACTAAAGCAGACAAGATATCGCGTGAGGAATGGCCTTTCTGGGTTAACCAAAATAGTTGCAAAAACATGTATATTGGTGGAATAGACCGGAAGAAGACAGCACAAAATAAGAGTGCAGCAAATAGAATGATGAAAAGGAAGCAGTATGAAGAGTCCACTAGAGATACTAAGCAAAATGATGAAGATATAATGACAGCATGTATTGTCGAAAGTGATGCCTGTGATGAACAATATGATCAGTATGTTGATGATGATACTGCAGAAGTAGATGGAAACAAACAGTCAGAACAGTGTCAGAACAGATTAGTCTATCCTGAGCTGAGTCGTGTAGCTGATCGACGTCAAGTAAGCAATAGAGACATCTGCTCCATTGTGAATGCAGCACTGAAAGATACGAATATTCTTTGTGAAGAAAATTTAGTTGATTCCAGTAAACTCCGCCGTCAGAGAAAATGCTGGAGAGATGTCATATTGCAACAGCATATAAATGACTTGAAGGAGATCGTTTGCATCGGTTTCGATGGAAAAATCGATCTGACGCTCAAGAAAACCCCAGATGGTCAGAGAATCGTGAAGGAAGATCATTACTCAGTAGTTGCTTTTCCTGACGCCGTTTACATCGACCACGTTTCTCTCGAAAGTGGAAGAGCAGCAGGTATTGCCAAGGAAGTCATGTCTGTCATTCGAGAAACAGATTCAACAGATTCGTTGCAAGCTATCGTCTGTGATGGAACAAATGTCAATACTGGAAAGAGAAATGAAGTGATCCGTGAGCACGAAACACAGCTTGGCAGACCACTACAGTGGCTTGTTTGTTTGGTGCATCTTGTTCAAATCATTTTCCGAAGGTATTTCGAGGCAGTTGATGGTTCAGCAGCAGGTCCACGAGGCTGTGGAGGAGAAGTAGGTCAGTCGCTTGAACTTGACGCAAAAGATTTTCCAGTTGTTGGTTATGAACTTTTTGCTGGAAAAGCTTGCATTTTACCAGGAGTTGTAAGTGATCTCAGCAATAATCAGGGCTACCTGTACCGTTCATGTTTGGCAGTGCAATTGCCAAGTGGAGATATTAATGAAGGTGTGGGACCATCTGCATAACCAGGACCGCTAAATCATGCCAGGTGGCTTACGAAAGCTAATCGTATACTGCAACTTTACATATCAAAGGAGCAACCATCACCAACCCTAAAACGTCTCGTTTCATTCATTGTGAACTACTATGCTCTTGTGTGGTTCAGGGTGAAACCTAACAGCTCATGTCAGGATGGAGCCAAAAATTTCTTCATGGTGGAGCTCCTTCAAAAGCTGCCGTTGGAGGATCAGGCAATCATTCGCCGTGCTTGCCAGTAACAGCTACTTCTGTCACCCAGAGAACATCCTGTTGTTGGCTGTTGCTGATAAAGATGTTGGCGTACGCTCGATGGCGATCAAGTTTATGAAACAAGCACAGATGAATGTGAATGATGACCAGGCCTCAGTTAGAAAATTTGAAAAATCGGCATTGAAGATAAACTTCGATGCCAAGAAGTACACTGAGCTGGTAGAGCTTTCTTCTGCCACAGTTCCTCCATTGCTGAAGAACAGACAGGACCAAATGGACGAAAGCCAACCCATCTACTGAACGTGTACCGATGCCATTCCCAAGGAGTGGAACGCTGCGTTAAGGACGTCACATCCACCACAAGTAAAGTATTTGGGCACGAATTACGTTATGGTATGCTAGTCCAGTGTAAGCAATCTCGCAGCTTGCTTCCGAAGCTTGAAAGTAAAAAAGACTTTTGATGTGTTCAACTGTTCATACCATTTCTTATGTTCTTTTTCTTTTGTCATGAAATAATGCCATTCACATGATTTGAAAATATTTTTTTTCAACTGTTACTTTTATTTTTAGAATTGAAATTTAAAATAGAAATTGCATTTTAGTTCATCCGATAAAATAGCATGTGATTTTAAGTTTTTTGAGAATAACTATTTTTAGATCCAAGTTGCTGGAATGGGCACGTATATATCGAAACATTTTTTTCATATTGTTATTGTCATTGTAAAGGAGCACCATTTTGACTATGTTTCAGCCTTGCAACCCTAAGTTGGTTCTTTTTTGACCCCCCCTAATATATATATATATATATATATATATATATATATATATATATATATATATATATATATATATATGGAGCCTCTGTGGTACAGTGTGCGTTTTCGTACGCTGAAGAACGAGGATTCGCGCCCCGCCAAGGTAATAAAATTTGGGAGCGTTCTTCTGGCCACATACTGCTTTGGCGGACATCAGGGTTGGTGTGGTTGAACCAGTGTTGCATACTATAAAGTATGCTTGCACCCAGTCGGCTTGTGCGAGCCGATTACACTTGGTCCACGGACTACACACACATCCAAAGCCACTCCAACACTACAGTTACGCTTACAAGCACTTCTCACTCTACATACAATCTCTACCAGACAGCCTAAACCACTTGGTAGAGATACATAGGCTGTATCGTCCCCACTTCGGTTGGGATAGGCCGGTCCTGTAGTGGACAATCAGACGGCTGATGAGATGAGATTATATATATATATATATATATATATATATATATATATATATATATATATACAGTACACACGATATTCCGTACATATATGCGGTATATATATATGAATGTACATATATTATGCCGTATATATATATATATATATATATATATATATATATATAGAGAGAGAGAGAGAGAGAGAGAGAGAGAGAGAGAGAGAGAGGTGTGTTGGGGTAGATGGGTGCATTTAAAAAGGGTTGAGGGAAATATTGATATTCTGTAAAATTTGCTTTACCTTCCCATGTAATACAAAACCGACATAAGTATATTCCAGTCTAGCATTTTGATGGAGGGTAGAGGTACTGTATAGAGTGGGGAGAATATAAAAAAATCTCATCCAAAATTTTAGCAAACATATTTTGTCTTAACGAGATAGTCACAATATTTTATCTACATGTGTTCATAAGTTTTACGAACATACCGATTATACACATAGTAGGGTGAAAACACTGTCTCGTTCATCATGAGTGGATAAGGTAATTATTTCAACTGCGCCCTGACTGAGAATCATGAGCCCAGTGGTCCAGTGGCTGTAGACACCTCACCGTTTTCTGCACATATCATTCTGAAGCATACACGTATGATGAAGTATTTGATATATGGTCCAACCTGTGAGGAAACACAACGGCAACAAACAGTCCTTTATTACATCTTTGGAGGTATCGAGGGCCTGGCTTGTGGAAGGACCTGAAGCTAGATCACCATAGTCCAGATGATTTCACCCATAGGAGACCACCGATACGGCCAGTTTTTTTTTTTTTTTTTTTTACAGAATACAAAAAGCTTCTGATCACATCTTGGATTTGAACCGTGGTGCATCACGCGAGGCGTCCTGTGATATAAGCGCAAAGCATTATTACCCGTGGCTGTGTTGGCATTCACGAGAGTTAAATTTATAACTCGCCCAATTTTTTTAATTAGAGGCGTCGGTAGAAGTGTCGCTGCCTTCCTCTGTACTATTCTTCCAAGAATCATATTCGTAAGTGTTAGAGTGTCCCTGAGAACTCTGTACCGTGTTTATTGTGTGTTGACAGGTTGTGCTTCAGCGACGGTCTCGTTTATTACTAAAAGTAGTTCTCTTACAAATTGATAAGCATTACAGTTGCCAGGTACTTCCCCTCAGTCGTTGTCAGGGTGCTGGAGTGGCGCCTTCCAGCGGTGCCACCGATATAACCGGGCTGCAGAGTTGCCTGGGTATACAAGCGCCCTGCAACTTCCTCCTTCCTCCCCGAAAGAAGGATGGTGGACTATAATTGTGCATTTTCAGTCAGCAGTTCACTTGGTTCACGTCCACATGAACCTTGGGCTACAACAACAAAAACAACATTCATGGTCTAGTGGGATGCAGGTAGTAGAAGTAAAAACAACATTCATGGTCTAGTGGGATGCAGGTAGTGGAAGTAATGCCATTGTTGTGGGACAGGTATATGAGAGTACGTGGATACAATTCTTCCAAATGTACAACAGTGACGGCACTGTGATAAGAAGGCATAGTAAAGGTCTACCTCCTGCTCTGAAATTGTGGACTGGGTAAGGTTTCACTCTCATAAACTCTTCTGAACCATACTTATTTTACTCTGACTTGGCCTACAACTGCTATCTCTCCATCTTCAGTGCCTAGTTATAACAATAGACTAATACTAGAATATGATGCTAGGTACGGAAAGGTGTTATGGAAAGGATGTAAAGCCATAGTATTATATTTTACTGTCACTGAACTTCGTGAGGCTCAACTGCAAAAGGACGAAAATTTGGCCCAGCGAACTATTGTCAGTTTCACACACTTTATTCGCTTCACATGACCGATCACGTGAGTGCAGTGCTTGTTTATAACTTTACTACATCCTCTGCACAACACTTTTCCCCAAACCCTTCCAATTTTTAGTTTATGCTTCATTCGTGCATATTTTTTCGTATAGCTTTTATTTTATCATTGACTTTATTACCTGTCCCCGCCCCGGAGGGGCTCGGGGACGGGTATTGTTTTCTCTCGGTTTGTTTGATTGTTTGTTTGTCTGTCTGTCTGTCTGTCTTTCCGTCTGTTTTTATGCAAAAACTACTGGTGCGATTTTGTTTAAAATTACAGATATCATGGGCTATGACCTTTTGAACACCTGATTTTAAAATGGGTCAAATTTGGCCGAGGCCCAGGCTGTAGGCTCAAATAATCTATAAAAAAAGAATAATAAAAATCGTTTTTTCGCCATAATTCCTTTCAAATTCGTCATATCGACATGAAACCAAAACCTAAATGTGCTCCTTTCAAATCTGCACCCTATAGCATGCCTCATTACATCAGGGGGGTCACCTCGCAGTTAGCGGTAGGGAGTCAGTGTCAGGTGGGTCGGGCCTAAAATTTGAAATGTGCATAAAATCGTCAATTTTCTCCCTATTTACTCCAAATTTGATATGTGACATCTTTGACTAGATATCCTGTTGTGTTTATACGTCAGCACTAAAATGACTGATGGGGTCGGGTTGGTTGTTCCTTGGCAGTGCTTCTTGTTCAGAACAGCCTGCAGTGAATGTTACAGTTACGGTGAAAAAAGAAAAGTATATATAGCTTTGTTGCACTAAGTTGTTTTGTTGCGAAGTATTGTAATGTTACCTGATTTATGTAAAGATTCATTTTGTAAACACTGGCTTTAATATCGGCGTAAGGTAACAGTCATTTCCATATTATAACTTTGAAATGTACGGGTTCGATGCCAGACCACAAGATTACAACAGTTAAGGGTGAGAGACCTACGAAAGCAGTACTACACACACACACACACACACACATATATGTATATAGATAGATAGATAGATATATTGCCAGACGCCTTAATCCCGTACGGGGTTGCCACAAACAAATCTATCTATCTATCTATCTGTCTGTCTGTCTGTCTATCTATCTATCTATCTGTCTATCTATATCTATCTATCTATCTATATTTTATATATTCTGATTGCAGCCAGAACGACACAGAAAACATAAATTGCACTAGACTCTAGAGGAACCAAGTCAGTTACTCATAAAAGAAGGAAGCAGACCTAGTGCACTCTCTCGACCTCCAGATATCAACTGAGCAGCTTTGTTCCTGTTGCCAATAAGTCTTTGTGCCAAGTGCCTCGGTATTTACCCAGCCACTTGTGTTGGCTCATTGTCACTGGAATTACCCGGCCGGCAGGGGGTGATAAGAGGGTCGGTGTGGCTGCGTTCGTGTTGGTAAAGCCCGCGTCTCTGAGCCAGACATTACACAAACACGTAACAACATGAATGGCACGTAAAGAACCTGGCCCGGGATTCACAAACGGCTGCTGGGCGACAGCGCCGCACGACGTCGTACGGGAGTCACCGATAACCCCTCAAGGGCGATTCACAAACGCTGTATTTGGCTCCCTTCCAAGTCTCTTCCGTAGCGAGCAGGGATTTTTCTGGGGAAAATTTCTCGACCAATCAGCAGGCACCGATATATCACGTGACTGAATTTAAACAGACCACACCCTCCCCCATTCTCCTCCCTTCCCCCTCCTCTCCCTCCCTCTCCCCACAAGATACTGTACACAAATACGTACATAAGCATTTACGCTCGTAATTACGTACGTACTTAAAGACAATTGTATCCCAAGGCGGACTAATGTATTTACGAAACATATGAATATAAGTATTCACGTTCGTACGTACGTACGTGAATACTTACATAAGTACGTACTTATGTACGTACATCAACTCATGTAAGCACGCACTTACGTACGTACATGAATACTAACGTAAGTGCGTACGTGAATACTTTGGGAAGAACCTACGTAAATACTTACGGATGTACCTACGTACGTGAATACTTACACAAATACGTACGTATGTACGTACTTCCGTAAGCACGTACATACGTGCATACGTGAGTACGTACATAGGTAAGTACATGAATGCTTTAGCACATACATAGGTGCATATGTAAATACGTGCATGGGCGTGTACGCAGGTACGTATACGGGTGCATAGATAGGCACGTACATACATTCACACAAATATATGCGTACGTAATTGCGTACGTGGATGTGTACGTAAGTACGTATGTAGATCCAGCCGTATGTACACAGATGCATATGTAACTACGGTACGTACATAGGTACGTGTACATTCCCTTCATGTCGCACATCTCACAATTGTTTTGGTCGGGGGTCATGTAATCGATACAATGTGCCTCTATTTCCGAATCACGATCCTGTAAGGGTGGTCTGGAGGACCCTTAGCGAAAGGGAGACGCTACGACAAAAAATGGCCAGGCCCCGGATTCACAAACGGTCGCACGCTCTTGGCGCCTCCCTTACCGGAAGCGCCGCTCCCTTTCGGCGTTACACCGGCATGCACAAACTGTGTCGGCCGCCTTTTTTTGTCGTAGCGTCTCCCTTTCGCTAAGGGTCCTCCAGACCACCCTTACAGGATCGTGATTCGGAAATAGAGGCACATTGTATCGATTACATGACCCCCGACCAAAACAATTGTGAGATGTGCGACATGAAGGGAATGTACACGTACCTATGTACGTACCGTAGTTACATATGCACCTGTGTACATACGGCTGGATCTACATACGTACTTACGTACACATCCACGTACGCAATTACGTACGCATATATTTGTGTGAATGTATGTACGTGCCTATCTATGCACCCGTATACGTACCTGCGTACACGCCCATGCACGTATTTACATATGCACCTATGTATGTACTAAAGCATTCATGTACTTACCTATGTACGTACTCACGTATGCACGTATGTACGTGCTTACGGAAGTACGTACATACGTACGTACTTGTGTAAGTATTCACGTACGTAGGTACATCCGTAAGTATTTACGTAGGTTCTTCCCAAAGTATTCACGTACGCACTTACGTTAGTATTCATGTACGTACGTAAGTGCGTGCTTACATGAGTTGATGTACGTACATAAGTACGTACTTATGTAAGTATTCACGTACGTACGTACGAACGTGAATACTTATATTCATATGTTTCGTAAATACATTAGTCCGCCTTGGGATACATTTGTCTTTAAGTACGTACGTAATTACGAGCGTAAATGCTTATGTACGTATTTGTGTACAGTATCTTGTGGGGAGAGGGAGGGAGAGGAGGGGGAAGGGAGGAGAATGGGGGAGGGTGTGGTCTGTTTAAATTCAGTCACGTGATATATCGGTGCCTGCTGATTGGTCGAGAAATTTTCCCCAGAAAAATCCCTGCTCGCTACGGAAGAGACTTGGAAGGGAGCCAAATACAGCGTTTGTGAATCGCCCTTGAGGGGTGATCGTTGACTCCCGTACGACGTCGTGCGGCGCTGTCGCCCAGCAGCCGTTTGTGAATCCCGGGCCTGGAGGCGGATGCACTAACACGTTCCCGTAAAGTCCCGTAAGGCCGCCGCCGCTACGGTCCCCGTACGATAGTCGGTGTTTTGCTATGTACTAACATTTCTCCCACCATCGTGCGGTGACCGTAAGGCTAAGGGCGGGGAAAAACTCGTTGTGTTTGAGGGAATTTTTCCCCGCCCAGCTGATGGTCGCTTTGGCCAATCACAACGCAGGATGCTTCTCTGCCTAGACGCTTCAGCCAATCATCGTGTTTGGTGACACTGACTCTCAGCTGCGAAGAACTCAAAAACAAAAACAGAGGACAGGCTTGGATGAAATATATGAAGTGTTGTCAGTTTGGGAAGTGCAGTGAGCAGAAAGCATTACTCACAATATTACCAGCATAGCTACTGCTGCATGTTGTGCAGCAGTACTGCACATTACTATTATACAATAATGTACGAGTACATTAAAGTGCCTTCAGTATACTGTACAGACTGAATCGCTCTTATATTTAACATTTCAGCCGTACAACACTTATTACATTAATGTGCGGTCTGCAAAACTAAACTGACACTGTTGTACACTGTACAGTACTGTACCTGACATTTTATTTCGAACAAAAGCACCCTAGAAAAAGCACCCTGGGATAAAAGCTCCAGCAAAGAAAATAAATTTGTGTAGTTATTTATTTTATTTTTTGCTTAACAGTAACCTGACCTAAGAACCTAAAGTAACCTGACCAAAGGTAACTGAACAGCCTAAGCTAAGCCAACGAGCCTAACCTAACCAAACCTTAACCAAACAATTTCACCTTACCTAACAACCTAACAATACCTAACTAAATAACCTAACCTAACAGAACTTAGCTGAAGAAACATAAGAGCCACATAGAACAAGCTAACCTAAGCCAGCAAAAAATAATAATAATAATAATAATAATAATAATAATAATAATAATAATAATCGACCTAACAAGCTAAATTTATCCAACCCTAACCTTGCTCTGAGATTCACATATATACTGTTCTCAGTCATTCCTCACTTTTGCCAGAAAATACTGAATAATTCCTTTCTAAGTCCCAAGAGGGATTCCATCCCTCCTTTGAAGTTTTGAATAAATATATACTCGGGTTAATCTTAAATTTTTATGGCATGGAATTTAGTGGTTTTAGTGAAAATTTTGATATAATCTGTTTATATTAAGATTTTGTACTTTTATGTGGCCATAACAATTATGTGAGGATCCAAATTTTGTCCTTACTCTCAGAAGGCACAAATCAAAAGCCAAAAACCATAAAATCAAACCAACATAGCAGGCTTTTATGACCGTATTGGCTTTTTTTTTTTTTTTTTTTTAATTAATTGCCCCCTTGAAATGTCAAAATTCCCCTTGCCCTGTTCACACAACTATCATATGCTAACTCAACATAACCCTAAACTTAAATTAGCCTAGCTTAATAAATTAAGATAATTTTAACCCACCCCATTCCAGTAATAAACTACCCTAACTTAAATAACCTAAATATAAAATAATCAAGTTTAAGCTAAAAGTAAATAAGGCTTAACCCAATTCTTACACCAACCTAATCTCACCTAACCTTAAATTAGCCTAACATTAGTTTAACATAGCTAACCTTATCAATACTCAATCCAAAAATAAACAAATCATACCTAACAAAAATAAACCTAATCTAACCAACATTTAACCTAACCTAACCTAATTCTTAAATTAACCTAACCTAACCCAGTACTAACCTAACCTTACATGAGCCCAAATTAAACTAAGCTAACCTTACAATAATCCAGTCCACATATAAACAAACCTAACCTAACAAAAATTAACCCAATCAAAAATAACCTAACCTTGATTTTAAATTAACCTAACCTATCTTGAAACTATATTAGAAAAGAGATTTTTTTTTTCTAGGGGCTTGACCTATTAGGCTATTCTCCTAGAGGTTCTTGTCCTGACGGTGTACTCTACTGCACAACAGAACATATTATACTACTCTACAGCACTACACCTTACACTATTTCACACTAACATTGCTGTACACTACTATAGACTACATTAAAGCACACTATAATTTTCTACCAACCTAAAGCATACGTTAATACTGTAAAACACTAATTTATAGTACTACACAACACTGATGAGCATATAATACAGTAGAACACTAATGAACACATACTGAAACCACCAATTTACACTAATGTACAATTCATCGCACTGTATATTGTTGTACAGCACCTCTATTAACTACCCAGTTTAGTGAAATAATTCGGTTACACGAGAGAATGCTTAATTCAATTTATTTTCGGGTGTCTGAAAGATACGGGAGACGTTAAGGTTGGTCGGGCCCAACCTTAGCGGCGATCGTAACTCCGGCTCCCGTAAGGTCTCCGAAAGTGTTTAGTGCATGCCAACATCCGACGCCGCTCCCTTTTCCCCCGCCCGTAGCGAGTTACGGGACCGTAAATGCGTTAGTGCATCCGGCCCCTGGTCTTGTTGGTGTGTAGGGATGTGTGCTGGGATTTGTTATTTTGAATTCCTATTCATGAGGTATGTTATGCAATTAACACCTTAAAATTTTCTTTTATGTAACTTCTGTCTTCTATCCGTTGCTGCCTGAGGTTGATGCACATGAGGTGTTGCGTTAAGTACGCAGCGTACAGTCCTTCACCCACCGTCTTATAGTAATTAAGTTTGTAGGTCCTGCCTTTTGAATCCTCCGTCAATTAACTTTCGAAAACGCCCAGCGTCGTCGTTTATGGAGGATGCCAGATATCAAAGGGTTAACCTCCTCACTCCCTCTCACTGTCTGTCCCAGTCATCACTTCACCCCCCACCCACCCCTCAAACCCAACCCTTCCTTCACCTTTAACCATCCTCGTCCATCCTTCCCTCTCCGGCAGCCTGCCCCCGTCATTTTGCCCTTCTTCTTCTTCTTCTTCTCATCCTCTTCCTCCTCCTCCTCCTCCTCCTCTGTCTGTCTGTCTCTCTGTCTGTCTGTCTGTCTGTCTGTCTGTCTCTCTCTCTCTCTCACTCACTCTCCCGCGTACTCCCCGTCCCCTCACTCTTTCACACTCCGCTTTTCCTTTCATTCATAATTAGCCTATTGTTAATCATTATTTTCTCCTCACCCTCCTTCCCGCCTATCACCCTCCCCCATTCTCCTTCTTCCTACCCCTGCTCCCCTCATCACAATGTTTCTCTCCTCCGGTGGTTTAAGGTGGGAGAGAATGGAGGAAAGATGGAAGAAAGTAAAGGAAGGAAGGAAGCAAATAACGGAGAGAAGAGACTCTGTAGTAGGGAGGGAAAGAAAGAATGAGAGCGATTATGATGTGTTGCTTATGACTGGGTGGGTGAGCGAGGGAGGGAGTGATGGAAGGAAGGAGGGAAAGTGTAGAGAGAAATGGAGGGAGGAATGGAAGGAGGGTAGAGAATGAATGTTGGGCGGAGAAGGAAAGGGTCATAGGAAGGTGGAAAGAATGTGAGTGAAACGGAGACTGTAGGGATGGATGCTCAAATAAACTGAAAGAGAGAGAGAAAGAGAGAGAGAGCTAGTTTAACCCCTTCAGTAGCACAAGGGAACATTTGATTTTAGTCTTGCTATCTACGAACTAATTTATTTGGCTTAGGATATTATTTAACTGAACTGCGTCCCCCAAGGATCTGTTTTGTCCCCTACACTCTTTAACCTATATATGCACCACATACCCACACCCCACACACCACAGATACACATAGCTTCCTATGCAGATGATATAACACTTACATATACGCACCAAAACGCAAACACAGCTGCACACATCATTCAACCTTACCTCAACACACTACACGAATGGTTCACCACAAACAGGCTCAAAATAGCCCCAGCCAAATCTACGGTGACTCTTCTCACAAACTGGACAGCAGAACACAGTCACATCCCACACCTCACCATAAACAACACTCCCCTTCCACACACACACACACACCCTAAATCCTTGGTGTAACATACAATACATCAGTGTCATTTAAACAACACATCACAAACATTAAAAATAAAACAACACCGACTCAGTGCTTTGAGGTCACTTGCCCATACAACATTCGGACACAACAAAGAAACCACCACCACAGTATACAAACAATACATACGTTCAGTGATGAATTATGCAAGCCCTGCCTGGACTTCTAACCTCACCAAAACACACTACAACACTCTACAGACCATACAGAACAAGGCCCTAAAAATAATCACAGGCTGCACAGCTACTACAGGAACAGACCACCAGCATCAAGAAACCAAGGTCCTCAAAGTCAAGGATCACCTAGACATGAGAGGCACCCAGTTTCTTGCTGCAGCTTCCACAAACCCACAACATCCACTACAGTACATGGCAGCATATCCACCCACACCAAGGAACATCAAAACAACACCCAGCACACGATACCATACACAAATACTGTCATCTCTCCCCCCTCGCCCACCTCAGACCAGCTTCCAGAAGCATATCCACACTCAGATCACTTGCCGCTCCATTCAGTCACTTAAAGACAACACAAAGCTGCATGCACGGCCTCCTGACATCCACCCTTCCGAATCCTATCTTCCTCGTGAGGACAGGGTCCACCTGGCCAGGCTGAGATGTGGGCACCATCCAGCCCTCTTAAGCTACCAGAAGAGGCTGAATGACTCCGTCGCTGATGCCTGTCCAGGATGCAACACAGCACCCCATACTATTAAGCACATTATGGAAGACTGCATTGCACACAATCACCTACTCCAACAACACAACATACACTCTTTGATAGCTCTGTGGGAAAGCCCGGTCTCGGCCATGGCCTTCCTAAGGGACTCGGGGCTGTTCGGCCAGACTGCTTAGGGAACAACTACTACTACTGCTACTGAACTGCATTGGTCAACACCTTCTCTACGAGGGATGATGCTGGGTTTAATATTGGCGTCTGGAGTTGACACCAAGTTACCTTTCTGATACGAGTATGTGATATCCTTGAGCTGAAACGGTGGAGCAGGGACGTGTAGGGTGGCAGGGTGAAAGGGTGCAGGCAGGGTGTGAGTGAAGCAGGGTGTGAGTGAGGCAGGGTGTGAGTGATGCAAAGTGTGAGTGATGAAGGGTGTGAGTGAGACAGGGTGAGTGAGGCAGGGTGTGAGTGAGGCAGGGTGTGAGTGAGGCAGGGTGTGGGTGTGGCAGGGTGTGAGTGAGACATGGTGTGAAGGAGGCAGGGTGTGGGTGAGGCACTGTGTGAGTGAGACAAGGTGTGAGTGAGGCAGGGTGTGAGAAACAGGATGTGAGTGAGGCAGGGTGTGAAAAACAGGATGTGAGTGAGGCAGGGAGTGAGAGGGAGGGTGCGAGTGAGACAGAGTGTGCTGAGATAGGGTGTAGGTGAGGCAGCATGCAGGTGAGGCAGGGTGTGAAGATGGCAGGGTGTGGGTGAGTCATGATGTGAGTGAGGCAGGATGTGGGTGAGGCAGCGTGTGAGTGAGGCAGGGTGTGAGTGAGGCAGGGTGTGAGTGAGGCAGGGTGTGAGTGAGGCAGGGTGTGGGTGAGGCAGGGTGTGGGTGAGGCAGGGTGTGGGTGTGGCAGGATGTGAGTGAGGCAGGGTGTGAGTAAGGCTGGGTGTGGATGAGGCAGGGTGTGGGTAAGGCATGGTATGGGTGAGGCAGGGTGTGGATGAGGCAGGGTGTGGGAGAGAAAAGGTGTGGATGAGGCAGGGAGTAGATGATGTAGGATTTGAGTGAGGTAGAGTGTGAGTGAGGCAGGATGTGCGAGATAGGGTGTGAATGAGGCAGGATGTGGGTGAGACAGGAAGTGGATGAGGCAGGATATGGGTGAGGCAGGATGTGGGTGAGGCAGGGCGTGAGTGAGGCAGGGTATGAGTGAGGCAAGGTTTGGGTGAGGCAGGGTGTGTGTGAGTCATGATGTGAGTGAGGTAGGGTGTGGGTGAGGCAGGGTGTGAGTGAGGCAGGATGTGGGTGAACCATGATGTGAGGCAGGGTGTGAGTGAGGCAGGACATGAGTGGGCAGGGTGTGAGTGAGTCATGATGTGAGTGAAACAGGGTGTGGGTGTGGGAGGATCTGGATGAGGCAGGATGTGTGTGACGCAGGGCGTGAGTGAGGCAGGGTGTGGGTGAGGCAGGGCGTGAGTAAGGCGGGGTGTGAGTGAGTCATGATGTGAGTGAAGCAGGGTGTGGGTGAGGCAGGGTGAGGGTTAGGCAGGGTTTGGATGAGGCAGGTAGTGAGTGAGGCACGGTGTGGATAAGGCAGGGTGTGAGTGAGGCAGGGTATGAATGAGGCACGGTGTGAAGGAGGCAGAGTGTGAGTGAGGCAGAGTGTGCCGAGGTAGGGTGTGGGTGAGGCAGCATGCGGGTGAGGCAGGGTATAAGTGAGGCAGGGTGTGAAGGAGGCAGGGTGTGGGTGAGTCATGATGTGAGTGAGGTAGGATGTGGGTGAGGCAGCGTGTGAGTGAGGCAGGGTGTGAGTGAGGCATGGTGTGAGTGAGGCAGGGTGTGGGTGAGGCAGGGTGTGGGTGAGGCAGGGTTTGAGTGTGGCAGGATGTGAGTGAGGCAGGATGTGAGTGAGGCAGGGTGTGAGTAAGGCTGGGTGTGGATGAGGCAGGGTGTGGGTGAGGCATGGTATGGTTGAGGTAGGGTGTGAGTGAGGCAGGGTGTGGGTGAGGCAGGGTGTGGGAGATAGGGTGTGGGTGAGAAAAGGTGTGGATGAGGCAGGGAGTAGATGATGTAGGATTTGAGTGAGGTAGAGTGTGAGTGAGGCAGGATGTGCGAGATAGGGTGTGAATGAGGCAGGATGTGGATGAGGCAGGATGTGGGTGAGACAGGATGTGGATGAGGCAGGATATGGGTGAGGCAGGATGTGGGTGAGGCAGGGCGTGAGTGAGGCAGGGTATGAGTGAGGCAAGGTTTGGGTGAGGCAGGGTGTGTGTGAGTCATGATGTGAGTGAGGTAGGGTGTGGGTGAGGCAGGGTGTAAGTGAGTCATGATGTGAGTGAGGCAGGATGTGGGTGAACCATGATGTGAGGCAGGGTGTGAGTGAGGCAGGGTGTGAATGAGGCAGGACGTGAGTGGGCAGGGTGTGAGTGAGTCATGATGTGAGTGAAACAGGGTGTGGGTGAGGGAGGATCCGGATGAGGCAGGATGTGTGTGACGCAGGGCGTGAGTGAGGCAGGGTGTGAATGAGGCAGGGCGTGAGTAAGGCAGGGTTTGAGTGAGTCATGATGTGAGTGAAGCAGGGTGTGGGTGAGGCAGGGTGAGGGTTATGCAGGGTGAGGGTTATGCAGGGTGTGGGTTAGGCAGAGTTTGGATGAGGCAGGTAGTGAGTGAGGCAGGGCGTGAGTGAGGCACGGTGTGGATAAGGCAGGGTGTGAATGAGGCAGGGTATGAATGAGGCACGGTGTGAAGGAGGCAGAGTGTGAGTGAGGCAGAGTGTGGGTGAGGCAGGATGTGCGAGATAGGGTATGGGTGAGGCAGGATGTGGATGAGGCAGGGCGTGAGTTAGGCAGGGTGTGAGAGAGTCATGATGTGAGTGAGGCAGGGTGTGGGTGAGTCATTATGTGAGTGAGGCAAGGTGTGGGTGAGGCAGGGTGTGAGTGATTCATGATGTGAGTGAGGCATGGTGTGGGTGAGGCAGGGTGTGGGTGAGTCATTATGGGAGTGAGGCAAGGTGTGGGTGAGGCAGGGTGTGAGTGAGGCATGGTGTGGGTGAGGCAGGGTGTGGGTTAGGCTGAGTGTGGATGAGGCAGGGTGTGAATGAGGCAGAGTGTGGGTGAGGCAGGGTGTGAGTGAGGCAGGGCGTGAGTAAGGCAGGGCGTGAGTGAGGCACGGTGTGAGTGAGTCATGATGTGAGTGAGGCAGGATGTGGGTGATGCAGGGTGTGGGTTATGCTGAGTGTGGATGAGGCAGGGTGTAAGTGAGGCAGGGTGTGAATGAGGCAGGGTGTTAGTGAGCGGAGTACGAGTGAGTTCTTCCATCATTTGTTATCACTCTTCTCCATCCACTCTCATTTCTCCTCTCACTTTCCTTTCACCATCTGTCACTTAATATCCCCATCACTCTTCTCCATTCTCTCTTGTATTTTCTTAAAGTGTCCTCCCCTCACAACATTAATGTCTTTCTCACTGCTCGTCCTCCCCCCTCCCCGCTCCCGCCCTCCCTTCACTCTCCTCTTCCATGTCTTTCCTCTTTGTCTTCTAATCCTCATAAACCCTCACTGTGCTGTATCTCCCTCCACCCATCACCCTGGTCTGCCACCATCGCAGTGTGTTGCCTGAGTATCGGCTGTAACACCATCAGCCACCTACACGATGAACTGTTAACTCCTTGACTACCGTGACGTTCTTTTGTAGCTTATTCTTGCTGCCACAGGACGACTTTGTACATAAGAGAAGGACCTCATGGTTGTCTCTCTTAATTACAGCCGTCTGGAGATAGTAATAATAAAAAAAGGTACCGTGCTGAAGTGGTTAAATGAATAAAGTGACCTAGCCCTCAGACATGTTTTATGGCCAACAAATCCTTTCGCATCCCTCGGTAATACCACTCTTAAATAAACAAGGGACAATAGTTTCTTTCTGACGTCTGTTTTTACCACGCTCTGTCCTTCCCCTGTGCCCCATCACCACCACCACCACCACCTCCATGGGGAACCGCCAGCGGGGGCCAAACCTGTGTGCGTGGAGCTTCGCCCTGATCGCCTCCATCCCTGCCTCCTTCACTGCTGCCTGTCACCACTCGCACAGATAACCTCAATACATTGTCAAACATACAATTCATTATTTTACTGCTGTGTCCCTCAAAGCTGTTTTTTTTTTTCTCTCTCTCTTTTTTTACCCCTTTTCCTGTCTTGTCTCGCTCAGTTATTTCCCTCTCCGTTTGGTCTCTCCCTCTTGTTCCGTCGTCTGCCTCAGGTACTCCTAATTGCTACCGCACAGATAACCTCAGTCCATTCACAGTCACATACTTCAATAATCTACCCCATACACACCAATAATCTACTCTTATTTACCCCCCAGATTGACTTTATTCCCTGTTTCATCAGAATTTACACCTCTCCTCTCCCTCAAGTCCATTTATATCCTCTTGTCTAAATTATATCTCTGATTCTTTCCTATCTGGTTCATATATTTCCATTCCCTACACAGACAACCTCAATACATTCCCAACAACACATTTCAATATTTTATTTTTATCTCCCATCAGACTGACTTAATCCCAATTCCTTTGGTCTAAATATTATCCCTTCTGCTCTACCGTTAAGCTCAGTGATTTCCTCTGGTCTGAATTATATCCCTCATCCTTTTCTTCTCTGGTTTAGTTTTCCATTTCTACCGCACATATAGCCTCAATATTTCACCCACAGGCATGTCAGTATTTTACTATTGTTTCCACCCGAAGCTGAGATATCTTTTCCTTTGGTCTGAAGTGTATCCATGTGTCTCGTTTCTCATGAAGTCCAGTTGAATCACTTCAGCACTATGACGTATTTTTGTAGCCTAATCCTGCTGTATTTTTGAAGCTTAATCCTGCTATCTCCAGACAGTATTAATCAGCTCACGGCAGACGTTTGGATTGGAGGAGTTAAATACAGCTTCATCAACCACTTTCCTACTGAATTCTTTCCAAGTTAAACAGAATCTCTGATAGAATCAAGAGGAGATATAAAATGCGAAGGGAGTCAAGGGAGTAAGTTCAGTGTTATTCATATATCCTCCTCGACTTGACTATCAATTATTTCCCTTGCCTTTGGTCTGAATTATATCCCTCGGCCTCCTCTTTCATCTGACCCATTGAATCCGGTGTCAAGTGCTGAGATTGCAGCCGTGCTGAGATTACGTGGTGGTGTTTCGGCCCCATATTATTATGTTGTGACAGTTCTACCTAATTACATTAATATGCTTGCCTGTGCCCTAACGCGGTGTTTATTAGAACAGCAACACGTGACAGGAGTTCCACCCAGTGAGTTTGGTGTTGTAACACGTATTAATGTAGTAATTAGGTAGAAATGTCAAAAAAATATTAGGTAACACATATTAATGTAGTAATTAGGTAGAAATGTCAAAAAGTATTAGGTTAGGTTAGGTTAGGTGTCCGAATAAGAAGGGGCAAACAGCACCACGTAAACTCAGCACGGCTGTAGTCTCAGCACGCAACACCGGTGATGTCCTGTGGGTGTTATTTCTCCTGGTCTAATTTCCCACTTCATTTTGCTTATTCCCTCTGACTTTCTCCTTTCTCAAGTGTTGTTTTAAAAGTTTCAGTCAGAGCAAATACAATCACCTTCAAATTCGGATTCGATTTCTGTCGTTTCCTCCTATCATAATTTTGCATCTTTATAGTACTCTATTTTTACCACTAGCTTCCTGGATTCCCAGTTTGTCCTTATATAATTATAGTTGTAGTAATTCCTGCCCTTTTGGAAGTCAAATTGTCTGCTGTGCTTTACATTTCCTTCTCCCATCCTGGTTATCTTTATACACATTTTCAATCAGACAAAAGCCCACCTTTCATCATATATTTTTGTTCTTATCATATTCTGGCCTGTTCAGTCTCAAATATTTCTCATCTCTTTTCTTCTGATTAATGTTTTCCTCCTCCCGTCTTAGATCTTATAATGTATTTTGTAGTCCTACCAAATCCCACTTGTCTGTATATCATTACCGGTAGTTATATCAAAGATATTGTTTCATCTTTTTTACCTTGTGAAAACCAATTCTCTAATATTTACAGCCATGTAATATTCAGTAAATACTGTATCTTTAGATCTATCATATGCTGATTTATATATTTTAATTTGCAAACCTCACAACTTACAATATATATATATATATATATATATATATATATATATATATATATATATATATATATATATATATATATATATATATATATATATATATATATATATATATATATATATATATATATATATATATATATATATATATATATATATATATATATATATATATATATATATATATATATATATATATATATATATATATATATATATATATATATATATATATATATATATATATATATATATATATATATATATATATATATATACTGTATATATATATATATATATATATATATATATATATGTATATATACTGTATATATATATATATATATATATATATATATATATATATATATATATATATAAAGAGAGAGAGAGAGAGCCTCTGTGATACAGTGGTAAAGTGTGCGGTTTCGTACATGAAAGAACGAGGATTTGCGCCCCGCCAGGATAATAAACTTTGGGAGAATTCTTCCAGCCACGTACTGCTTTTGGCGGACATAAGGGGTGCTGTGGTTGAACCAGTGTTGCATACAATAAAGTATGCTTGCACCCAGTCGGCTTGCACGGACCGATTACACTTGGTTCACAGACTACACACACATCCAAAGCCACTCCAGCCCTTCAGTTACACTTACAAGCACTTCTCACCCTACATACAATCTCAACCAGACAGCCTAAGCCACTTGGTAGAGATACATAGGCTGTATAGTCCCCACTTCGGTTGGGATATGCCGGTCCTGCAGTGGACACTCAAACGGCTGATGATGATGATATATATATATATATATATATATATATCCAGGGGCAGGATCCCACTGCTACGTGGCGCGTCCCCGGGTGGCGGATAGGGGAAGGCCTTGTAGATATACAAGGAACTGTCTTAGATGGCACGGACCATGAGACCCCCTATAGATATATAGGGCTCCACCGAATATAACGAATAAGGTGGCAAAAAAAATTACATCTCCCCAGAAACTGTATGGCAGGGAGGTGAGATTATTTGCCACAATCCTCCCAACCAAAAATGATTCTATTGCAAATGATTTGACGGGCGTTCCTTTTGGATCATCGTCTGCTAAAGGTCCAAATGCACTGCATCCTGTGCTTACGGGCAGTGTGCCACCGAAAGTGAGTAGGCACTGTGTTGGAAAATTAGACTCTTGGATGTTAAACAAACTGAAATCGGTGAAGATCTATGCATACAATGTAAGAAGCCTCGCACAAGATTACAAACTTGATAACCTGATGACTGAATTGGAAAACATTAGTTGGGATATTGTAGGTTTGAGTGAGATCCGCAGAAAAGAAGAAAAAGTAATTCAGCTCGAAGACAGCAAACACCTATTTTACTACAGAGGAAAGGAAAATGAAAGAGTCAGTGGTGTAGGATTTCTAATTAACAGAAATCTTGCTCACAGCATTGTTAAATTCAGCAGTTTATCTGACAGAGCGGCATTTGTTGTCATTAGACTATGCAAAAAATATACCATTAAAGTCATACAAGTATATGCACCAACTTCTCAAAACCCAGATGAAGAATTAGAAACATTCTATAATGACATCTCCCAGATTATGGAAGAAGAAAAGACAACATATACTATACTCATGGGAGACTTCAATGCAAAAATTGGGAATTCGAAAAATGGAGAAGCATGTATGGGAAAATTTAGAGTGGGAGAAAGGAATGAAAGAGGAGAAATGCTGGTAAATTTTGCTGAAATGTTTAACATGAGAATAATGAACATTCTTCCACAAAAGAACAGGAAGAAAGTGGACCTGGAGAAGCCCAAATGGAGAAACAAAGAATGAAATTGACTTCATTATAGCAGATAAGAATAACACGATCACAAACGTCACAGTTATCAACAAAGTAAATATAGGTAGTGATCACAGAATGGTGGGTTGCACAGCCAGATTCAGTTTCAGAAATGAAAGAAAGATGATGATTAAAGATAAAAAGATATGTCCAATAATAGTAAATGAAAACAAAGCAGCCCTTCAGTTGGAAATAAGGAACAGATTTCAGGCTTTAAGTAATGCTGATTGTGACATTGATGAGCTGAATGACATACTAACAAAAATGCTAAGAGAATCAGCGGAGGTAGTAGGAAAACCTAATACAACCAAAGCCAAGAAGTATTCAGAAAAGACACTCGAGTTTATGAAAAAACGAAAGGAAATGAAAGTAAAGACAATGAAAGACGAAATAGAACGGGCAGAATTAAATAAGCTTATCAACAAAAGACAAAGAGAAGAAAAAAGAAAGAGAAACATGGATCAGATCAAAGAAACCATCAAAAATGGAAAAAGTTTGAAACAGGTCCGAAGTAAAATGGCACTAGGAAAGCAACAAATGACATCACTGAAAGAAAAAAAAACGGTGAAATCATTAAATGCAGAGATAAGATGGTGAAGAGAGTTGAAGAATTTTACAAAGAACTGCATGTATCAAAGACATTAGTGCCAACATCTAACTTTTCATTTGACACAAGTGAAATACCTGAGGTAACACCAGACGAACTAAATATTTGTCTTAAAAATATGAAAAGAGGGAAGGCTCCGGGAGAAGATGGAATAGTAACGGATTTAATGTTGGATGCCGGAGTAGAAGTACAAAATAGGCTTGCTCACTTATTTACCCACTGTATAAAACAGGAAAATTCCCAAAACATGGTGTAATGCAATAGTTATTTTACTGTACAAAAAAGGTGACTCAAAAGATCTTAGTAACTATCGACCCATTAACTTATTATCAGTCATTTACAAACTCTTCACTAAAGTCCTTACGAACAGAATAACAACAATTTTGGAGGAAAACCAACCTCGTGAACAGGCAGGATTCCGAAGCGGGTATTCGACCATTGATCATCTACATACAGTGAACCAGCTAATTGAGAAAACTATAGAATATAATAAACCACTGTGCTTAGGTTTTGATGATTACGAAAAGGCTTTCGACTCAGTGGAGCACATAGCAATTATAAATTCTTTGCGAGAACAAGGAGTGAATGAGAACATTGTAAACCTGCTCGAAAACATACGGTATATAAAGAGGGAACTGCTACAGTTAAATTACATAAGGACTCAGAGAAAATTAAGATTGAGAGGGGCGTGCGTCAGGGAGATACAATTTCACCAAAATTATTTACAGCATGCCTAGAAAATATTTTCAGAAAGCTAGACTGGGAAAACAAAGGAGTGAACATTGATGGAAAAAAGCTAAACCATTTAAGATTTGCAGATGACATTGTCCTAATCTCAGAAACAGCAGAGGCATTGCAAGAAATGTTAAATGACCTGAACAGAGAAAGTCTGAAAGTAGGACTGAAGATGAACCGAAGTAAAACTAATGTTTAATCCACAAACACAAAAGAGCGTCATCAGAATAAGCGATGAAATTCTTGAAGAAGTTAAGGAGTACAACTACTTGGGACAAATACTAAAATTAACGAAAGATCGTGATAGCGAGATAAAAAGACTCATTACAATTGGGTGGAAAGCTTTCGGTAAACATAAAGACATTATGAAAAGTAGCTTGCCAGTTTGTATGAAACGAAAAGTATATAACGAATGTATAATTCCAGCTATGACGTATGGTTGTGAGACCTGGAAACTGACAAAATCAATGGAAAATAAATTAATCCGTTCTCAGAGAGCAATGGAAAGGTCAATGTTGGGAGTATCTTTAAGAGACAGGAAAAGATCAACTTGGGTGAGAGAGCAGACTAAAGTCAAAGATATTATAGAAGTTATAAAAGAACAGAAATGGAGGTGTGCAGGCCATATAGCCTAGCAAGAATAAGGGATAACCGATGGAGGAAGAGGCTGACGGAATGGACACCAATAGAATGTAAGCGTAGCAGAAAAAGGCCAGACAGGAGATGGAGAGATGAGATAGAGAAATTTGCAGGGAAAACGTGGCAAAGATTGGCTCAGTCAAGGAATTCGTGGAAAAGGTTGGGGGAGGCCTTTGTTCAGCAGTGGACTAGTTATGGCTGATATATATATATATATATATATATATATATATATATATATAGATAGATGGATAGATAGGTAGATAGTGTTCAGCAGTGGACTAGTTATGGCTGATGATATTTATATATATATATATATATATATATATATATATATATATATATATATATATATATATATATATAGATAGATAGATAGGTAGGTAGATAGATATACCAATTCCTACTTCTCTTTATGCAGTATATTATTAGACTTTTCAGCTCTCATTTTTTAATATACATTTTTCAACCTTATCAAATCCCATCTGCCTTTATGTTATTGCTATCAGATGCTACTGCTTGCATCGCATTGACCGCCACAGCACACATGACTCTTTACCGGCCCCATAACACCACCACCAGTACCAGAGGAAAGTGAACATTGTCTACCCGGAGATGAAACTTTTGATAAACATATAGCATTCATTTATTGTATGCTGTAAACTGCTGCCAGCACTGAATTACTGTATATTTGGAGTAGATCGAATGCCCCTACGACCACCAAGCGAGTTGAACATTAGTTTTCTTGACATTATGGGAGGATCGGGTATTATTCATAAGAACTGATATTTATAAGTATCCGATATAATTTATGCAGTAGAAGACAAATACTGTTACTCAAAGTATATATTTTACTTCCCCCTCCCCACCTTTAATAAAGCTGTAAAAAGTTAGAGTATAATGTATTGCATATAAGCTGTTTGGATAATATTAAAAATTACTAATCTGAATGTAAAATTAATCGCAAATAACGATATTGTAAATTTCAGTAAAAACAAATTTGATATAAGTAGCGCAATCACTGGCGAGCAACCAAATATTCCCCATGTTTCCCTAGAAAGTGTTAGAATATCGCCAAGTAGAAAACTCTAGAAAATCGTGAAGAGAACTATGTTAAATTGATAAAAATGCCGGTCAGAGGTCTGTAAAAATAATCATTAAATGGAAGGAAACGTACCTAGTGGAAAAAATGCTAACTTGCTAACTTTGCTTCATTAACCAGGCACAATTCCACTGCGCAGGCACAGGGTTAGTGTTTTGGCGGCTATGGTGGGGTGTGTGCTGCGCGCTCGGTGTTTGTGTAATACTATTATTCAGGCTTATCGGTGGACGCCTGTTAAACGTTTGAAACAACTGCTAAACCCTGTCGATAAGCTGTGAAGACGTTCACCTTCCCTGGAGCCAAAATGATACCAGGGAAGGCATGGGTTATGTTGTGGAGCGGCGGACAAGGTGAGTACGAGATGCGTTTTATGTACTGTACTGTATTTATTTATTTATTTAATTTCAGTTTCGGACAGTCCCGCCTCTATGTTAAGATGCATTTTGGCAAATGTACAGTTTATTTTGGGCAACAGAAAGATATTAAAGTTCACCTCTTGTTTGTTTTCCATACGTTTATTTTTGTTGCGCAAACGATTGATTCATATTTTCATTCCCCTCATGTTTTTATCCATTTTCCCCGACGCATGTTGTTTCCCGGGCATAATGGCGGACACTTGCAACTGACAAAATACTGTGCATCATTTCCCCCTTGTGGTTCATCATATAACACTAGTGTGTGGATTACATCTGGATTATATCCTCGACGAGTTATCCTAGTTCCTCAAGTTCTGTGAGTACGTAGCCTCCTCTGATTGTAATCTGGTTAGGTAAGAGACATAATTGTCTTGTTTTTATATTTGTATTGTGAGGCCTATGTGAATCCTCCATTTTGTAAATGAACCCTGGTTTCATTTTGTGTGTGTAGGCTATGTTGCAGTTTAAAGTAAGTTGGTTTTGTTGTGAACTTTACCTTACCCCTTTTGGTGATTAATTAGGGTCAAGAGTGTACCGTAATATATACGCCCGTAACAACACACACACACACTTCGCCTCTCCTCGAGCCAGTGTCCAGCCTCCTTCACTTCCTCCCTCTCCTCCCCTCACATCTCTCGACTTCACCCTGTCTGTCTTTTAATTGGCCCTCACCCTATCATTTAATTCCCCTTCCTCTCTCCACATTCCCCACCTAGTCTTCTCTCTCAGACCCTTATTCACCTCTTACAAAATTTTCCCCAGCCTCAATTTACATCCTCCTTCCCTTCCATTTTTATCATACTCCCACCACATCTGTTTCCAGGGATCATTCATCATTCTATCCCCATTTTTTTCCCTCAGCCTTCCCTCTCCCTTACCCCCTCCCCTCCTCCTCTCTCCATTCATTCTAATGCTGCCTCTGTATTTTTTTTTTTCCTGTCCATATCTTTATTTTATGCCTCGTCACCATTCTCACCATTTGTCTTAAACCCTTCGGAAGAATGACCCATTTTTCGGGTACACAAAAGCGACGTATTTTTTACTCGTTGTTGTTGATGTTATTTATGGAGACCTTTAAATTAGCCATTGCCACGCATATAACTGCTGATTATTACATCTTCCCTGCCACACTAACCACCACTATCGCAGCCCACTCCTCTCCGCCCACCCCACCCCTTTCTTACCCATCTCTCCTTCCTTTATGTCACACTTCAGTGACATGCACCTTCCCACCACCAGCGTTGCCCCTCATAAGCACCCATCTTACGAGTGTGTAGGCTATTCGTCCCACCCAACCCCATAATTTCCCCTCACAGCCATCCCAATTACTCCATTATCATCATTACACTTTGTTATTTCTCCTCCACCCGTGACTTACACCTTCCTGACCTACCCATAGCACCCATCTTCACAGCAACATATACACATTCCCCTGCATGCCTTACCACCCATGACTTACACCTTCCTGACCTACTCACAGCACCCATCTTCACAGTAACATATACACTTTCTTCTGCATGCCTCACCACCCATGACTTACACCATTCTGACCTACTCACAGCACCCATCTTCACAGCAACATATACACTTTCTTCTGCATGCCTCACCACCCAAGACCTACATCTTCCTGACCTACTCACAGCACCCATCTTCACAGCAACATATACACTTTCTTCTGCATGCCTCACCACCCAAGACCTACATCTTCCTGACCTACTCACAGCACCCATCTTCACAGCAACATATACACTTTCTTCTGCATGCCTTACCACCCATGACGTACATCTTCCTGACCTACGCACAGCACCCATCTTCATAGCAACACAGCAACACTTTCCTCTGGAATTCCCAATCACACAACGCCATATAATTCCGTCCCGCCCACTCAATTCGCCCACCCCAGCCTGTCCTGAGAGATCAGAACTGATATAGGCTACCGCATTAGGAAGTTTAACACTGCAGTGGCTTTATTATTATTATTATTTTTTTTTTTTATCATGCTTGCCAAGGCTTGAACTGATGCGATTTGTATTAACCTGAACTGGTCGGATTGGCCTCAAACGACCTGAATTATATACGCTTAATACTAAATATGGGAAGGATAATATAGGAACAGTAAAAGTAGGCAGAGACCACAGAATGGTGAAAAAGTCAGGAAATAGTACCGTTAGCTTCAGCAGATCTCAGGAGGGAGAAGGACAGACTGATTCAAAGGAAACAACCAAACTTTTTGCTGCGAGAGAGAAAAGAGTAGAATGTAGTTTACTAGCTAAGAACATGACCTTGCAGCTGATGGGTGAAGTTCAGTTACAGTACAGGACAAATGAGTGAACTTTTGTAGATTACTAAGCGAGGTAGTTCCACAAAGAGTAGGTAGGAAATCCCTGAACAGCGGCTGGAGTTCGCTCCGAGAGTCTAATGGAAAAGTTAACAAACCACGAACATAAGAAATGATACCGAAATAGCAGAGGAATAATACTTGAAGAGTCATTTCAGGATACATATGTTACATGGTGTACACGGTGACTCCCAGCATTACATAGTAAGCTATTAAGAAAGTCTTGAGAGGATAAAGATCTTATTAAGCATATAGTGACTTTCCACGAAATGATCTAGCAGCAGAACTTTACGAAATGTTTAAAGATCAAAGAATACCCATAGCTATAGCCCTGACGGAAATGGTGTCTTGTACGAGTATATACTAGTTCACAGGAGAAAAATTAAATGACTCCCGATCCACTGCCTAGTAAGCCTTCTCTTTTTTGTGTACAGACTCTATAAAATCCTAAAATACCCAAATACTCTTGTACAATAATTGATTCAGTTTAACTTGGTGGGTATTTTCGCCCCCTTTCCAGCTCGTTTCTCGTAGTTCAGTGTTACAATAAGACTACTAAAACTCTACGTCCCTTTTTAACGGCACTTCTTCGTGACCAGCACCATGTTTCAGTGGGACTGTCTTGTTATAGCTCAGCATTCAAGATGGAGAGATGGCAGTTTTACGCCAGGTTAAAGTGAAAAGAGTGTTGATATATAGTTATAGACGCAAACCAGCCAAAAGAACAAGTCGGATTACGTAATAGTGGTTCTGCTTCACCCTTGTTACTCTTGTCGCAATATTTTCTGCAGCCCCCCCCCCATCTCTCTCTCTCTCTCTCTCTCTCTCTCTCTCTCTCTCTCTCTCTCTCTCTCTCACACACACACACACACACACACACACACATACATTTAAATAGTGATGTAACGTAAGTGGTCGTGGGTTTGCCTTCCCTTTCGAGAGTGATTAATAAGTCTGATAAGGTCGCTTCAACACGTATCCCACACCCGTATTGAAGTGTCCATGTCACCTGTAATAGTCGTATCGAAGAAATTAGACTGATTTACCTGGTTTATTATTACTTTAGATTTTTACCTACGTCGTGTATATGAGAACGTTGCGTGCTATTTTTTTTTTTTTTTTCGTTGTTGCTGGAGGAGTGTTTGAATGACAACCACCGCCACTCCAATATCGGCCAGTCTACAACTCTCATCTTGACAAAGTGTATTGCTCCGCCATGGTTCATTACCCACCATCATCCCAGTCCATCCCGCCCACTCTTTTCCATCCACCCAACCTCATTACTCGTCTCAGCATTTAAAGTGAAATGTGTGAATTACACCTTCCCACCACCAACGGCACTACACATCAAGCACCTAACTTCACAGGGCTTACTCATCCCGTCATGACCCACTGCTCACCACCATCCCAGCCACCCTATTCTGCCCACCCCTCACCTCATCTACTCTCCTCACATCGATCAACTAATTGAGTATGTTACCACGAAACAACGCCACCTTCATAAAACTCCCATCTTTAGAGGGTCTAGTCATCCAACCCAGCCCCATCAACCACCACCAAAAGGTGTCTACACAGGATATCATCATCCCCTGGCAAGACCCCTAACTTCACCATGCCAGCCCATCTCACCCATTCCTTTGCCCGCAGCACTGACAACTGACTTCCACTTTACCGTCTTCTCTACAAATTATTGTGCATCTTTACAGGGTATCCTTCCCTGGAGTGACTCATCCCAGCCATCCGGTCCATTCCTGTCCACCTACCCAGACCATTTCTGCTTTGTTGTGAATATAGTAAAAAATTGACTGCCCCGATTACCAACCGATGGATAAATCCGTAGCCTGTTTACAGCACTTCACAGTAGTAGTAGTAGTAGTAGTCGTTGTTCGCTAGGCTGTCTGGTCGAACAGCCCCAAGTCCCTTAGGAAGGCCATGGCCGATACCGGGCTTTCCCACAGAGCTCTCAAAGAGTGTATGTTGTGTTGTTGGCGTAGGTGATTGTGTGCAGTGCAGTCTTCTATAATGTGCTTAATAGTATGGGGTGCTGTGTTGCATCCTGGACAGGCATCAGCGATGGAGTCATCCAGCCTCTTCTGGTAGCTTAAGAGGGCTGGATGGTGCCCACATCTCAGCCTGGTCAGGTGGACCCTGTCCTCACGAGGAAGATAGGATTCAGAAGGGTGGATGTCAGGAGGCCGTGCATGCAGCTGTGTGTTGTCTTTAAGTGACTGAATGGAGCGGCAAGTGATCTGAGTGTGGATATGATTCTGGAAGCTGGTCTGAGGTGGGCGAGGGGGGAGAGATGACAGTATTTGTGTATGGTATCGTGTGCTGGGTGTTGTTTTGATGTTCCTTGGTGTGGGTGGATGTGCTGCCATGTACTGTAGTGGATGTTGTGGGTTTGTGGAGGCTGCAGCAAGAAACTGGGTGCCTCATGTCTAGGTGATCCTTGACCTTGAGGACTTTGGTTTCTTGATGTAGGTGGTCTGTGGGTGTAGTAGCTGTGCAGCCTGTGACTATTTTTAGGGTCTTGTTCTGTATGGTCTGTAGAGTGTTGTAGTGTGTTTTGGTGAGGTTAGAAGCCCAGGCAGGACTTGCATAATTCATCACTGAACGTATGTATTGTTTGTATACTGTGGTGGTAGTTTCTTTGTTGTGTCCGAATGTTGTATGGGCAAGTGACCTCAAAGCATTGAGTCTTTGTTATTTTATTTTTAATATTTGTGATGTGTTGTTTGAATGACATTGATATATTGTATGTTACACCAAGGATTTTGTGTGTGTGTGTGTGTGTGTGTGTGTGTGTGTGTGTGTGTGTGGTAGTGGAGTGTTGTTTATGGTGAGGTGTGGGATGTGACTATGTTCTGCTGTCCAATTTATGAGAAGAGTAACTGTAGATTTGGCTGGGGCTATTTTGAGCCTATTTGTGGTGAACCATTCGTGTAGTGTGTTGAGGTAAGGTTGAATGATGTGTGCAGCTGTGTTTGAGTTTTGGTGTGTACATGTAAGTGTTATATCATCTGCATAGGAAGCTATGTGTATCTGTGGTGTGTGGGGTGTGGGTATGTCGTGCATGTATAGATTAAAGAGTGTAGGGGACAAAACAGATCCTTGGGGGACGCCGTTTGCAAAGTTTCTGATGTTAGAAGACTGACCGGCAAATGTTATGTGTGCACATCTGCCTGCTAAGTAGTTTGCCAGCCATCTTTTTGTGTTATTGTGCATGTTTGTGTAGAGTATTTTGTTTGATAGATTGTGGCGGCGGTTGGCATCAAAAGCTTTGCTAATGTCTAGTGTGACTAGGAGTGTTCTGTGTGGTGGCCTAGCTGAATTCATGTCATCGAAAACTCTGTGTAAGGTCTGTAAGAAGGGTGTTTGTGGAGTGTAGTGGCCTAAAGCCATGTTGTGACTGGGCTAGGGGAATGTGAGATGTGACTAGTTCTAGTATCAGTCTTTCAGTGACTTTAGAGGGGGTGCAGAGGAGTGTGATGGGGCGATGTGAGGAGGGTAACGTGGAGTCTTTGTTGGGTTTGGGGATAGTGATGATATTGCCATGCTTCCAGATGCTGGGTATTATGTTGTGTGAGTAGCTGTAGTTTGATATGTTGGTGAGTGCTTGTATGCCTTGTGGTCCTAGGTGTTTAAGGTGAATGTTGCTTATGTTGTCTGGTCCACAGGCAGATGAGTGCTTGAGGTTGTTAATGATGTGCTTCGTCTGGTTGTAAGTGAAAGGTGCGTGGTCTGGGTCTGTGGGAAACTGTCTCTTACGTCTGATGATACGTCGGTCTTCTGGATGGGGGGTTAGATGGCTGACTTGTGAAAAGTGATTGATGAGAGTGTTTGCTTGTTGTTTGTTTGAGGGTATGGTGTCTGTTGTTGTGATGGCAGCGTGTGATTGTGTGGTGTTGCTGTTGGAAAGTGTGATGCTGTTTAGTGTTTTGTAGAGTTTGCTGATGTTTGTTTTGTGGTCAAGTGTTTGGAGTTAATTTTTCCAGTTTAGTGTTTGCTGTTCTGATATTTTACTGTTTATCTGAGTGTTGAGTTCTTGTATTTGTTGTATGGTGTCTTGTGTATGGGGTGTTGGGGAGTGTCGCAGTGTGTACCGTTGTCTGATGAGGCCTTGAATTTCTGGTGTGAAGTTGGGGTTGTGTCTCTTTCTGTTGTCTCTAGGGATGTGTCTTTTGTCTGCGTTTTGTATGATTGTATTGAAAGTGTGCACAGCGGTGTTGATGTTTGTGATGGATGTACTGTTTAGTGTTTCGAAATGTTGTTCTGTTTCAGTTACAAAGGCCTCCCAGTTGGCTCTCTTATAATTAGTGTGTGTGTGTTTGTGGCCAGCTGGGGTGATTCTGGTTTTGGTAGTGATGATGATTGGGAGGTGATCAGAACCTAAGGTTTTACCACTCTCCATGATGTAGTGGGAGCGAGGTTTGGGGAGGAGAAGGTGATGTATGGAGATGATGGAAGGAAGAGGGCTTGGTGTGGGATATGGGTATGTTGGTCTAGACTGTTTAGTATGAAAAGATGATCTGTCTGGGATTGTAGTACCAGCCCTCTGTCTGTGTCAGGGATGTTGACATGCCAGGCCGACGACTTGGCGTTGAAATCACCACCCAGGATGATGTTGGGTATGTTAATGATGTTGTGTATCTTTGGAGAATAATTGTGTGGTACTGTGGGGGACGATTGGGGGGGAATGTATGTGTTAGCGATTGTTATGTGTGATTTGTTACCAGTGCGTATTTTAATTGATTGTATTTCTGTTGTGGTGTCATGTGGGGGGAGAAGTGACTTTGTGTGTGCACTGGTATCTGCAAACTTGATGGATTTGTGTACCAGGGTGATGAGTCCACCTACCGCCGTCGGCCCGGTCTTGTCGAATGGTGGTGAAGTTATGAAATGTCGGTGTTTTCTGTGCTTTGTGTAGTTTTGTTTCTTGTAAGATGGCAATGTGTATGTTCTGTTGTTTGATGAATTTTGTGAGTTCATGTATTTTGGTGTTTATGCCATCTATGTTTAACTGAAGGATGTTTATGTTGTGTGTGCGATGTGTGTCAGCTGCGCAGCACGGGGGGGAGGTGGTGTGGGTGGAGGGGAAGGGGTAGGAGGAGGTTGTGATGGAGGTAAGGGTTGAGGTGGATTAGAATGGGAGGAGTTGGGGGACTGGATGGTATGGGAAGGGTCAGTGGGTTTGGCTGTGGAGGTGTGAAGGAAGCAGGAGTAGGATTGCAGGGGGGGTTGATGGGTGGGGGGAAGGAGCATAAGGAGCAGGTCCAGGTGTTTGTGTAATGTTTCCTGGATGCAAGTGTTGTGCAGGTGTAATGGGTCCAGTTCTTGCAGGAGTTGCATTGAACTGAACCCTTTGTCTGTCGGCTCGACGTGATAGGTTTTGAGCATGTTGGACATAGTTATTTGTTGGTGGGTCCTGGATTGCTCTCAATGTCCCCGGCTAGAAGAAGTCGTCGAGAAATGACAGCCAGGGAGTCATTTCTCGGTGTAGAAAAAACGGTGTTGTTGTGTGTGTTGTGTTGGGAGATGTGGTACTTGCCCGGGCGACCGAAGCCACTCCCAGGTACTCGAGCCCCGTGAGGGGCCGGGGAGGGGGTTGCGGTGGTTTGGTCCCCATGCTGTCCTCCTCTTCTCTTCGACAGCCTCTAGGGGGTAGACCCACGACGAAGACGCCACCGCTCCAGGTCCTCTTCACAGTAGTTCACGGTACTTCGCCCGCAGTACCCAACCACCCAATGTTATTTAAGGGTTGCATTTTCTACATTTTAACATGTTTTGTGTCAGCATGTTTTCTTTTTAGGGATGGTGTATAGGTGGAGTGGGAGTGCTGTGAGATAGTGTTTTGTAGTGGCAAGGACACAGCATCTCATAGTAGCGATGTGTGTGTCTGTGGGTGTATATATGTTTTTGCTCGGTGTATTCATGTAACTTTTATTTTGCTCTCTTCCTCTACTTTTTCTGTCATTCCCTCCTTCCTCTGCTCTCTCTCTCTCTCTCTCTCTTTCTCTCTCTCTCTCTCTCTCTCTCTCTCTCTCTTTCTCTCTCTCTCTCTCTCTCTTTCTCGATATGTAGAGAGGGGAAGGGAAGGAGGATGAGTGTGCATACTTGTGAGTACAGAAGAATGAACAAGTGTAAATTACAATATATATATATATATATATATATATATATATATATATATATATATATATATATATATATATTGTAATTTACACTCTTGCTCAAAAAATACTCACAATGCACACTCATCCTCCTTCCCTTGCTCTCTCTCCCCTCCAATACTGCACCTTCCAAGAAATACCTAAGTGGGCTTGAGAGGCGGGCAGGGTGAAAGAGGCTGGAAGGAGGGCAGTAAAAAAGGAGCGTTAAGGCCGTTTCGCACCGGCTGCGATGCTACGCGAGCTACGTTATGCTGGCGATGCTGAGCCACGTGGCTTTCAATCACTTGTGTTGTTTTAAATGAGGCAGTTCACACCGGATGCGAAGCTACGCGAGCGATGCGTGCGACACCTATCGCATAGCTTTCCCGATTGCCGGGCCGGCGATTTTTCCCGGCATAGCTTTGCTCAAGCATGCGCACTTGGTCACTTTGGGACTCGCGCCAGCGAGAAGAGGGAAGAGAGGAGAGTAAAAGTGAGAGGGAAGAGGTGGGAAAGTGAGAGGGTGAAGAGAGGAGGGAAAATGAGAGGGTGAAGAGAGAAGGGAAAATGAGAGGGAAGAGAGGAGGAAAAAAGTGAGAGGGAAGTGAGGAGGAAAAGAGCAAGAGGGCGGAGAGGAGGGGAAAAAGTGAGAGGGGAGAGGGGAGAGAAAGAGTGGGTAGGAAGAGAGGAGAAAAAAAAGAGAGAAAACAGGAGATAAAGAGTGAGAGAGAAGAGAGGGAAGAGAAGAGGGAAAGAGTGAGAGGGAAGAGAATAGGGAAAGAGTGAGAGGGAAGAGATACGGAAAAGGGTGAGGGGGAAGAGTACGAGAAAGGGATGGAGGGAGGGGGGGGGGAAAGGAAGAGAAAAGATGAAAGGGAGTAAAAGGAAACAATGGAAGGTAAGAGGACAATGTGAAGAAAGAGAATGGAAGGAGGGAAAGAGGCTGAAACGGAGAGGGGGAAGCGAAGGAAGTGCTGTGAGGGGGAATATGATAGCAAAGGCCACTGCCAGTAACATATTCACCATGAGCATCACATTTAGGTTATGCCCCTGCTGGAACCACGCAGTTTTATCAACACTCTCAGGCCCCTGTGACTCACTCTCAGCTGAACAAAGTCGTTTGGCGTAAATTGGAGAGTTGTCCAGGCCACGAAAGAGTCAGTGGTGACAATAATGACTTTCACACGCTCTTTTGACGTACTCAGGTGAATTTAATCGTCTGGATCAGCTGGAACAGAATGCTTGATTAGTCCCGACCATGAGAGGGTTAAACATGACGGAAACTTGTAAAGGGGTTAACCACTTCTGGCCGAAGACATGAAGACAGTTTTTGTAGTTGGTGTCCTGCTTCTTGATGTCTTGTTCTATGAGTGAGAGAGCTTCAGTGAACTGAGCGGGAGACAGGCTGAAATATTGTCTAAATTTCTCTTCATCCTTTTCCAGCTCTTGAACAAGATGATGATATTCACCACATTACAGTCTTTTCATATTTGTTTCATGTACCCACTTCATTTTTCTCTTATTGCTCATGGCTACAGTTAACATTAATAACTCCTCTTCCTCCTCCTCCTCCATCTCAGGGGACCACAGAGTACCATCTCCCATCGCTGCAGCCAAGAAGCTGTGTGTGTGTTAGCAGACATAGGTTCTGGTGTGAACACTAACATAGCAAACATCGCGAGCGAGCGTCCGCAGCATAGCGTGGCTCGCGTAGCATCGCAGCCGGTGTGAAACGGCCTTTAATGTTTCCACGGAAATCCTATAAAATGTTGGCAGCTGCCGTACAGTATGCAATTGCAGTCCATCATGCACCACCAGACTGCACCAACACTGATATGACGCCATTGACCGTCACCGAGAGAAAGTGACACTTTTTATTGGCCATGTCAGCTTGATCCTGACGTCAGTTATGGCTTCTGAATCACTTTCTGCTCCTTCGTCTCAGCGGAACTTCCTTGACCTTACCTGGAACCAGATTGTAGTGGAGGTCTCTGGAGATTCCCATGAAAATTGACTTGTGTCCTAAATCCTGCATGATTGCAGACAACGGTTTTTGTTATGGCGCATCCATGGCAAGAGAAAATAAAAGGGGTAAAAATTTTCGCAAAAAGATTTTGGTAACAACGTCATTACACGAGAACGGAAGGCGTCAGCAACCTCGGAAAAATTGGACTTAAAATGCTGTGCCACCATCACAGAAGGTGATGGCAATTAGAGTGGTGAGATTACGGTATAGGGCAGAGGTGACGGGATTGAGGCGTGTACTAGCATTGAGTCTCGCCAACCAGCACTTGATACTGTGGTGTAGCAAGCTGTTAACTGTATTGCTGTCACGGTTCGATACGCATCATATTACTGCCCCTCTCGTCTGACATTACCACCACCACCATCTGACAATATACTTAACGTACTGTACACCCAGTGTAGGCAGAAGTTTTATTGAAAAAAAGAAGGAATATGTAGCTAGTTCTTTCTGAGAGAGAGAGAGAGAGAGAGAGAGAGAGAGAGAGAGTTGCAACATAACTAAAATCCGATATAATGGCCTGCACTAGGGTAGACTCTCATATGTGATTTTCTCTTTATCCGCGGATAACCCGACTCTGACCGTATTAGCCTGTGTATTAAACTAAATAATCCAGGGTTCAAGCACTGGGGGAGTTAGCTGGGCCCCTCACAGTGTTCCCCGCTTAACCCTTTCAGTACTGTGATGTCTTTATACTGTATTGTGGTTACCACTAATAGATTTTGTTTTGTTAAAGAGACACTTGTCGGATGTAGTAGTAGCAGTAGTACGGTAGTACAGTAGTAGTAGTAGTAGTTGCAGTCCCAGGTTCGTCTGAATGTGAACCCAGTGGACTGGAAACTGAAGTTACCCTTCTCCTGCAGTCTACCATTCTCCTTTTGGGGGATAGGGAAAGAACTGAGGGACGTTTGTATGCCCAGGCAGTGGAGCTACCCGGTCTTTTGTGTGCCAACACGTGAAGGGATCCACTAGATCTCACACGGGGGGCCACGGTAATATTTTAGGTGGGCCACGACGATATATTGTAATTCACTATTCCGCTTGTAAAAACAATGTAGTCATGAAAATTCATCCAAATTCCTTTAGAGATTGATATGATAACAGTGGGTGGAGGGAGGCGTTGACAGCTTGGCCTCCTGAATATACGATGCCCACATGTTTTGTAAATGACGCTGCAGAATTGTATTTGCAAGTATTCCAGCTGACCAGCAATCCTGCACTGTGCCATCTTCATTCATGCCTTTCTTTACCCCTCCTTCTAGTACCTTTCCTTCCCCCTTCCTTCCTATTCATGCCGTCTTTCCCTTCTCGTCCATCTCTCCCATCCCATCTTCACCCTTCCTTCTGGAACCTTTTCCTTACCATTGCCCCCCTCGGCTTTCTCAACTTTTCCCACCTATCCCATACCTTTTCCTCCCTCATTCTTCCCTCCATCACCCTCCTCTCCTTCACCCGTTCCCCCTTTACCTTTCCCTCCCTAACCCATCCCTCCATCACCCTTCACTCCTTCACCTTTCCCTCTCTTACCTTTCCTTCCCCCACACTTCCCTCCATCATCCTTCACTCCCTCATTCGTCACCCCCTCACCCATCCCTCCCTCACCGTGCCTTTCGTAACTTTGTCGTCCTCTTTCATCTTTGGGAATCAGTTATTCCTCCCCCCCGAACTGTCTGTCTGTCTGTCTGTCTGTGTCTGTCTGTCTCTGTCTTTGTCTGTCTGTCTCTGTCTGTCTGTCTGTCTGTCTCTCTCTCTCTCTCTCTCTCTCTCTCTCTCATCTAAACTGCGTTCTCCTCCTTTTCCTGTTTTCTTTATTGCTCAAGAGCCTCCATGCCTCACTTTGTATCTTGGCTTCCTGACCCACCATACCTCTCTCTGCCTATCCTTGCCTCTCTGTCACACCATACCTCTCTCTGCCTATCCTTGCCTCTCTGTCCCACCATACCTCTCTCTGCCTATCCTTGCCTCTCTGTCCCATCATACCTCTCTGCCTGTCCTTGCCTCTCTGTTCCACCATACCTCTCTCTGCCTATCCTTGCCTCTCTGTCCCACCATACCTCTCTCTGCCTATCCTTGCCTCTCTGTCTCACCATACCTCTCTCTTCCTATCCTTGCCTCTCTGTCCCACCATACCTCTCTCTGCCTATCCTTGCCTCTCTGTCTCACCATACCTCTCTCTGCCTATCCTTGCCTCTCTGTCTCACCATACCTCTCTCTGCCTATCCTTGCCTCTCTGTCTCACCATACCTCTCTCTTCCTATCCTTGCCTCTCTGTCCCACCATACCTCTCTCTGCCTATCCTTGCCTCTCTGTCTCACCATACCTCTCTCTGCCTATCCTTGCCTCTCTGCCTCACCATACCTCTCTCTTCCTATCCTTGCCTCTCTGTCTCACCATACCTCTCTCTGTCTATCCTTGCCTCTCTGTCTCACCATTATCTCACCCTGCCCGTCTTTGCCTCTCTGTCCCACCCTAACTCTCTCTGCCTATCCTTGCCTTTCTGTCTCACCCTACCTCCTGCCTATCCATGCCTCTCTGTCTCACCCTACCTCTCTCTCTGCCCATCCTTGCCTCTCTGTCTCACCCTACCTCCCTCTTCCTATCCTTGCCTTCTTGTCTCACCTTGCCTCTCTCTGCCTATCTTGCTTCTGTGTCCCATTCTACGAGTACCTCTTTCTGTCTCTACTTACATCTCTGTCTCACTATGCCTCTGTCTGCCTATCCTTGCATTTGTCACACTCTGCCTATCTTTGCCTCTGACACACTCTGCCTCTCTCTGCCTATCCTTGTCTCTTTGTCTCACTTTGCCACTCTCTTCCTATCTTTGCCACTCTTTCACACTCTGCCTCTCTCTTCCTATCCTTGCCTCTCTATCTCGTTCTGCTTCTCTCTGCCTATCTTTGCCTCTCTCTGCGTGTCTTTGCCTCTCAGTCTTACTCTGCCTCTCCCAGCCTATCCTTGCCTCCGTCTCACCCTGACTCTCTCTGCCTATACTTGCATCTCTGTCTCCCTGTCCCTCCCTCTGCCTATCCTTGCCGCTCTGTCCCACCCAGCCTGTACTACCTACCCTTGCCTCTCTGCCTCACTGTGCCTCTCCCTTGCCTCTCTGTCTCACTGTGCCTCTCTCTTCCTGTCTTTGTTTTGTGTCTCACCCTGCCTCTCTGCCTGTCTTTCTTTCTGTACGTCAGTCTTCTTCTCTGTGATCGTCTCTGCCTTCCTTCTGTGTCCTTGCCTTTCACAGTTCCTACCCTCTCTCCCACCTTGCCTCATCTGGACTGCATCCACTCTAAGTGTGCCTCACCCTGGCAGCTTCCTTTTCTGCTGGTCCTTCGTTTCTCCTGCCCTTCCTCCTCCTGTCTCCTACTCAGCTTCACCCTACCAACCTCCCACAATACTTCACCTTACTTACCTCATACAGCGCCTCACCCTACATACACCTTACTGTGCCTCAACCCACCTACATTCTTTACTGTCTTATCTTTCCTGCATCGTAAATGCCTCACCCTGCCTACTTCCTGCCTCAAACTGCCAACGTTCCTCACCCTTCCTACCTCATACAATATCTTACACAGCTTACCTACTACTTTTGTCTCACCCTGCTTGCCTCCTACTCTCTCTCACACTGTCCGCCTTACCTAGTCTGTCTACCACACATGCATCTTTACCTCATCCTACCTTGCTAACTAACCCTACCTATCCTTGTCACCCACCTGTCGTATCCTACTTTTATTTCACCCTACCTGTCTGCGTCACACTACTTCCCTTACTCACCCTACCTCTTCCCCACCCTCATGCCTCACTCTGCCTCACCTCCTCACTCTGCTTCATTTCCTCCCCCTACCGATACCATATTTCGTTAGCTACCCAATTTTCTCCCTCACTCTACGCCCCTCCATCACCCTACATTTCTTCCTTACCCTAAGTTTCCTCACCCTACCTCTCTTCTTCACCCTACCTCTCTTCTTCACCCTACCTCACTGCATCACTGTACCTCACTCCATCACTGTACCTCACTCCATCACTGTACCTCACTCCATCACTGTACCTCACTCCATCACTACCTCACTCCATCACTGTACCTCACTCCATCACTGTACCTCACTCCATCACTGTACCTCACTCCATCACTACCTCACTCCATCACTGTACCTCACTCCATCACTACCTCACTTCATCACTGTACCTCACTCCATCACTGTACCTCACTTCATCACTCTACCTCACTTCGTCATCCTACCTTACTTCCTCACCCTATCTATTCTCTTCATTTTGTTTCTTTGTTTCACCCTACATGTTTCACCCTGCCTCTTTTCCACACCCTGTCAGGCCCCTTCTTTATGAGGCGTGAGAGGCGTGAGGGCAGTGCAGGGGTAGGACTGGATTACCCCGGTTTGTTCTAGGAGCGTTTGATGCATATTGGGTTTTGCAGGTGAGAGGGGGGGCGGCAATCCCTCCCCACCCACCGCCTGACAATACATCTTGCTATTTGCTGTGTGACCAGAGAGAGAGAGAGAGAGAGAGAGAGAGAGAGAGAAGGAAAAGTTTGAAGGGAGAGAGAAGACAAACAGAGGAGGAAAAATGCAGCAGTATTGAGGGAGGAGGGAGCCAGATCCCACGAGGAAGTGGTTGCCAATCCCCTGTTGTGATGGCAGTGGCGTTGGTGGCTGATGGTGGTGGTGGGTGTTGTAGTGGTAGTAGTGTTTATTAGTGTAGTGGGATTGTATTTTTGTGGTTGTTATCGGTATGATAATTGTGTTGTGTATTATTATGGTTGCACTTGTTGCTGATGTGTGATTGTTGTTTTCGTAGTGGTAGTGGTTGTGATGGTCATTATTTTGGGTACAGTATGTTTGGGATTATTGCTGTTGATGTGGGTGTTGTTGAGTAAGTTAGGGTTATTTTTTGTGGCCTGTGGTTGTTATTGGTGTGGTTATTATTGTTTGGGTTGTTGCTGGTGATGTTAGTGCCGATGGCGTGGTTGCTGTGGTGGTTGTTCTTCTTGTTGTGGGTACTATTGGTGCAGTTATTGTTGTTGGGGTGGTTATTGTTGTTGTAGATTTTGTTGGTGTGGATGTTGATAGTGCAGCTGTTGTCGGTGGTATGATTGTTGTAGTGGTGACTGTTATTGTTGATACAATAGTGTTTTTGTGATTATTGCTGCTGCGGTTGTTTTTGTTGTCACGGTGGTGGTTTGGGTGACAGTTTCTGCGTTGACTGTTGGAGTTGTTTGTGTGATTGTCGTTATGGATGTTATTGTTATATGGTGTGGTAATTATTGTTATTCAGACTCGTATTTAGTATTGTTGTGATTGGTAGAGGAGTGTTAATGTTGTGATGGTAATGGTAGCTGTTGTTATCCTGACTTAGTGTTGGCATTGCTTTATGCTTTTATTCTAGCCGTGTTCTGTGATTGCTGTATTTATCGCCCAGTTAATGGGTAAGTACCCTAATGATTTTGGTCGTGTGTGTGTGTGTGTGTGTGTGTGTGTGTGTCCGAGTTCTGTCCACCTCTTCCTCACACTTCCCTCTCCTCCATTCTCCTCCTCAAATCAAATTCTGTTCCCAACCCTCCCCTCCCTCCAGCTCACGAGCCGCCAGCTGCTCCGTGTGTCAGCGCGTCCTGGCCAGTTGCTCCGTCGCTGCTGGCAGCTGGGGCCATGGCTCTCATTGACTCATAATACAACACTTTCCCTAATTTGTTTTACAGATGCAGGAGTACCTCTGGGAGCGGCTTTGTCCCTCTGTCTCTTACTAACGATTTTAGGACCCGAGGTGCAAAGCTTCACCACATCATTCAACACACCATACCATACCATTCTGACACACCACATCACACCACACAAAAATCACCCTCACACACCACAACACACCATACCACATCATCGTCTCTCTCCACGGCATAAAAATCATCCTCACACACCACAACACACCATACCACATCATCGGCTCTCTCCACGGCATAATAAATCACCCTCACACACCACAGCACACCTCACACCACAACACACCATCCTCTCACGAAACTGTACGCAAAAATCACCCTCACACACCACAACAAACCACACACCATCCTCTCACATCATTGCCCAGAAAAATCATCATCATACACCAAAGCACAGCACACCACACCACACCGCGCAACACGCCACATCATGCAATACACCACACCACATCACACTACACCATACCATTCCGAACCATACTCTCACACCATGTCACCACATGACACAAAAATCATCCTCTCACACCACACCATACAAAGGGCATAACCCAAGTACCCTGAGGCTCTCGTTGCCGGCTCACTCCTCATTCAAACCTTTATCAGGTTAATTTATCATCATCGTCATCATCACATGTCACAGTCATCATCATTATCATCCTGTAGTCCTTTTCCCAGTAATACGAGTACATGGGATGGGAGGGATTCAGAAACAGGAAGCGGAAAGTACAGAACCTGGAGATCTAGCAACAGAGTGCTAACATTTTACTTTTACCCGTCCATTCGCTCATCATTAATGTCTTCCCCTCATTTTTTATCATTTTTGACCTGGTAGCCATTGTCCTTTTTTTTTTTTTTTTTATGCTGAAGTGAAAAACATGATGTGTTTAGTGTTGATTCATCATATGCGCCTGTCACCCCATCCATTAGCTGTAATCCAACTGGGAGATTTTTTAAACTCTCTCTCTCTCTCTCTCTCTCTCTCTCCCGTAAGTTTTCGGGGGTTTGCCTTCCCTTTCGCGATTACACCCGTATTTGGATGCGTCGTTATTACTTCAAGTTTTTACTTATTCCTTGTACGAGTATACAAGTGCGTCGCGTGCTTAATTATATATTCCTGTTGTTGGAGACAACTTTGAATGCTAAACACCGCCACGCCCATGTCTGTCAATCTGCCATACTCATGTGCACGGTGCATTGTCCCGCTTTGGCTCATTACCCACCACAATACCAGCCCATCCAGCCCACTCCTTTTTGCCCACCCCTCACTTCATCTACCTTCTCTTCAAGTCGAACTTCTAGTAGAGTAGCTATGTTTACACAACTAATGGCAGCTTCATAAAGCTTCCCTCATTATAGGTTCTAGTAATCATACCCAGCCCCATCACCTACCACCATATTTACCCATCCAACACACCCCATCCACTCCTGTCTACCCACCACACAAACCTTTGACTGGCACGTTACCGCCTTATCTAGAAAATGCACAGGGTATCTTCACAGGGCGTCTTCCCCTGGCATGTCCATAACTCCACCATCCCAGCCCATCCAGTCCACTCCTTTCTGCTCACCAAACAACTCTTTGATTTACACCTCATTCCCACACCTACAAAATCCATCTTCACAGGGTGTCTTGCCCTCTCGTGAGCAAGGAGTCCTCCATCCCAGCCAGCCAGTACACTCCTATCCACCTACACTAACAATTTCTGCTTTGGTATGGTGAATACAGTAAAAATTGACTGCTTCGATTACCAACCGCCGCACAACTCCCTATGCTGTTAACAATACTTCACAGTATTTTACGGTACTGCCCCACTGTAGCACACCAAGCGTCATTTTTGAATTGTTTTTTCACTGTCTAGTGTGTGTTGGGTCAGGTTTTTGGCTTTCTGTAGGGGATGGTGGATAGGTGGAGTGGGAGTCGTGTGAGTTTTGTAGTGGGAAGGCAGAGCACCTCATTAGTAGCGATGAGTGTGTGGATGTGTGTGTGTGTGTGCTGTGTGTATTCATGTCACGATTTTTGTCCACTTCTCTTCATTTTTAGTCTGTCTCCTTTCTTCCCTCCCACCACCACTCTCTCTCTCTCTCTCTCTCTCTCTCTCCAAAACTGCCCTTAAAAAATAAATTCGGTGGGCTTGAGAGGCTGGAAGGAGGGCAGTCAAAAGAGGGATTGTGAGGGCGAAGGCGTGGTGTGACTTTGAAAGTGTGTGTGTGTGTGTGTGTGTGTGGAGAGAGAGAGAGAGATAGAGCGTTCTCACAGTGAAGGGGTATAAAGTGAGTGGTAAAGGAGGAGGAAGAAGAGAGCAGAACCACACACCACTGAGAGACGGAAGGAGAAAAGTTGGAAGTGAAGGAGAGCGAGTGGAGGGAGAAAACTGGGTTAGCTGAAATAAGTGAAGCAAGTGAAGTGAGGTGGTTGGCGAAGTGGGAAGTGTGTGTGTGAGTGAAGTGGTTGGGGATGTAATAAAATTGGATGTGATGCAGGGGGAATGAATGGTGAATTGAGTGAAGAGAATGGAATAGGAGTTGAGTGTGTGAGTGATGCGAGTGATTGTGAAAGTGAATGGTATTGTTGAATGGTGGGCAAAGAGTATGAATGTAGTAAGTGATAGAGTGAGAGGAAGTGCAGTGAGAGATGGGGCGAGTTAATGAATGAAATGACGTTTGAATGTCAATGCATAATGCAGAGTGGTGGTGAATTAAAGCAAATGGTTGAATGAATAAACAAAACAGGTGCCAAACTAAATGACGAATAACAACGAATGAAGTAAAGAATATGTATTACGGTATGGGGTGGCAGAGTGATTGAAGTGAAGAATAGTAGGTAATTTGAGTGGCAAAGCAAATATGCCGAGCGGCAGAATAAATAAGCGAGTGGCAAAGTACTTGTATATACGCGAGTGGCAGAGTAAATAAGCGAGTGGCAAAGTACTTGTATATACGCGAGTGGCAGAGTAAATAAGCGAGTGGCAAAGTACTTGTATATAGCGAGTGGCAGAGTAAATAAGCGAGTGGCAGAGTACTTGTATATACTCGAGTGGCAGAGTAAATAAGCGACTGGCAGAGCATATAAGCGAGTGGCGAAGTACTTGTATATACTCGAGTGGCAGAGTAAATAAGCGAGTGGCAAAGTACTTGTGTATACGCGAGTGGCAAAGTACTTGTATATACGCGAGTGGCAGTGCTATTTCCGGAAAAACTCGTTGGCGAAGAGGTGACGGTGTGGCCTTATTCTTTACCAACATCCGCGGCCTTACCACGAATTTAAACTCAGTTCATTTTTTCCTTCAGTCCATATCCCCTTTGGCCCTTTTCCTCACAGAACCACAAATCTCACCCTCTACCGATATATCTCCATTTTGTTTTCCCGGTTACCATCTCCTTACAAACTTTCGAAACAAGGGCGGCACCTGTTGTTATATCAAATCCCAATATGCAGTTGATACTATTTTAAACTTCACTTCATCCAGTTTTGATTACTCATTATATAAATTAAATTGCCAAAACATTACCAAATATATCTGTGTAGTTTATCGTTCCCCCAATGCTTCTTCGGAACCCAGTGTATTTGATTCCATATCCACTCAGTTGAGTAACCTTGACCTTGCCCTTGGCAATGAAATTACCATTTTGGGTGATTTTAACATACACAATGTTGAATGGCTATTGCATTCTGCCCGGACTGACGACGCTGGTCTAGAATGCGAGCTATTTGCGGAATCGTTTAATCTCACCCAGTTGGTAAAGCAACCAACCAGAATACCTGATAACCCTGACCATAATGCCCATCTCTTGGATTTATTCTTGACAAATAATCCAGATCAATACAGGATAGAGGTACTGTCACCACTTGGATCCTCTGACCACAATCTCATCAAAGCCTCATTAGTTAACCCTCCTACACCTCCCCATTCTGAACCTGTCAGGGTGACCCGATGGCACTTTGACAGGGCAGACTGGGATGGATTTAGAAATTATCTTGCTGATGTTCCATGGCAGTCTTTCTTCTCTAGTGATCCCAATTCTACCCAGTCCCACATTTGTGACTTAATACTAGCTGGTATGGATTTATTCATACCAAGTCAACAATTCACTAAAAGATCAAACTCTCCAAAATGGTTTGATGGCAATTGTGCCAGAGCAACAGCCCAAAAGTCATTAGCATATAACTCTTACTTAAAATCAAAAACACCTGAATCACTCTCCCAATTTAAAATTGCTAGAAATCATGCAAAAGCTGTGTTAAATCTATCTAAATCAAACTTTTTTCAAAAGCAAGCATCAAAACTACTTAACAACCCTAATGACAATAGAATATTCTGGTCAACTCTTAATTCTTTCAATAATAACTTTAACAAGTCATCTTCCATTCCCCCACTAAAATCTTCAGATGGCAATATTACAAATGACCCACGTGGGAAAGCAGATATCTTTGCTAGTACCTTTGCAAGAAACTCTACCATAGATGATACCAGCCAGAATGTCTCAGTACTGGAACTTGATTCTCCCGAAATTGCCCCACTCATAATACAGACAAGATTTGTAAAATCCATCCTAGACAATTTACCTACCAACAAAGCTCCAGGTCCAGATGGAATTCCGCCAATTGTTTTGAAAAAGTGTTCCCCTGAACTTGCCTCTGTCCTAGCTAAATTATTCAGACTATGCATACGTACTTCTTTATTCCAAAATTCATGGAAAGAAGCCAATATCCACCCAGTTCCGAAGAAAGGAAGTTCGTCTGACCCCTCCAATTACAGACCAATAGCTATTACATCTTCTCTTGGTAAGGTATTTGAAACTTTAATTAATAAGCATATTGTTAAACATCTTGAATCCAACAACTTAATTAATGATAGACAATACGGTTTTCGCCACGAAAGATCCACCATCGACATACTCAATCTCTTAACTCATACCATCCATCAATCAATAGAACTTTTTGGAGAAACTCATGCAGTAGCTCTTGATATCTCTAAAGCTTTCGACAGAGTATGGCACCGTTCCCTGCTGTCCAAACTCCCTTGCTATGGACTAACGTCTTTTGTTCCTTTGATTTCTTCTTATCTTAGTGACAGGAAAATAAGAGTAAAAGTAGATGATGTATATTCGAATTTCCACTCAACGCCGGCGTGCCGCAGGGATCAGTTCTGGCGCCAACCCTATTTCTGGTTCATATTAATGATCTCTTATCTGTCACTCACAATCCCATTCACTCATATGCAGATGACTCAACACTACATAGTTCATTCACACTCAGACATCCATTTACAAAGTCTAATATCTCTACCTCTCAACTCAATACAGCCATCTCCATAAATGAAGATCTATCTACAATCAGTGAATGGGGACAAAACAACCTTGTCTCTTTTAATGCTAGTAAAACTAAATATATACAGTTTACCAATAGACAGATTGCCAGACTCGTACATTACCTTCAATGCTACTAATATTCCCATCTCCAAAAGTATTGAAATTCTTGGTGTCTCACTTAACAGTGCCCTCAGCTGGACCTCTCATGTCAGATCACTTGCTAAAACCGCCTCAAAGAAACTTGGATTATTGTACAGAGTCCGTAACTTCTTCGCTGATGAGCAGTTAGCTATAATTTATAAGAGTCATGTGCGCTCTCAGCTTGAATATTGCTCACCCTTTTGGAATGGTTGTGGAGAGGTTGCATTAAGGCAACTAGACAAAATTCAGAATAAAGCTGTTAGAATCATTAACAACCCTGCCATTACATATAAACTACCTCCCCTGCAAGTAAGAAGGAATGTTGCCTCCCTTGCATTATTTTACAGATATTTTTTTGGCAAATGCTCAGACGAAGTTGCGTCCATGGTGCCACCTCTCCATGCCTTCCCTCGTGCTACACGGGCATCTGGTAGCGCTCATGACTGGAATGTCACTCAACCATATTGCAGGACTTCTGCCTATCAGAATTCTTTCATTCCCCGAACTGCATCTCTCTGGAACTCGCTTCCCCAGAGTTGTTTTCCTCCAAATTTCAACCTACAACTCTTCAAGTCTAACTGTTACAGATATTTTATGAACAGAGGACACCAGTAATCTGGTGTATGGATTATTTTTTTTTCTCCATTTGTTTTTCCTTCCTCCGTTCTGTTATAAAAAAAAAAAAAAAAAAGAGTGGCAAAGCACCTATACGCGATTGGCAGTGTAAATAAGCGAGTGGCAAAGCAAATATAGCGGCAAAGCAAATATAGCCTATCTCTGGTGGCAAAGTGTACATATTGCAAGTGCCAAAACAAATACAGCGAGTGGCAAATATCGCTTGTGGCAAAGTAAATATGGCGAATGAGAAGGAGATATAGCGAGTGGTAAAGAAAATAAGCAAGTAACGGACTAACTAGAGCGAGTGATAAAGCACAAATATATAGCGAGTGACAAAACAAACATTACGAGTGGTAAAACAAATATAGCAAGTGGCAAAGTAAATAAGCCAGTGGCAAAGCAAATACAGCGAGTGGCAAACCATATATCGCGAGTGACAGCAAGTATAACCAATGGCAATGCGTATGTGACGCGTAACAAAGCAAATGAGCAAGCAAAGGGAATGCTACAGGGAATCAGATCAATCGAGTTAGAGCGAGGAAGACAGGTGACACAACAAGAAAGCCTCTAGACACAGAAATAGCGGAGATGAATAAAGCAGAACGGATAAAGCCGTTCCTTTAATGTACTTACAGTATAAACTCCTCCACTTCGACCCTGAGCTGGAGTATTTTGAGGAGTGTGTGGGTGGAAGGGTTGAAGGGGATGGAGAGGGAGAGGGAACAACAACATGGGGGGAAGGGGAAGGGCAGTGGTTGTCACGGGTTTTTTAAAATATCACGGTATTTTTGAAATAAATGCTTAAATATTATTTAATTGATAATAATATTCAATAATATTGAAGAGCAGGGACAATGATTGTCTTGCAAAATCAAGCAACGATTACTTTACGCTGGCCTGCTTCGCACGATTTTCTCAGAACGAGAATTTATAAACTTTCTCAACAGTACACAGCAGAGACTAATCACTCAATTGCTGTTCATTAGTACTGTAACCTCTGGAGAAAGTTACTTCACCCCTGACAATAAATAACTAATACTAACATCATGTTCTTGCTGATGCTTAACTCCTAGAAGGCACAACGGATTTTAAGTTTAATACAAGACTGGTCTAAGTACCAGTTATGAAAGCAAACGTTTATGCAAGCTAGGAGCTATATGGAAAATAAGCTTAATTATGGAGAAATGAAACAAGAGTTTACATTACATTAAGCTGAAGAAAAAGAACTGTTAAATTTATTGATTACAAAAAAATAAATTTAACGTTACATTTCAAATCAAATTAATGAGATCGCACTCACTCACTCACACACGAGCTAAATTCTTATGCCTAGGAAAAACACCTTAACTAAGCTCTTAAAACTAGGATAATACAAAAAGGAAATACTGGTCAATGAATGCTGTGTATCACCCAAATCTAGGATGGGAGTCTGGGGGCTGTGTCTAGCGGAGTCTGGGTACTAGCTGACCTCTCTCTAATCTCACTTCTGGAGCACAGGACCTCTCTCCGTCACAGCAAACATTCGACCGAGTAAGTCGTGGGAAAGAAAAGCAGAGCACTAGGCCGCATTTTTCTAACGGTCGAGGCAAGCAGGGGCGAACAATAAGGAAACAATAGTATCGCTCAGTAGAGCACTTAGTGACGTGCATTAAATCGGTCACTTTTGAAACAGTGACGAATGTTTTGAAAAGTATACCCCAAAATGGAGAGAGAATCGGTTAACTGAGCGATACACAGTGAGTTTTCCACTAATAGTTCGTGGCTTCTCACAAAAGGGAAATGTCACGAATTTGATTCGTGACATTACGCCCCTACAAAATTTAATTTTTTCCCTATGGGAAAAAATTGTGGATATATATATATATATATATATATATATATATGTACACATCCTAACTCATTCACACAAGATTCACACTATGGTGTGTGTGCTATCCTGCTACAGGAGAAAGTCGCAGTCGCCAGTGAGCGAAAAAACCTCGTATTTACGTTAATAGAAGCAAGCTTGAGGGAAAAACTCCGTGACGACGGTGAAAATCCTGTACTCAGGTCAAACTGAGCGAAAAGTCGCTACATTTACACTGACAACTAATTGTTGTGTAGCGTGGTGTATGTAATACACAGTGTAGATGTGACAGTTCTAGTGTAACTGTACCTACGTGTAAAATGACACAGTAAATAATATGGCGACGACGAAGGCAGAGGAGAAGAGGCGGCAGCGTGCGGCAGACGATCAGCTGGTCCGCACAGCAAAACTGCTACACCCATTGCTGAACCTGCAAAACCAGTTAAGGTGGAGCATCAAAAGTGTCAATGAGACAAAATTCTTATTACGTTACAATTACTCTCTCTGCCTAGCAATCAGTACATGCTACGAAAAGTACGCTCTAGCTGAAAAATACAAGTGACAGCCTAAGCTTCGTACATTCGAGGTCGCCATTAATTATAGCACACGATTATGGTCGGCAAGTTGAGAATCCCTGTGCAAACTCGGGTCTTCCATAGCCTCGAACTGCACACGGGTCCTCAACCTGTGCCTTAACCTACAGTACTTATATTAATATCGGGAAGCTGAGAATCCTTGTGCAAACTCGGGTCTTCCATAGCCTCGAGTCGCCTCTGCGGAGTTCTCTCTCGAACTTCCCCCTTAACCTACAGTACTTATATTAATATCGGGGAGCTGAGAATCCTTGTGCAAACTCGGGTCTTCCATAGCCTCGAGTCGCCTCTGCGGAGTTCTCTCTCGAACTTCCACCTTAACCTACAGTACTTATATTAATATCGGGGAGCTGAGAATCCTTGTGCAAACTCGGGTCTTCCATAGCCTCGAGTCGCCTCTGCGGAGTTCTCTCTCGAACTTCCCCTTTAACCTACAGTGCTTATATTAGTATCGGGGAGCTGAGAATCCTTGTGCAAACTCGGGTCCTCCATAGCCTCGAGTCGCCTCTGCGGAGTTCTTTCTCAACTTTCCCCTTAACCTACGGTACATAATATGTATGTACAGGCCCTGGACATGATGTGTCGTGTGGGGCCAATGGGCGAGACGTCGGGTCTGCACCCACTTCACCACAATCCTGTCTCTCAACTGACTCAGAGATTACAGGTGTGGTTACAAACGGCACAGGAAGGGCATGTCCCTGATTAGTGGTGTTACTTTGACACACACTACAGGAACGGACAAAACTATGTCTCGTCCCATCCCTGGCCAGAAAAAGTCAGCTCGGATACGGCCCTGGGTCTTCCTTTTGTCCATGTGCCCTCCTGAGGCTGAACAATGACCCCATTGTAACACTGCTAGGCAGTACTTGGTGGGAACGACAAACTGCAGTCGAACCTCGCCCTCGGGTGTTCGTGACTCACGGTAGAGCCGTCCTTGTTTGCGAAGGAACTTGGCTCGACCTCCCCGTGAATACTTAATCACTCGACCCTTTTGTTTGTTCCGCACGGCAGCAAGTGTTGGGTCAGAATGTTGTTCTTGCACAACAAGTTGACTACACATCAGATCTTTGCTGCGATTCAATGATCACTGGGGTGACACAGTCTGGAGCCTCAGTCATGGCTCGTGGTACCGCAGCAGCTGAAGTCTGAGTAGCATCATCATCGGAGCAACTATCCTTGACTCCGTGAATATTGCCAATGATGAGGTCAAATAAAGGTTCTGGCATGACAACTGCAAGTGTCGTACCAGTATAAAATGGAGATGCCACCTGGATACATGCCTCAGGGAACAATCTCACTGATCCATCAATAAGGTTTGCATGGATCTGTCGACCTGTATACTGCTCAGGCCGAACTAGACTCTGCTTGACAGAGCAACCTGAGGAACCATTATCTCTCAGGACCTTCACAGGAATGCCTCCCACAAACCCTGGCTGAACAAGGAAGGTACTGTCACCTGTGGGAGGGCCTGTGGAGGAAGCAGCTAGCCACTCATGAGGCTGCTGAATTGATGCGGCAAACATTGTGCCTTGTGAATTAGACACTTGAGGAGTCGTACTCAGTGCCTGAGGAGATGGAACATTGGCCATCTGTGGAGGGGGGTTCACTGTCACTGTGGGACTAGTGAACTGTGGGGGAGTACCCATACTGGTAGGGACGTGGCCACCATACTGCTGCTGAGGAATGAAGGCTGCATTCGCTTCCTGCCTCTTTTGAGCTGGTGGTGAAAAAGTTTGTCCCGACGGTCGGTTGCGTGGCTGATACTGCTGCTGGTTAGGGTACTTGTTGTACCTCTTCCACTCAGGTTTCTGAGTGTTTTGCCCCTGGTCCTTCCACTGCGGTTTTGGACCTTGGCCATTATTCTGAGAATGGCCTTGTTGCTGGGGTTCAGTCTGAGACAGCTTCCCAGACTTGGCAGTATCTTTTCTGCTCCAGGTGTTTTGCTTACGAGTTTGATACCCGTATGCAGTAAAGAATGCTTCAGCCTTTTCTGCCATTTGGCTGGCATCTTTCACCTGGCAGATCTTAAGCTGTGCTATGAGCTTAGCAGCCCACGACCTCTCTAGCTGTGTACGCAGCATAAGGTCAATTATCCCCTCACGCGTGGAAGGAGTTTCATCTTTCTCCATCCACTCATTTAAGTAAGCTGTGAGACGATCAAGGAACTGAACAGCTGTCTCCTTGTCTTGGAGACGAGCTCGTCTACTGTGAGACCATACACCTTAATGAGTGCAGCTTTCATCATCTCATACGTGAGATTGTCTCCACGAATTCTGTGGAGAATATCGAGGGCAGGGCCCTCAAATAAACTAAGAAATTGGAGCTGCTTAGCTGCCTCATCCAGTTGATACATGTCTGCCATGTCCTCAAAACGAGCTATGTACGGCTTGATTCGCTCGCTTTCCTTGTATGAAGGAAGCTTGATGCGTGGGGTCGCCAGGACATGTGCAGGGAGAATGCTCGTGGAGCTTTGACCAACTGCACCAGATGAGTCTGAAGCCAAGGAATCTCGCTTGAGCTTCAGCACTTCAAGTTCACATTTTTCGCGTGCTTCTCGCTCGGCACGTTCGTGTTCTCGTTCTCTCTCTCGTTCCTCACGCTGTTCTCGCTCGTGTTCTAAGTCGAGTTCGCGTTGTTTCTGCTCGTGTTCTAAGTCGAGTTCGCGTTGTTTCTGCTCGTGTTCGCGTTGTTCTCGCTCATACTCGCGCTCCTTTTCGTGTTCCTCACGTTGTTCTCGCTCGTATTCGCGCTGAATCTTACGCTCTTCACGGGCATCATTCTCGCGCTGCTGCTCCTGATTATGCCGTGAGAGTATATACTCTTTAATTTTGGTTGGGTCCGAAAGACCCATTTCTTTGTCTTCCTGTAAAAATACTGTAGTAGCCATGGCGCTGATTTACTAAGAAAACCGAAACTGAGTACTGACTGCTTCGCAACGAATGCTAATAAACACAAGTAAAGAATACAGACACAAGCTAGTGGTGACCAGTTTTATCTAGTTAACTGGCAAAGATTAAAGCAAAAATGCAAATAACTGAGAACTCAATAATTAACACAATGGGTACGGCGGCTACCCAGGAGCAAAAAAAATCGACTGGCGTTACCAAAAATAAAGTACTAAATAAAGTTAAGTACTCTATGGATTAATAAAGCAAAAATTCACTTGCTAAATTAACGGTAAACACCAGTAAACTTGTGCCTATAAACTTTAATTATAAATACCTAAATATGAACGAGTGAGCACTATCTCGTGAATAGCTTTAGAGCTAGGAGTTAATATCCTGGAATGAGGTCGCCAATTGTCACGGGGTTTTTAAAATATCACGGTATTTTTGAAATAAATGCTTAAATATTATTTAATTGATAATAATATTCAGTAATATTGAAGAGCAGGGACAATGATTGTCTTGCTAAATCAAGCAACGATTACTTTACGCTGGCCTGCTTCGCACGATTTTCTCAGAACGAGAATTTATAAACTTTCTCAACAGTACACAGCAGAGACTAATCACTCAATTGCTGTACATTAGTACTGTAGCCTCTGGAGAAAGTTACTTCACCCCTGACAATAAATAACTAATACTAACATCAGGTTCTTGCTGATGCTTAACTCCTAGAAGGCACAACGGATTTTAAGTTTAATACAAGACTGGTCTAAGTACCAGTTATGAAAGCAAACGTTTATGCAAGCTAGGAGCTATATGGAAAATAAGCTTAATTATGGAGAAATGAAACAAGAGTTTACATTACATTAAGCTCAAGAAAAAGAACTGTTAAATTTATTGATTACAAAAAAATAAATTTAACGTTACATTTCAAATCAAATTAATGAGATCGCACTCACTCACTCACACACGAGCTAAATTCTTATGCCTAGGAAAAACACCTTAACTAAGCTCTTAAAACTAGGATAATACAATAAGGAAATACTGGTCGATGAATGCTGTGTATCACCCAAATCTAGGATGGGAGTCTGGGGGCTGTGTCTAGCGGAGTCTGGGTACTAGCTGACCTCTCTCTACTCTCACTTCTGGAGCACAGGACCTCTCTCCGTCACAGCAAACACTCGACTGAGTAAGTCGTGGGAAAGAAAAGCGGAGCACTAGGCCGCATTTTTCTAACGGTCGAGGCAAGCAGGGGCGAACAATAAGGAAACAATAGTATCGCTCAGTAGAGCACTTAGTGACGTGCATTAAATCGGTCACTTTTGAAACAGTGACGAATGTTTTGAAAAGTATACCCCGAAATGGAGAGAGAAACAGTTAACTGAGCGATACACAGTGAGTTTTCCACTAATAGTTCGTGGCTTCTCACAAAAGGGAAATGTCGCGAATTTGATTCGTGACAGTGGTAGTGAGCAAACTTGGCCATAACAGCGCAGTTAACATGGTTATATAAGGGTATAGGCCCCCCTATGTGGACCATTTGGCTGACGTTTGCGTTGCTCTGTTGACATCCGATGAGAGAGAGAGAGAGAGAGAGAGAGAGAGAGAGAATGGTGATGGATGGGTTGATGGCGTGGGAGATGATGAGAGAACACCAGATTGGTTCACGATTGGAAGTGTGCAATTGTGGGGCTTCACCTATAACATGCAGAGGCTTAAACCTTGCACTCCCAGATGTACTGTATCTTTCAATCTATCTGTATCTATATCTGCCTGTCTATCTATATTTATATCTATCTATAACTATATCTATTAGTATCTGTCTACACACACACACACACACACACACACACACACGCGGGATAAGTGGTATCCATTTAGCCCTATTAGTTTTAGGGATGGTATGTTGTGGTTAGTTGTATTATGGAGCCGCTGTAAATACTAATGATAATCGGATTATCATTTTAACGGGAGGGGTTGTGTAGATCAAAGCCGTCATGGAGGTGGTTACCTGGTGGTGTTAAACCCTTCACCACGAGGATCTGTTATTATTTATTCTGGCTTTATCCACACGATTATATTCTGTTTAAGTGAGGTTTTCCGAACTGGTGAGGTTATAGACTCCATTAGCTAACCCTTGAACCACTAAAGATCTTTCCTTGAACTGGTGAGGTTATAGACTCCATTAGCTAACCCTTGAACCACTAAAGATCTTTCCTTGAACTGGTGAGGTTATAGACTCCATTAGCTAACCCTTGAACCACTAAAGATCTTTCCTTGAACTGGTGAGGTTATAGACTCCATTAGCTAACCCTTGAACCACTAAAGATCTTTCCTTGAACTGGTGAGGTTATAGACTCCATTAGCTAACCCTTGAACCACTAAAGATCTTTCCTTGAACTGGTGAGGTTATAGACTCCATTAGCTAACCCTTGAACCACTAAAGATCTTTCCTTGAACTGGTGAGGTTATAGACTCCATTAGCTAACCCTTGAACCACTAAAGATCTTTCTTTGAACTGGAGTTGGATATTACTTTCATTAATACCTTCGCTAACACCATACTGTCTTAAGATAAAGTCGTGTGGTTGCAGGAAGGAAAAAAAACTCAAAGACGCCCACGGGCTGAAGTGGTTTACGGGGGAGGGAAAGGGTAGTTTGTGTATATGTGGTGGTTTATGGCAGGGTGGGGATAATACTCATCCTCGTATATCACAGGTTAATGGTAAATATGTTGTTGGCTAGTGATTACGTGTGTTAATGGACCCACGGTGGGATGTCCAGTTAACATGAGTGTCTGTATATCAGTAGCTGCCATCATAGTTGTTAGAGTCGTAGATAAGGCGTCAAATCGGACGTGTGGCTGTGAGGGTGTTAGTCAGGCACGGCACACCAAATTTCCCTACACAAACGTTTATTCATGTACAGCGTTGGCGTTTTTTATTTTGTTAATCTTTCTTACCTGGACGATTACATTCATCTTGGGATAGATTTCTAAACTGGATATTTTGGACAATGTCATCATTAACGCCTTCACTTCTAGAATACTTTACTAAGCTGATTGAAATTGTCTGGTATCAGTGAGATTAAAGTGAAAAAGAACGTCATGGTAGTGGCGGAGTTGATGACGTAATGGTAGGCCATATCAACACGGAAAATATATTTGATATTAATGTCGGTGAGGTAGTTGGTTCTTGATCTTTCAAGCCTGAGATCAGCAGTCCACTGGTGAATCACCAGGCGTTACCACTTGCCCTAGAGTGTGACGTGACTCCCTGTGTGGAGCAGTGATAGTGATATGGTATAGAAGTTGCTACTTGCCTGCGAGTGTGAGATGTGGAGTGATTTATATAATGACCTTGTGTGAGGCAGTGATGGTATGGAATATAATGCAGGTGTTGAGGTAATAGAGTCATGTGTGGTATTACCTCGTTGATGGCTCAATATGGTCTTGCAATACTCTGTTCAGCCCCAACCTGGCTGCCTCGCAGTAGGGGTGTCTTGCAGTGCAAGGTATGTCATTTATTGCTGGTCATGTATCTCCTGTGAAATGGCTTCCTCTCGATGACTGCGAGGCGGAATTGCTGTTTGAAACTGACGTAGTGGAAGGAGTCAGCGCGTTTACCAAGACAGATGTGCTGAGGCTGGCACGTGGGCACCGCCTCAGAATCCTTAACATCCTCACTCACCCGCCACCCTCTGGACGCTGTGGTGCTGGGTCGGTGCTGGACCTGGGTGGCTTAGGGCAGTTGCTGAACCACTCTTGTTTATATAAGGAATATATGAACCTGGGTGGGTTAGGGCAGGTGCTGAACCCATCTTGTTTATATAAGGAATATATGAACCTGGGTGGGTTAGGACAGGTGCTGAACCCATCTTGTTTATATAAGGAATATATGAACCTGGGTGGGTTAGGGCAGGTGCTGAACCCATCTTGTTTATATAAGGAATATATGAACCTGGGTGGGTTAGGGCAGGTGCTGAACCCGTCTTGTTTATATAAGGAATATATGAACCTGGGTGGGTTAGGACAGGTGCTGAACCCATCTTGTTTATATAAGGAATATATGAACCTGGGTGGGTTAGGGCAGGTGCTGAACCCGTCTTGTTTATATAAGGAATATATGAACCTGGGTGGGTTAGGGCAGGTGCTGAACCCATCTTGTTTATATAAGGAATATATGAACCTGGGTGGGTTAGGGCAGGTGCTGAACCCGTCTTGTTTATATAAGGAATATAATTATGAACCTGAGTGGGTTACGGAAGTTGCTAAACCCATCTAGTTTATATAAGGAGTATATGAAGTAGGTCAGGGGTCAGGGTCACATGACATGGTCAGCTTTAACAGTTTTTTTATTTAGACTAATAATATGTCGTACGGTTCAGGATAAATCAAAGACAAAGGGTTTCGATTTTGAAAATGGTGAAACGTCAGGTCCAGGGCAGTCAAAAATCAGTGTCACAGGGAAAGGTTAACTGGAACAGCGTTGACCCCATTTGGACCAGTCTTGGTAGAAGTGTTAAGGGTCAGGCAAGAATGAGGTAATTCGAGTTTGAGAGCATTTAGTCGAAGGTCAAGGTCACAGGGCAAAGTCATATGTTCGGCCCATAGATCAGTGGGTGGACGAGAATACTGAGCTCTTTGGTGCTCCTTCTTCTTTTTATTTAGTCTGTTATTCATAGTCTTCATCGTCAAAATATTATATTCACTGTCAGTATTTTCAACAACATCAACAGCATGGCATTGTCATCATTACCAACGTCAGCAATCACACCCAGTGTCTTATACTCACATAAGATGGAAAGACTAAAGTTGTGTCTGCAGATCTCTAGGAATGTGAATCAAGAGATGTGAAGCCATAACTACGCCTTCCATTCCTGCCACTCTTCCTGTGCTGCAGGAGGTACGAGGATGCTTGTACTGGAAGGCGTAGGTCAACACTGTCTTACACCAGTAGAAGGAAGTGTCAGTTCACCGCCTTTCCCACCTTTTGATTGGTTTCATAACGTGCAGGGAATACGTGGATGGTGTTCCTGTTCACTTAACCCGGGGGTAACCTCGTGTAAATATCAATTGAGCATGTTCAGTATAGATTTTTTTTAAAGATTATGTTAGTATTTTTCAGTAAGCATGTGGATCAAGTCTTTTTTAATATTTGTTTTACCATTCCACCTCTTACCAGCCATAAAAAAAAAAAAAAAAATCTAGCATGAGAGAGAGAGAAGGGGGGGAGGGGTGTATGTAGTATGTAGTAAGGGGTCGTTGCTGTGTGGGTACTGACATACATGCAGGGTCTTACCAGTGTGTGTGTGTGTGTGTGTGTGTGTGTGTGTGTGTGTGTGTGTGTGTGTGTGTGTGGTCGTTGCTGTGTGGTTACTGACATACATACGGGGTCTTGCTATAATTAGTCAACTAAGCTGGTCATTTTGTAAACCTGGTACGATAAGGGGGTGGGTCTGTTATGATGTGGCAGTTGTAAACCAGTTCTGCTGTCGGGCCCTGCTGCGGATGTCACTGATTGCATTGCGCAGTTGACCCTTGTGCGGTGTGGTGCGGTGAGAATCTGTCCGTTCTCCCCTTTGGGGCTAAGATGCGAATGAATGTGGTTGAATGGATGAGTAAATGGGGAGTGTGTCGTCCTGTCTCGGCTACCTCCCTTTCCTTGGGGGAAGCAGCCTAGGTATATAGATAGATAGATAGGTACGATAACAACACCATTATATAAGCAAAAGGTGCCATGGTGGCCTGATGGCATCGTATTTGCCTCCCGTTCTTCCATATCATGCGTCTAGTTACTTGCTGGTGTATTGTTTACGGACTGTATGTAGTTCACTGTGACTGTCTGGATAATACATGTCATCTCTGTTGGATATACTCACCTCATAAAGCCAGCCTCCCCCCATTTATTTATACCAATACTGGAAAAGGACTTCTGGCATGAGGAAGTGGAGTGGCTGGTGCATCCCCAGCGTCTGGTAAATTATGTATATATGTGATAACTCCATGATGAGAGGAAAAGGTAAAGGGGCTGATGCATTCTGGTGCTTTGTTTTCGAGTTAAACTTCATAACCTGGCCTTTGAGCTTGTGGCGGTTTATTCACCCGCCGTTTCAGTACACATAAAAATATTAAGGTGAATCAATATCTGGCCGTGGTTAATGTTTAGTCCTGCATATCAAAGTAATGGATTTTCAGTGTAATACCATTCTTATTGCTTCAAGTTAAATAGCATGACTTATAATTGTGACAGACACAGAGGTGACAATGACACGTTGCAAATTATCCCTGTATTTAATATGCATTTTTTAAAATAACATTTATGTAATGCAGTATGTTAAATTAGTTTATTTATGGTACATGAAACTTCACGCCACCACATACTGTTGACCTAAATTTTATTACCTTGGCAGTACAGAACTCGTAAACTGAACCAGCCCCAACTTTATAGTGATGTAAAGTGGCAACATAAACTCCTCCAAGGGTTGCAGTGGTCAGGATAACGCCACTGTATTCTTCACTGTACGTCGGCCAAAAAATTGCCATCATTCCATCTTGAATGCTGAGTTATAACAATAGATTAACGCAAAAATATGACGCTAGTCACTAAGAAGTGCTACAGAAAGGATGTAGAGCCACAAAATTGCCTTTTTCTGATACAGAACTACGTGAGATAAGCTGCAAAAGGATGACACTCTGGGCCAAGTTAAAGTGAATGAACTACAGTGTTCGCCGTGGAAGTGTCACTTTTCCCCCGAGTGTACACGTATTTCAGTTACATAAATACCGTGTGCAGTGGTGGCAGATTTGAGGGTGTTTTGTGGTGGCAGATTTGAGGGCGACTGTGTCACTGTTGGTAGGACTGAAGGTGTTTGGTGGTGGCAGATTTGAAGGTGATTGTGTCAGTGTTGGCAGATTTGAGGGTGTTTGGTGGTGGCAGATTTGAGGGTGATTGTGTCAGTGTTGGCAGATCTGAAGGTGTTTGGTGGTGGCAGATTTGAGGGTGATTGTGTCAGTGTTGGCAGGACTGAAGGTGGTTGGTGGTAGCTAATAGATTTGAGAAAGATTTTGTCATTGACTGTAGGACTGAAAATGGTGTTGGCAGGTGAGAAGGCGATGGTGTCAATGATGGCAGGATTGAGGATGATGGTGGCAGGTGTGAAGGGGGTGGTGGTGGCGGAGATGAGGATAAAGGTGTCAGTGGTGGCAGGACTGAGGGTGATGGTGACATAACTGATTATGGTAGTGACAGAACTAACAACGATGATGGTAATAATGGTGGACTGTCCAGGGTGATGGTGACACGACTGATAGCGGTAATGACAGTGTTGGCAGGACTAAGGGGGCGGTGGTGGCAGAACTGAGGATGTTGGCAGGAATAAGGACGTAGTGGTGGTAGAACTGAGGGTGTTGGCAGGAATGAGTACGTAGTGGCTGCAGAACTGAGGGTGTTGGCAGGAATAAGGACGTAGTGGTGGCAGGACTGAGGGTGATGGTGACATAACTGATTATGGTAGTGACAGAACTAACAACGATGATGGTAATAATGGTGGACTGTCCAGGGTGATGGTGACACGACTGATAGCGGTAATGACAGTGTTGGCAGGACTAAGGGGGCGGTGGTGGCAGAACTGAGGATGTTGGCAGGAATAAGGACGTAATGGTGGTAGAACTGAGGGTGTTGGCAGGAATGAGTACGTAGTGTTGGCAGAACTGAGGGTGTTGGCAGGATTGTGGACGTAGTGGTGGCAGAACTGAGGATGTTGGCAGGATTGGGGCCGTAGTGGTGGCAGAATTAAAGGTAGTGGTGTCAGTGGTGGCAGCAGCTGAGGGAGGGGGTCTATAGGCTGCTGCATCATGCTGTAATTTCACCTCCCTCAGCGCAACCAGATCGTACACACTTCCCATGAAAATTGACCCATCTGGCGTAATTATCGCAGTGTTGAATAACGGCTGCGGCAGTGTGGTGTGGTGTGCTATGAGGTGGTGTAGTGTGACGTGGCGTGGTGTGGTGTGTTGTGTGTGGCGTGGTGTAGTGTGGCGTGGTTTGGGCTGGTGTAGTGTGACGTGGCATGGTGTGGTGTGGGGTGGTGGGATGATGTGGTGTGGTGTGGTATATGGTGTGGTGGTGTGTGTGGTGTGGTTTTGTTGTGGTCTTGCGAGGAACGGAGCTTGGAGTGGAGTGGAGTGTAGTATAATGTATTAAGTTTAGTGGAGGCTAAATACATTGGTTCTGGTGATCGCTGGTCAGTGCATCCCTAGCCCACCCCATTACTGCACCATTACCTCGCTGTGAGAGGAGGTGGGACTGATGGGGAAGGGTACGGAGCGAGAGAGAGAGGGGGTGGGGAGGAAATTGTGAGAGGAAGAGTTAAAGGCAAAATGTACAGGAATAGAGCGATAACAGTTTGTTTCCTCGCCAGAGAGAAGACGAAAAGGAGAAAGTTGACAAGAAGGAATAAGGGAAAGAATAGCTAAGTTGGGAATAAAAGTGAACGTGAATTCAGTGTGAGAAGAAAAGAGAATTAAAGAAATTTTATGTAAGAGTCAGAGGAATAAAAGTTTATGCCCTTGTAGGGGAGAAGACAGAAGAATTTAGAGAGAAGCATAAAAGGGAGAGGAGTAGTCGAGAAGAAAAGAGGAATTGGATATGTAAGGTAGTTAGCAAAGATTACTTATTTTTTATTTATTTATTTATTTTTCGGTGCGGGTGTGTGTGGGGGGGGAGAACATTAGTGTCCTTGTTCGAGATACGAGAAAAAGGAAAGGAAAGGTTGGAGATGGACGAAAAAGCAAGGAAAACTAACTAGGAAAACATAATTATGACATTTATTATTAGTAAAAGTTAAAACTAGAGGGATTTATTTTTTGCTGGACGTGGCGGTTCAGTGGTAGTGCGCCTGACTCAAGACCGAAGAGTCGTGAGTTCGCGCCGCGCCCGGGTAAGCTGCCCTGCCGGGAAGGGGAGCGCTCTCCTGTCGCCTATCTGGTTGGAGCAGCCTTGGCCCAGTGGGTCAGAGCACTCAGACCGAAGGGTCGGAGGTTGAAGTCCGCCAAAGAGTCATTGGTAGACATCAGGAAGAGCATCTGGTCATTAAGTGCTACACGCTCCAAAACCCAAGTTCTCTACTTAGGGGCAACGCCTTAGCCTGTATCGAAAAAAGGGGACGGCGTAAAACTCAGAATAATAATAATAATAATTAAGAGAGAGAGAGAGAGAGAAATGTCGATGGCACTGGTGATGGTGATGGCGATAGCAAGAGAGAGAGAGGTGGGGAGAGGCAAGTCTGATTTGTGGAAAGGGAGAATTGAATTACCTTTTGCCCTCGATCTCTTACGTTTCTCACTATTACACGTTTATCGTGTTTCCCTCCATCGAAATCTTTCACTTCTTCCTCACAAATTTATTATCGTCCATTTTGTCCTCGTTTGCCCATCACCGTTTTCATTCACTGGTGTCATTCCTTCTCCTGGGCCTGTGTTTTCCAGCCACAGCTTAACAGAAGAATTTGTACACTGTTTCTGGATATAGGTTAGGAAGCGCGTTCCCGAGGTGCAGTACTTCACGTACATCAACAAAGGACGGATCCTGTGCAACCCTCACACGTCACCTGACACTTGTGCACTAATACCCACCATCTGTACTGTGATACGCTAGCGATATCACATTTAAATCTGGTGTAATGGTATTAACACGGGTGTTTCCAGAACGTGTGTGGGGCGATTTGAAAAGCAGTGAATATGGTGACTTAATTCGGATCCATTTTTTTTTTTTACAGGCGATAAACAGACGAAGGAAAAGCAAATTAAATAAAAGAACATTCCATGCACCAACATACAGGTACTCTCAGTTCATTAAAAAAAAAAAAAGTGTTACTATTGGAACTGTTGGGTGTCAGTCCTCTGACTAACACTGATATTGGTGGTGTGTGTGGGAATGCAGGTGTGGTGTTGGCCAGGTGGTCATAACCATATGGGTGTCAGTACTGTGGCTAACACTGATATTGGTGGTGTGTGTGGGAATACAGGTGTTGTGTTGGCCAGGTGGTCATAACCATATGGTTATCAGTACTAACACTGATATTGGTGGTGTGTGTGGGAATGCAGGTGTGGTGTTGGCCAGGTGGTCGGGGTCACAGTCGTATTTTGGAGTGACTGTCATTGTGGAAGCCGTTGTGTGGGATATATGGCTACCTACTTGGTGTGGGTGTACGGTAATGGTAACGGGATACCAACATACCATACCACCCCATACCATACCACCATATCCTACCGTACCCTACCCTACCCTACCCTACCCTACCATACGCTACTATACCATACCATACCATACCACACCACACCACACCACACCACACCACACCACGCCACACCTCACCACGCCACACCTCACCACGCCACACCTCACCACGCCACACCTCACCACACTACACCTCACCACACTACACCTCACCACACCACACCACACCACACCACAACAGACCTTACCAAATCATTCCATACTGTTCCACACCACACCACGCACACACTTCCACTCCACAGATCCTCTCAGGTCACCTCATTCCCACACCTCATGTCACCACACACGCTGTCCAGCCCCCATCCCACTCTACACTGTCTGACTTACCCCTTCCCTCACTTCCACACCTCCCTTACCTTACCTTCACTACTCCTCCACCTCACCTCATGTCACCTTCACTCCTCCCTCACTTCACATTCACATTTCGTGTCATCTCCATTCCTCCCTCCCCTCTCTTCCACACCTCATGTCACTTCCACTCCTCCCTCGCACCACTTCGACAACTCATGTCACCTCCACTCCTCCCACACGTCATTTCCACACCTCATGTCCACTCCTCCCTCATCATACTTTCACACTTTGTCACCTCTACCCCTCCACCTCACTTTCACACATGTAACTTTCCTTCCTCCCTCACCCTGCGTCACAGATTCTTTCGCTCCTCCGTCACCTTGTGTCTCCACATCTCTTTCATGCACACACCTTTTTCTATCCCGTCCCGGGGACACACTTACCCCTCACCTTACCTCCGCACCTCACATCACCTCCGCACACGCTGTCTAGTCACTTGAAACCCTCAGAAGGACAATGAGAAGTAGGCCATCAACGTGGTGGAGAGATAAGGTAGGAGTGTATGAGGGAGTGGAGTAGGAGGGACAGTTACTGAGTAAGTGACAAAATCCTGGAGATAATTTTGCCGAAGTTACCCCCCTCCCCACAGGATGTGGCAATGATCAATAGACAAAGATAGCTAGCTAGCTTGATAGATTGGTAAATAGATAGACAGATAAGGAAAATTTGAAGCAGATATTAAAGCACTGTCATTAAGATAGATACAAGCAAAGTCGATACGATTCCATATACTATAATAGACCTATTTATACACACAGTCATATATTCCACAAAAGCAGGTTAATAAGTTAATAATGATATAAATTAGCCTATAAACCATCCACTAATCGGTATTAAGAGGTAAGATATGGTAATAAGAGCTGGGTCAGGTGGTGGTAAATATCGAGTGTCAATACCTAGCACGTGATGATCATAACAGTTCCCCCCAAACACTCTTATCCCACACCCTTACCTCACTATCAACCTTACCCGCACCCTCTCACCCACACCCTTACCTCACTCTCAACCTTACCCGCACCCTCTCACCCGCACCCTTACCTCACTCTCAGCCTTACCCTTACCCTTTCTCTCACCCCCACCCATACCTCACTCTCAACCTTACCCTTACCCTCTCTGTCACCCTCACCCTTACCTCACTCTCACCCTTACCCTCCCTCTCATCCCCACCCTTACCGCACACTCACCCACACCCACATCTTCTCTCTTATCCGCTTCCTTACCTTCTCTCTAACCTTCACCCTTACCCTTGTTCTCACCCCGCACCCTCACCCCTTTTCTCACTCCCACCCTCGCCCCCTCTCTCACCCGCTCTCTCACCTGCATTATTGCCCCTTCTCTCACTCGCACCCTCGCCCCCTCTTTCACCCGCTTCCTTACCCCTTCTTTCACCTGCATTCTTACCCCCTCTCACCTTCACCCTTACCCTCTTTCTCATCCCCATTCTCACCACCCCCACCCTCACCCCCATTCTCACCCCAACCTTCACCCCCTCTCTCACCCGCTCCCTTACCCCCTCTCTCATCCGCACCCTCACCCTCTCTCTACCTTCACCCTTACCCTCTTTCTCACCCCCACCCTTACTCCCTCTCTCACCCACTCCCTCACTCCCTCTCTCACCCTTACCCTTACCCCCTCTCTCACCCTTACCCTTACCCCCTCTCTCTCCCGTACCCTTACCCCCTCTCTCACCCGTACCCTTACCCCCTCTCTCACCCGTACCCTTACCCCCTCTTTCACCCGCACTCTTACCCCCTCTTTCAGCCGCACTCTTACCCCCTCTTTCACCCGCACTCTTACCCCCTCTCTCACCCGTACCCTTACTCCCTCTTTCACCCGTACCCTTACCCCCTCTTTCACCCGTACTCTTACCCCCTCTCTCACCCGTACCCTTACCCCCTCTCACACTTCTCCCTCACCCCCTCACTCACTTCATCTCATCCCCCTTCCTCACTTCCCTTTATCATCCCCCTTTCCTCTCGTCAGCCCTTCCTCCATACCTCTACCGCTCTTCCCTTATTCTCCATATCTTAAATTAATTCCTCCTCCTCCTTTCTTCCTTTCTCCTTCAGTCTCGTTATCTCATGTTCCCTCCTTCTTTCCTCCTCTCTTTTCCCTCACTCTTCCACACCTCTCCGTCCCTCACCTCTTTCTTTCATTTCACCTTCTTTAACTGTTTTTCCTTCTTGTACTTCTCTCATTCGCTCAGCTATCACTCTACTTCCTTCTTCCTTCTTTTCTGCTTTGCTATCCATGTCATTGACTCGTAGATCAGGTACGGTATCTTAATTTAACCTGCCCTATAACAAACAACCACGAAAGGACCAATAACCCTCTTGTGGTTTCCTTTATACTCTTTCCCTCGCCTCTCCATCCCTCGTCTGTCCAACCTTCTCCTCTCCATCCCTCACCTCTCCAACCCTCTCCTCTCCTTCCTTTACCCCAACATCTGTCACCTCTCCATTCCCCACTTATGCTTTCCTCCCAGGTCATATGGATTCCTTCGTCTTTTATATTCTCCTTTCAGCCACCCTGCTCATAACATCCGCCGTTCTCCTCCACTACTGAAAAGAACTTCCCCATCCCCCATCCAATTTCCATCCACTTTATTCGCCATTGTTTTCAGTTCATCCATAATCTCCCCGACTCAACACTTTCTTACATCTTAGTTCTGTTCGGCGTTAGTCAGTGTTTTTTACCTTCTCTTTCTTTCTTTTTTAATTCATCACTTTTATTATCACACTAATTCTGGTTTATAGTACTTAACTTTCTTTTTATGTTTGCTCATGCCCGCCTTCTCTGCCATCCCCTTAACAAGCCATTCAGCCTTTATCCCTTTCACTTCGAGGACGTTTGAGGCCACTCGTGCTCGGTCTTGGCGATTTTATACGTCTCAGATTTTTTTTTTTTTTTCCAAAATGAAGTGGTTAGATATAGGCCTCGCTGACATCTGCAATACCAGAGCACATGCCTACTTTCTCCTGACCATCTGTACAACAGTTGTTTCTGTTTGAAAGTGACTAGAATAGTGTGTGTGGGTAAGGTGGAGGGGCAGAGGAGGAGGAGGAGACCAGGTTACGACTAAGACATGGAGTGGAAATAAATATGAAACTATTGGTTGTAAATTGGAGGGAGGGCAGCCAAATGGCAGAGGACAGGGCGACGTGGAGACGAATTGTTTGTGGTCGCTCCTTAAGGAATTAAGTTGTTTGGCGATAGTTAGATACCGGTATATAGATTAACCTATCAACCCAACTACCTAGAATTTACTCTTTGCAGTCTGCCCTACATCATCATAAATTCGTATTCCCGTAATATTAAACCTGAGGTCATAAAGGGAGAACACAAACATCCAAGCTTTGACATCGTCATTTTAACACATGATGGAAAATGAAAGTTTCGCCATTGTGATTCGTTGCAGGCTTCGTTAAGTAGAGTGAGATGCAGTCCACCAATTACTTATCCACACAAGGGTTATAAAACTGACCGTCAGAAATCAGGGGCTTGCCTACACTTTCGCGTTCACAGTTTAAAGAATACTGCAAATACTTTTTACTGTATCTTTCATTATTATTTCCTTCAGTCCTATGTTCTTTATCTCTCGAAATTCCTTTCACAGAATACACCGATTCCCTCACTCACACAGCCTCTCTGACACAAATATCCACATTCGCCTCTCACTCCACACTTCCTAAGCCTGCCGTACTGTTGCCGTGCGTGAAGCATTGGGTGGGGGCTGTTTACTTCCCCAGTGACAGTGGTGTTTCTCGGCCCTACGGATCAGTTGCCATTTAGGCCCCGTAAAACGTGAACCAGGATAGTAGGTCTGTCCACCCATGTCAGGCGTATGCATGCCGCCCGCTACAGACTTGTGTATATTCCTACAGTACATTGTAATTATTAGGTTTCTTGCTTTCGATTCAGTTTTCTCCACTTTGTATTTACTTTTCGCCTTATTTGCTAATCCCATTTTTGGTATGCTATTGGCGCGTACTTTTCCGCGTTCAGCAGAAGTCCCTCACTTTTCTCTCTTTCCTCCATTACTCTCATATTCCATCACCGTTGCCCTCTTCCTTACCACATTCTCCAATTCCTTCCTTTTTCCCCCCTCTACCCTCTTGGTTACAAGTACTGTAGTTTTTCTTTTCCTTCACCTTACTTTTCCCTCATCCGTTGTTCGTCCATTTTCCCCTTAGGCTGTCTCAAATTTCCCAGAGTTTTCCTCAGCCTCGTCTCTTCATTCTTTCCAGCAGCCACTCCTCATTTTTGTTGTCTTTCCCCGCACTTTTTACGCATCATTCCTTCTTCTTCCCTCTTCCTCTTCTTGTTTTTCCCTACTTCCCTTCTTTTTCCCATCTCTCGGTCCTCTCTCATTCATCCTGTTATTTTCTCCACTTCTTCCTTTCTCCCTTACTTCGGCACCGAGTTTCCTTCTCTTGTTTCTTTTTTCTTACTGTTCCCTTTTTTTCTCACCTTTTTCTCCTTCATCCCATTTTTCCCTCATCCTTCCTCCTCCGTCACTTAGCCATTCTTCTATCCTTCCCCATATCGTTTCTTGCCATTCCTTTAACCCATCTTCACATTTTCATTCCTGACATTATCCCCATTCTGTTATTCCCTTTTCCATTCATCCTTTTTTTTTTTTTTTTTTCGTCAACCCATACTTCCCTGTTTTCTTTCTTTTCTCCCCCTCCATTCTTTTCCCCTCCATCCCTCTCTCCCTCACCTCTATCCTCATCTCTGTCCCTCTTCCCCTCCATCTCTCACCTCCTCTCATTTCTTCTCCTCCATTTCCTCTTTTCCCTACTTTCCCTGTCTCCCCTTCCTTTTCCTCGGTCTCCTCCCAGTCCTCCGTCACTCTCCGTCATGCCGGCGCCCATCTCCTATAACTTCGACTGTTGAATGACTGGGTTATCATGGCTTCTGTAAGGTTTTAACACAATTACAGTACTTTTGTTACACACACACACACACACACACACACACACACACACACACACACACACACACACACGAACAAAAAGGGTAGAAGACAGTAGGGTGGGGGAGATTTTTTCTTGCATGTGAAATCTTTTTCAGTTCCTCCAGTTTTTATTTCGTTCTCTGGAACTGCCACTCTCTGTCCTGCTTCTGTTTTCAAAGGCTTGGCTCCCACGCAGCCTTCTTGAAAGAGAGGCTTTGTTACTTGTTAATTGTTTTTATAGATTTATAGTCCCACACCCAGACAGGCAACTCTGCTGCCTCTGTTGATTTGAAACGTTTTGTTGTTGCCTATATGTATGTTTTGGTGTTTGCGTCTTAAAGGAACGGACCCATTCTAGTATAAGTTATATATATATATATATATATATATATATATATATATATATATATATATGTGTGTGTGTGTGTGTGTGTGTGTGTGTACTGTGTATATACGGTACTGTTACTGACGCTAGGAATTGGGCATTTGTTGCACACATAGCAAAGAAAAGACCCTTGTTATTGTATGCAATTTTTAGACATATATGGAACTTGATAACCTAAGTTGTCATCATTCGTATTACTTAGCAGCAGCACAGATTGTAGAGAGAGAGAGGTTGTATTACTAAAAAAAAATACGTTCCGAGAAAAGTTGTTTGCTAAAAGTAACGGTAAGGTATTAGGGAACATGTTATACACTGCATCTATGATATGGAGGGTTAATTTATGACTATGTTGTAAGAGTAAGGGACTTAGCATAGCGGCTGCAAGAGTACTGCATGTAGGCTAATAGATGAATAGATGTTTTCCTTTTTTCATTAACAGCAATGGCGGAAACTCATAAGGCGGCCGCTGGGTGGGGGTAGGGATGGGGATGAGAGGCTGGGGAGATTGTGGGAGGACGGAGTGGGCGGGGAGAAGAGAGTAGATGGGAAGAATGGGTTAAGAGAGTAAGAATGTGAGTTGGAAGAAGAATGTAGTTGGGGGGTACGTTGAGAGAGGAGGAAAGCGTACGAGTGGATTGGGAGGAGAGTTTGGGAAGACTGAATGTGAAATGGAAGGGAAGTGTGTGAGCAGAGTGGATACGCAGAGTAAGGACATGGGTGGGGAGGAAAGAGAGGGTGAGGAGGTGGGGGAATCAGGACGTACAGTGGATAGGAAGTGTAAGAAGAATGAATGGGAAGGAAGAGGGTGAGTGTAGAGAGTGGCCGGGTGGAAAAAGGATGTACAGTGGGTGGGGAGACAAATTTTATTCGTTTGGACGTGATGAGACAGACAGACAGACAGAGCAAAATGAGGGGGGTTGGAGACAAGGGTGAGAAGGAGAGGGAGTACAAAGGAGTTGGAATTTAGGGGAACAAACAGTGGCACAACTACGTGTTTTTTTTTTCTTTTTTTTTTTAGGGTGTTTTTTGCTGAAGAGACGATCTCTGTGGTGTCTGTTCTGTAAGAGTGTGTGTGTGTGTGTGTGTGTTTGTGTGTGTGTGTGTGTGTGTAGGTTTTGTTCAATCAGTTTGAGAAGGATAAGAAATCAGTAAAGTCTGGCCGACCCACTATGACCAACAGCCGAGGCAGGAAAGAAAAAGCTGGAAAACTGGAGAGAAGAAAGTTTAACATCAAGACACCAGAAAGATGAGAGAAGGGTGAGGTGTGGAAGGGAAGAAGATGAGACTTGGGAGGGAGATGAGGAAAATTGAGGCGAGAGAAGGCGAGAGAGGAGGTGTACAGAGTAAGAGGAGAGAGAAGGAGGGAAGAGTAAGAGAAAAGAGAGTTTGCCAAGGAAGGTAAGCAGAATAGAGAGAGGAGAGTTAAAGAAAATTAAGATTTAGGCACCGTAACTGTTGAATAAGAAAAGGGAGGCGAGGTGAATGGAAAGAAAATATGGCAAGATAAAAAAAAAAAAAAAAAGGAGTGAAAGATACTTAAGAAAGTATTATAGTACTTTGAGAAAGGGTAGGAAAGGAGAGAGAGAGAGACAGAGAGAGAGAGAGAGAGAGAGAGAGAGAGAGAGAGAGAGGTGGGGGAGATTACATAAACGGCAAATATATACTCCCAAAGAAGGAAAGATTCATCAGGTAAAGGCAGGGCAAGGGGCAAAGAAAAAAGATAAAGGAAAGCAAAACAAGACTCGGAAGTGCTTAGATTTTGTGAAGATAATGGCGTGTGTTAACAGGGAGAGAGAGAGAGAGAGAGAGAGAGAGAGAGAGAGAGAGAGAATGGCCATGAGGTGGTGACGATGTGGACGATAATGGCAAAGGTGATGAGCACGAGAGGGAGAGGACGAACCCACCGACTGAGAGAGACGATAATGGTGTGTGTGTGTGTGTGTGTGTGTAATTACAGTATAGGTCCCTGACCTGTATAAACCTGAATTTAATAACTCTCTCTCTCTCTCAGTAAAGCATTAATATTTTTTATGACCACTCGTATTTCACCGCAGTTTATGTAGGAGACAACTTTAGCCTCTTCAGTCCGATGATTTATTGTATTTTTCATTACTAGCTCCAGGCAGTTTTATTTGATTTACATATTTTCCGAGCTGGCAAGAGAGAGAGAGAGAGAACGAACCCTCCCCACCCGTTTCCTTATCTTCACAACTCTCTTTTAATCTGCTTCCAAAGATGCCGTGAATTATGACACCTATGTGCCTCACTTCCTTACTCCAGAATCTGGCAGCCTGAGCGATAACTTGTGACACACCACACCACACGATATCGCTCTCGCCCGTTATTGCTCCCTCAGGTTGATCAAATTTCAATTTTGTTTTCCTTTTGTCTCTCTCGCTTTTTGATGGGTTTCTTTCCCATTCACATTTTTATTACTGTACCTCGAAAGTGTGAAATAGTCTCTCTCTCTCTCTCTCTCTCTCTCTCTCTCTCTCTCTCTCTCTCTCTCTCTCTCTTTACATTACTATTTACACCCCTGGTGCACAGTTGGGTGCTTGCTGTATTGTTTTGCTTTGTAAGCGTACATGCGCTCGCGCGCACGTGTAATCTATGTGAGCAAAATTACTCGACAGTTTGGGTTGAGGGTCAGCTAAGGGACTGACCTATCACTTTTGAGAACAGTAGGTCAGATTTAGTGGTAGTGTCAGTTTTCACTTTGTTCCTTCCGATGACTACACCAACTTTTCACTCATAAACAAGGTTATTCTAGTTTAACCCTGCACTTCTGAAGCTTCGTCACAAAGCTTTCCACCCGTACGTGAAGCACTGGGTGGCAGCGAGTCACTTCTTCATTGACAGATAGTGGTGTTACTTGACCCTGTGGATCAGTTGGCCTTCAGGACCCGTAATATACAGTTTGGACGTGTATAGTATGTAGACCTGCCACCATTTGCCAGGTTTGTGCAGGACCCACCCCAGGCCGTTGAGTATACCGTATATAGGATCCAGGTATATTCAGCCTGCAGTTGAATATCTTTAGATAGCTTAGTCTCTCCTTTGGATAGAAATTAGGTTCCATTGCCTCAGGTAATGATTTCACCCTCCAGTTTCACACACACACACACACACACACACACACACACACACACACACACACACACACACACACACACACACACCACTTGAATGGATACGAAGTAGCATACAATGTCCACTGGATTAAGTTATTGGTAACTAAGCCGTACGCCCTTGCCATCGTTCCTTTAACGGTCTGGTTGGCAGGACGTAGGTACTTGATCCACCAAGGCTCTTGTCGTAGTATTCTTTCAACCCCCAAACCATTTTATTAAACTCAGAGAAGACCTCTGTCAGGCTGAAAGGGTTAGGTGAAATTTATATTAACCCTTTCACTACCTAGACATTTTTTTTCATTTTGTTTTTGCTACAGCCAGAGTATATTCACGTCAGAAAAGAAAAGGAAACTTTTGTGCAGTAAAGGATATGAAGTGAAATGGACTATAATTCATTGACATTTGGTGTTTTCATACAGGTGAATGTAGTCGTCGCGCGGTAGGAAGTATAAAACATTAAAGATACTGGGGTTGGAACTGGATACAAACGACAATTCTCTAGTTATTTTGATGCATTAGGTACGTACTGAAATCGTTCCAACCTTGCTAACTTCGAAGTGGATACAGACGACAACAGTTCTCTGATTATTTTGATGCATCAGGTACGTACTGAAATCGTTCCAACCTTGTTATCTATGGACCCATCGTCCCCACGTCTTGTTCTGTTCTCCACCACGTCTCCTTCAACCCATGTCTGTGTCTTCTGGTTCGCCTACCTATCCTCCACCCGCTGACGAGAGGAGCGTAAGACATAAACATGGCTGGAAGGAGATGTTGAGTATAGTACCAGAGGGAGGAGGGTATGTTTGGTGCAAAGTTAACGAAAATAATACGATTTTAGTTACGCTCCAGAGACACCAAAGAATGGTACAGAAGTGTTGGCGTCTGTATTACATTAAGCCCTCTCCCCCCTGCACCCTTCCTCATATCTGGACAGTTTTATTTTCGCTGTTGTATAAAATACATGATGAGTAAGGATGGAGGTTTGGAGGGTGAAGTGCTTGAAAGGGTACAGCAGGGAAGAAAGGTTGCTGGTTCTTTGAAAGCAGTGATAAGAAACAGGGAAGTGAGCATGGAAGTGAAAAAGTTACTACATGACAGTATTGTGATACCAACTCTAACGTACGGAAGTGAAGCTTGGACGTTGTTGGAAGGACACAAGTCAAGAGTGAGAGCCGTGGAAATGAGTTATTTAAGAGGAGCCTGTGGAGTCACATGGAGAGACAGGCTGACGAATGAGGATATAAAGGAGCGTTGTGGTGTTGATGTGGATGTGATAGGAAGCGTTATGAGGAACACACTGAGGTGGTTTGGCCATGTGGAGAGGATGGAGGGTCAAAGACTGACGAAGAGAGTGTATGTGAGTGAGGTGGAGGGGGAAAGAGGGAGGGGGAGGCCGAGGATGAGATGGAGAGATGGGGTGGAGAGGTATATGAGAGAGGGGGGTGTGAGTTGGGAGCAGGGGAGTGAAATGGCGGGGGACAGGGCGACTTGGAGGCGATTTGTTTGTGGCCACCCCAAACGGGATTGAGGCGTCTGGCAATAGATAGATAGATAGATAGTATAAAATATTGGGTGAAATTTCATGTAAGATAAATTGTGGTATGGTGGACAGAAGTTCAAAAATGTACTGTATATCTTCACCATTAAGAGATTCAGGTAATAAGAGTTGCCTCCATGTAGGTCTTATTTATTGAAAACAGCCATAACGATCTTGATGCTGTTTGAGAGCTGTATGCCACAGTTATGGTAAATTATTGGAGAAAAATCTGGTACTGCCAACCTAACAGCATGGCAGATTAACACCAACAGTAGTAAGGAAGACATTTACCCCCTATACTAGTTTCATTAATCGTAGGAGCAGTAAATCTTTTACAGTTGGAAAATTATACGGCTGTCTGAACAGTAACCTAATGGTGAATGAGTAGAATTGTCCGCATGTCATTATTGATCCAGTGGAATGAGAGCACCAGTGATGCCAGATGTGCCAAAAACAACGGGTACTGTTGTTATTATAATTTTATCATCTTGTATACAAGGGTTATTGTATGTTAATGCTGCAGTTTATCAGTACAACTTCTTATGGCGTGACGGACTTGACTGTGTCTGCTCCGACTTGTTGTGTTAACGTCCAGGTCAGTGTGTCTGCCAGTTTGTTACATTATCACCTCCCTGGATCGTCGCAGTGGCTTGGTAGCAGCCGTCGTTCGTCTCAAGATTTGCTTTTGCCCAGAACCATAGGTTCGAAAAACCTAACTGAGATGATCTTTGGAATGGGTGATGGTAAAATGTACTGTACCTTCATAGCCTGTGCTTGCATTTGGTCGCACGAGGCATGTTTGGCATCCTCTTCATCGTCGTCCTCTCACGTCTGATTCCCACCGTGTATATGGGTGAAGACTGATCCGGATAGGCTACAAAGAAAGAGGAGTCAAGCAAGTAGGAGAACAATGAAGAAGCTGTCCAATGAATGGTCCCCACAGTTATCTACGCATCATTCAGGCCTACGAGATGTGTACGTGACAGCTTCATTCATTGAAGATCAAGGTGTGAAATTAATAACAAGTAGAAAAGTGTGTAGCAGGGCAGATATTTGCCATATTTTTCCGCCTTAATGTTTATTAATCTTCGTACACTTGATTATCAGTGTATACTTGACGTCATCCTGTCTAATTCATCTCCCGTTTTGATACGGACTGATTCCTTCCCTCTCCATTCCCTTTGTTTTGTTCCCCCTCTTTATATTTTTCCTTTCCTTTCCAACCCCTTTCCATGCTTTCCTTTATTTGTCAATGATTTTCTTCTAGTTCCCCAAGCCCATCCTTTCCCTCCACAATTCTTCTTCATCCATCCAGCTATCCGTAATCCAATCCTACATTTGCCCCATGAGGAGCGTAGGAGCCCGGGGCTAGGCAGTTGGTCTAAGATGAGAGTGACCAGCCTCACTCATCCATGAGTGGCATTACATGAGCAGTCAACCACAACCAGCCCTTGGATATAAACCTTCACCAGCTTAATCCGATTGGAGCGCAGTAATTATCCACTAAACCACCAGGCACCAAAATTTGGTTATATGGTTACCACCCAGCGTAGTAAATGGTTTCCTGGTGTATAGGAAACCATTTGCCTTGTCACTCAGTGTAGAGTCACCCACAGGCAGAAGGAAGAGGAAAGAATGAAGGAAAGAAAGACAGAAGAGGGAGTGTAAAGTTACCCGTAGGCAGAAGGACAGGAAAAGAATGAAGGAAAGGAAGACAGAAGATGGAAAGAAAGAAGGATGGAGGAGAGGAAAGGGCAGACACCGACATCAGCACTACATCGAGTGAGTGGATTCCATTTCTTGTTTTCTTCTTCTTTAATTTCCATTTTCTTTTCATTCCCTTTCCTCCCCATATCCTTCCCTCTTCGCCCGCTTCAATTTTCCTTCATTAAAGTACTTTTCTTCCTTCGTTCATCTACATTTTTTCCTTTTCAAGTTGTTTTCCTTCCTTTGTTTTACTTCCTGTTCCTCTCATTTCCTTCTCATCTCACTACATTCGTGTCACAGTAGTTGATATTTCATTATTATGATTTTCATCCTCGTACTCTACGTCCCTTTCGGTACAGGGTCAAGCAGATAATGGTGGCCTTGTGTCCCTCTGCAGTGCTTATCTGCCCCGTCAGGCTCCCAAGGATTGCTCCCTGGTTCCTTCCAGAGGTGCAGGTCTGCAGAGATTTTGAAGGCATTAAACCTTCAGTCACACTCCAGGCTCTTCGTCAGCTATTATCGGAACATCATCCATTCATAGAGGCACCGTCTTTTTATATCTTTGAAATTAGACGCTGATGTTGGGTTTGGGGAGGTGTTCCCAAATTTGTGAGAGGAGAAAGTCTTGCTGGGCATATTCCATAGCATAGCTACCGGTACTTCCCCGGCATATCCCATAGCATAGCTACTGGTACTTCCCCAGCATATTCCATGGCATAGCTACGGGTACTTCCTGGGAAAATCCCATGGCATAGCTACCGGTACTTCCCCGGCATATCCCATGGCACAGCTGCCGGTACTTCCCCGGCATATCCCATGGCATAGCTACCGGTACTTCCTGGGCATATCCCATGGCATAGCTACCTGTACTTCCCCGGTATATCTCATGATATAGCTACCGATACTTCCTGGGCATATCCCAACACCCACGATTATCCCAGTCCATGCTAGCAACACCACTGCGCCTACCCTATCTAGATCTGCCCTTAAACCGTTGCACCGATAGCCCTGTTTTTAGACATACAGTTTCATAGGCATAACCTGAATCGATGTGGCTACAGTATATTAAAATAAAATTGCAGATGGATCTAAAGTGACTTACTGACCCAAAGGGACCTAATGTGATTGACGTAGACCTGAACTGTTGTACTGGGTCTGGACGTAACTGAAAGAAACTTGAATGACCAGAATGGATTTAAGCTGACCTGAAGTGATGTGGATCTACCTGAAGTTGCCTTAATGGGCAGCGATGGGATCTGAACCGAGCTGAACTGATAGGAATTGGTATGGCTGGGTGTGATTGGGTCTGAACTGTGTTGAATTGATAGGAATTGATATGGCTGGGTGTAATTGGATCAGAACTCAGCTGAACTGATAGGAATCGATATGGGTGGACGCAACTGCATCTGAAGACCCTGAAGGAACCAAATTCAACTTTTTTTTTTTTTTTACGGAATGGTAGTAACTTGAGGTGACCGTCTAAACTGATGGTAATGAACTGTAATGGGTGTAAAGTGCCTTAGTGGACTCGAAATTGCCTGAGTGGTTGTGGATAGATATGAAATCATTTGAATGGAGTTAAATGGAAGTGAAGGTTCTGAATGGACCCTGAGTAGCCAGAATGGACCCAAGTGGACCTGGATGGATGGAATGGACCTAAAATGATCCCAACCGTTTTTGAGTGGCAAATATCGGCCTGACTTATCTTGTTTGGATCTGAACATGGCTGAAACTAGGATACCGGTACCTAAAAGAATGGGCCCAGCTGACTACATGAAGACAAATGGATGGACCTGAAGTGACCTGACTGGACCAGAACGACTGTAGCGACCTGGAATGGATCTGAAGTAGCTGACACTGGCCACTGGATGTATTTATTGGTACACTGGATGTATTGATTGGTACACTGGATGTATTTATTGGTACACTGGATGTATTGATTGGTACACTGGATGTATTTATTGGTACACTGGATGTATTTATTGGTAACTAAGCCATACGCCATTACCACCCTTCTTTTGACGGTTTTAAAGGCACCACACAGGTACTGCAGCCACCAACGCCATTGTTTTTAGTACTCATTCTGACACCAAACCATTTGATCAAACTTGGGGAAGACCTCTCGGGCGGGATGGGTTAAAAACACTACATTTACCTTCTCACTGCGTTGACCTTTGATACCGGCAGACGATTACACTGGCACCAAGAAACAAAATGAAACTGAAAACCTGCGCAGTATATAATATAGAGTGAGTCACGCTGTAAGTCATTTAGGGTTTTCTTACAACTGAATATTGTCGTTTGTCGGTACCAAGAATAACTTAATAAAGATACTTGGGATCTGGATGGAATATGAACTACCATATATGTCAAAATTTTTGGTGTCACAGGAGCGTAATAAAATCACATTATGCTGGTTAGCTCTGCACCTAACGTACCCACCTCCCTCTGGCAACAGACTCCACCACGTTCTCCTCCCCCCTCCAGCCACACCCATGTCTTCAGCCTACTCTCGCCATTGGTCATCATCATCATCATCATCGTCGTCGTCGTTGGCGTCATCGTCCCAACCCATTTTCTGCTAAGAGGTGAGGTAGAGTATGGCCCGGAAACAAAGCCAGAGAAGTCACAAAAGTTGGAGAACTATGACGCAGCACGCCTGTTGACTGTCCCGTAATATCATTCACATATCATAAGTTTCAGAATTCGAACTTGGTATCATCTGGCACTAAAAATATGGGTATGAAGCCAGTTACACGTATGAAAAAAGGTCTGGCAAAGCAGATATTTGTTTCCTTGCTTGGTATCCATCCATCTCTGTATACCTCACCATCGCACCTTTTTATCATCCCTTCAAGTTCCTCTCATGTTTCCGTGCTTAACCATTCTTTATCTAGCCATTCCATTTATTTTGTTCCCTCCCCGTATTTTCTCTTTTTCTCATCTCCCAGCTTCTGCCACTTCATTTCCTTGCCGTTGCTTTAAATTTTCTTCCACACCATTTCTTTCCTTTCCCCACCTGGTCACTTCTCAGGCAAGTTCTTGCTTTTCTTTCGTTTTATCTCCCATTTTCTTTCCTTTCCACTTCCGTATCCCCTTTTCATATCAGTTGTCTTCTTTTATTCCTATACTTCCTTTCCCTCCGTCCACTACATTCTTTCCCTCTCACAATTTTTCTTTTCGTTTTCTTTTATTCCTTTACTTTCTTTCCCTCCTTCCTTTACCTTCTTTCCCCTTCATTTCTTTTCTTTTTTTTTTTCTTTCCCTTCCATCCCATCCGTCTCATTTCATTCTCATCCCACTCGTTTTCTTCTTGTTTTTCTCTCCAGTTGTTTCATTTTCCTTTTATCTTTCATTTTTCTTTTCACGTTTGGTTCTGTCCATACCCCGTTCATTTCTCACGGCCGTATTTTTAAAAATAATTCCTTTCCCAAACTTTTCCCTCCTTTGGAAGGAAGTTTCATTCCTCTCGGTACGGTGCATATACTTGAGATTTCCATGGAAGGGAAGGAAAGATTTACAAGTTGGTAGCTCTGTTAAGCTACAGCATGCTGATATATGGTGTGCTGGAGAGTTAAATTATAAACTCATGCTTCAAAGCTCGCATCTCTGGTGCTAGATAAAGAAAACACAATTGAGATGTGGGAGGTCGCCACCACATCCATCCTGTTGGTTTGTATTCAGCCGTAAATGCCATTCTAACCAACACTACGGCAGTGTTCACTCATCAAAATATAATATTTTGGTTATAAATAACATTGGAGGAATATCATTAGCTTCAGTCCTGTTATTCATAAGCATAAGAATCATTTGTTTATCGTCCATCTCATATACTGGCATGCCGATGCTCACTTGTTTTTTCCAACTGGAGGACACCAGCTGAACCACTCATTGGCCTTGATGGTAGATTTTCCTTTTCCGGGCAAATTACCAAAATGAAAACAAAGCAAAAAAAAAAAGTGACCCTGGCCTTAATGTAGATGTGGCAACGTCAGATCATGTACGATTGGATAAATACTGAAGGTAGTGTGTGAATTAACCATGCGTCAGTACGTCGTCTGTTCAGCTTAAGTTTGGCTAAACATCCCAGCCGACATGGGAACACTTAAAGAGATACAGATAGCACTTAAAGAATAGTATATCGTAAATTGTATTGATAAAACTATAGAGTAAACTTCCTTCAACTTTTCAAACATTTATAAGTAAATGAACTATAATAGAGTGCACAAAAATTGCGAAGGAATTTTTGAAGAGACCTGTCAAATAATTCCTTCTTGTTCCAATAAGTTCAGTAGCTCGAAGGAAAACCTTTCCTTTGGAGCAGCTCATGGAGGGAAAGAAATTTTAAAGAATTCAAGTTCAGCTAAAAGATATCCCTCCCATGCCTGTACAAGGGAAGGAAATGTTTTAAGAATACGGCCGTCAATAGGATGCTTCTGAAAAGCCTAGTATTCCTGTAGATGCCACCACCATTAGGACCAACACATTCCCCACGCTGTTAAAACAGCATATTTTTCTTTGTTAAATATCTACACTGTTGTGTGAAACTGTGAATCATGGTAATGTCAGGTACCGTAATACAAATAATACAAATAGAACACGTATGTATAACGTAGCGTGAATTGTTTATATTTATCACAAACGGAAATTAAAATATCATTGATGGCATGTGATGGCAACCCACCTTTGCAGTGGTCCTATATTATTTAATTTCTGCTACATTTAGTGCAAGTTAGGTTCTTAATACATACTGTAGTTTGTTCAGACTGTAAATTACGCCTAGTGGGTATCTTGACTCATTCAGTCTCTATGTGGGCAGAAATTTAATGTTGAGTAAATACTGGGACTCAACATTTTGCTCACTCCCTTCACCCATGCACACCACAAGACCCATGTTGCCACGGGTTATGAGAAGGCCGTGGTGTTGTCCCCTCAGACCCTCCAAAGCAGTTACAGTACCATACTTTATCAAACCTAACCAGACCACTTACAAGCAGTCTAAATTGTATTATTTTTAGCATTAGTCCTCGTGGATTTGGTTTGAAAACAAATCTCTCGTGAAAAAAATTAAACACTGGACTGTCTTGTAAGCATGCGTGAAGGGAGTGAGCAAAACCCAGTATTTATTCAACATTAAATTTCTGCCCACAGAGACTGAATGAGTCAAGATATCTACTAGGCGTAATTTACAGTCTGAACAAACCATGTATTATGAACCTAACTTGCACTAAGTGTAACAGAAATTCAATAATTTGGGACCACTGAAATGACGGGTTGCCATCACATGCCATCAACGATACTTTGATTTCCGTTTATGATAAATATAATCAATTCACGTTACGTTATATATACGTGTTCTATTTGTATTATATATATTGCGGTATATGACATTGCTATGATTCACAGTTTCACACAACAGTGTAGATACTTAACGAAGAAAAATATGCTTTTTAAACAGCGCGGGGAATGTTTGTCCCAAAGGTGGTGACATCTACCGGAATACTAGCTTTGAAAGCACCCCATTCCTTCCAGCTTCCCCTCCTCCCCAGTTCCCACCCGCCCTGTGTAGTCCCGTTGATGCCATTGTACCATACTCTGCACCACTGCATCAATAAATACTGTGTCTCTCTGACACTTGATGCAAGGTCATTATCTATCACTCTGTACACTTTTTTGTATTACTTCCAGTTGAACAGAGCTGATCGAGTTGTCTTTGTTAGGCTTAGATCAGGACATCATACAGTCCTACTCATTTACCAGCTTAGATCTGGGTTAGGTAAAATTACAGATGACACGTGTCCCTTTTGCAGAACAAACCCACACAACAACACACGTAACAGAGCACTGCACAGCACATGCCACACTAAGGTGCAGACAAAACCTATGGGACGACCTCATAGGGACAGTTGTGTACCAAAGGTCGACGGGTCTGCTCGGCCAGGCAGATCACGGTTGAGCAACAGAAGCTCCCAAATTCTCTGCTACCCAGTTTCGTTCATTACCACTTAGCTCTTCTGTGTTATTATGTAGTGTCCATTGCCATCAAATACTATCCAGTATCACTCAGCTCAGGCCCATGCCTCCCGGTTCTATCCATTTTGGTTGTGTCGTCCAGTGCCACCCAGTAGTTTCCGCCGTCAGCCAGTTGTGTCCTCAGTGTCCCAGTTGTGTCCAGTGGCGTGGCAAGCGTGTGGTAATGTAATACAATGCCCAGCAAGCCCCCTAATCCTCGTTACAATTTTTTGGACCAGGGAAAAATTTACTTGTATACTTAGCTCACATTAATGTAATTATGCAATTAAGGTGTAAAGAAACAGCGACGGGGGGAAGGGGAGGCTGGCAGAATGTTAGGCAGAGGGCTTTTTTTTTTTTTTTTTTTTGTTTTTTTTTTGATGGACGGTATTGTGGCTTATCCTCCCCGCTAAGCTGGTAGTAAAAAAATAATAATAATTACGGTACCATGATTCGGTGGAATAATTATCAATGAAATGCAGCGTAGCGGCCAATAGTATAAAAGCTTAGGGCAGGGCTGGTGTTGGTGATGGTGGTGTTAGAGAGCTTAAGGGGTGGCCGAATTATTAAACTATTCACTGTTTGCAACCCTCTCACCTGAAGGAAACTGCGTGGTGTTAGCATAAATAACATCCCAGTACATGGAAAGGGTTACCCGAGAGAGTTTGACTGCGTGGGTTTCTCTTAGTGTAACCTTGGAGGGCAGAAGTTTTCCTCACCTGTGTGAACTCGACCCATGCTAACCAAAATTTAATACAAAATTAGATCCTGCCTTCTGAGAGATTGAGATAAGCTCTTCCTCTTGTCAGCAAAGACTCAAACTCCCCTCACTTGAACAGCATTGTGTGATGGAAGCAAAAATAAGAAGCCTACCGCAAATAAATTAATGTACTGTAAAGGAAACTATTTTTTTTTTTTTTTTGTTTCCTGAATAAATAATAAAGCAAGATGATTACGTCGGAAAGTTTACTAGGAACTGTTTTTAATTCCGTTATTGGAAAATTTCCGTCAGTTGAAGAATATCGTCCGTCGCTAACCAGAGTAATATAACCTACACGTGTCTACAACATCTAGAAGTACATACAGCAGAGAAACTGTAATTCAATCGCCATCTCCATTTTGGTGTTGTTGCAAAATTATAGGTGGTGTTTTAGTGGTGTGAGGTTTGGAGTCTCTCTCTCTCTCTCTCTCTCTCTCATGCAAGCATGCACGCGATCTCGCAGTTTTTCCTTCACTTCGTGGATTAAATTGCGGGTATCGTATATGTTGAGATTATTTTTTTTTTTAAATGGAGAGGCCACTTCTAAGCAGAATAAATTTGCCTGAGAATAATAAGAGTAATATAAGTAAGATTAGTGTGTGTGTCAGGGTGATAACCATGAAGAGTTGTATATTATTAGTTGTATTAGTTTGGGTAGACTGGTGGTACATATTTTTTTTTTCCAAAGAGTTTTTCATACCTTGTAATGGTAATTGTTTCAGCTGAGGTAGACCGGTACTTGGGTTTATTTATTTATTTTTTTATAGTACAGTGTTTTTAAAATGCCCTCAGCTGTGATTATTACAAACTTCCGCAGTTTTCTCCATCAGTGTGAGAAATCTCCCATGTATACAGTACGTGGCATATGTATGTATGATGATAGCAACAGTAAATCAAGGGGTCATCGACTTGAAGGGGTTAATGAAGAGCTTCCGACCTCTTGTCATAAATGTCTCGTTAAACCTAAGGTAAATAACATTATCAGGCGGCAAAAGGAAGTCAGTACATCACACGAAAGGGTTAGCACTGGCCGGTATTGTATGCTTAAAATATTATCGGGTCAGTTATTATTCAAGCAGTAATTAATTGTATTATTCCAGTTCATCAATAATTAAACTGCTTTTAGCATACTTCATCAGGTAAGCATTCATTATCACACGTCAAGTGAGATTGTTCTGTGTTATTTTTCAGTGGGTTGTATACCTGTATGATCATGTCTGATTTAGATTAACCAGCTGTCACATTTATCAACCCTGGACGACGAGAGGTTTACCTGTGGTGATTAAAATCGTCTGCCGTCAGCCTGAGCAAAGTAAAAGTCAGTCGTAAGTCATCATCAGCCTTTTAACACCTAGACTTCGGGAGGGAAAGCAGTGTTAATTACAATCGTCAGGCGTTATCCAGAGCAGAACAAATAATATGTCTCTTCATGTTTTAGGGATAAGTTTAGAGAGACATCAGTTATTCAAGTTATTAATTCAGTATTCATAACACATCAGTATTGTGGTGTAGGGACATTTAATTGGTTGTGTGAGGCAGTGCAGGGGGAGAGGGGTAAGATCATATCTTGTAGGGAGGTCAGAGTCATGCAGGGTGTTTGGGTGTGGTGTCATGCTGAGAAAGTTTGGATGGAGTCATGCAGAGGGGATGTGGGTGGCATCATACAGGCTGGGTGAGAGTAAAGTCATGCAGAGGAGATTGGGATGGAGTCATGAAGAAGGAGGGTCGGGTGTGGAGATAGGGAGAGGCATTTGGGAGTGAGGTCATGCAGGCGTCACCTCAAGGCACCGCTAGTCCACAGTTGTGGTCTTGAGGAAAAAAGAGAAAGGACTCAACCACCCACGTTTACAAGGCATAAAAACTTTTGTGTGCCCCCGCCTCTGTGTCTCCGATTTCAGCAGGTTTTCACCACCGGAAAGAAGCCCTCAGAGAGAGAGAGAGAGAGAGAGAGAGAGAGAGAGAGAGAGAGATTCCTTCTTTGTACTATAATCTACGCTGCTTTTTCACACATTCAAGTACATCTTTGATTTTCTTTGTCCACCAGACATTGTTTTGTCTGTGTATTTTCTTTTTTCTTATGGCCTTTTTAATGTCATTTTCCTTACTCTACTATATTCTACCTCCGAACTCTTTTATGGTCTTTTTCTGGTTGATGCTATGCATTAATCTTCGATGCTCTCTCTGTTACCCTTCCATGTTTCCTCTCACGGTCCGCCAGGTTTCCGCCCCTTACTCTTACTTTCTCCTTCCTTTACCTTTCTTGCTCCACCATCCATTCTCTTTCATGCAACCTTCCTAACCTTCCATGCATTTTCCTTAGTGTTTCGCAGTTAACCCTTTACTCTTCCATTCTCTAGACTTTGTCTTCTTCATACTTCCTCCATCATTTTCCATATCCGTCTATAGACACATTTCTCCTTGCTCCTTCACACATGTCCAAGTTACCTTCCTTAATGCATCCATGCTAGCTCTTGAGTTTTCCATGCTCGCTCCTTCATCTTCCCAGTTGCCTCCTGCATCTTCCATGCGCGGTCTTGATAATTATTTTAACCTCCTCGCGTAAATAATTATAAACTCCTGGTTATCCCATGCACATCTTTTTTTTTTTTTTTTTTTTTTTTCATATCCCACCTTTCTTTTTTTTTTTTCTTTTACTTAAATGATGCATCGCAGATTTTCCATTACCATCCTGCTGCACATCATCTGCCACTTCTTGATTCTCCATACCATTTTACTCACTCCAGCACTCCACTTATTCCTTCACTGCATCTAAAAGCCTCTCTCTCTCTCTCTCTCTCTCTCTCTCTCTCTCTCTCTCTCTCTCTCTCTCTCTCTCTCTCTCTCTCTCTCACACACACACACACACACACACACACACACACACACACACACACACACACACACAGTATCATCTCCTCAGTGGTGGCATGGTGTTCTGCACACACACACACACACACACACACACACACACACACACACACACACACACACACACACACACAGTATCATCTCCTCAGTGGTGGCATGCCGCTCCACGTCCACATTTCTTTTATATTGCAGTGTTGTTTTCACGCCGGTGTATAAAAATAAACCCCCTGGTGTAGGATGGCGTCAAAGTTTTGACAAGGAGAAATGCGTAGGAGTGCGTGTGGGTTGATGGCAGGTAACAATGGAGGATTTAGAAAGAGCACCAAATGTTTTTCCTTCCCTGGCACAAAGGCTTAAAGCAGAGGCTGGACGGCCCGGCCACGAGGTGCCATCCGGTGCTGTTATTTTTGTGCTGCACACTAATGGTTGGCCAGTGGGGATGGCAGCATTTTTGTGCTGCACACTGATGGTTGGCCAATGGGGATGGCAGCATTTTTGTGCTGCACACTAATGGTTGGCCAGTGGGGATGGCAGCATTTTTGTGCTGCACACTAATGGTTGGCCAGTGGGGATGGCAGCATTTTTGTGCTGCACACTAATGATTGGCCAGTGGGGATGGCAGCATTTTTGTGCTGCACACTAATGGTTGGCCAGTGGGGATGGCAGCATTTTTGTGCTGCACACTAATGGTTGGCCAGTGGGGATGGCAGCATTTTTGTGCTGCACACTAATGGTTGGCCAATGGGGATGGCAGCATTTTTGTGCTGCACACTAATGGTTGGCCAGTGGGGATGGCAGCATTTTTGTGCTGCACACTAATGGTTGGCCAGTGGGGATGGCAGCATTTACGGTAAATGGGTTCATCAACTAAGCTGCGTTTTGTAAATAATTAAATATTTAGAGACAGAATATGAATAACTCAGACGTTAATGTTGAGGACAATGAAATTAACTCGAGCTACGAAATAATAAGTCGAAGCACGAACTTGCAACTCAGTAAAAAATGATACCTATGGGAAGTAATAGCTTGATAGGAAATAACTCTGAAATAGTAAATCGATACACAGTGATAACACGGGCATTAAATGGATGATTTGACCCTTTGTCAGGCTAGTTCCTCCAAATATATTGGATCATCTTGTGTTAGAGGGAATAACATTGAAACTGACAGCTCTGTCGAAAGATTAAAACTCATAAGTATATGGTCGTCTGTAGAAAGATAGGTAAAGGGTGTAGGAAAGTTTTACTGAAATTTGTAAGGTGAGCCCAGCATCAGAAGAAAAACGGAGAGAGAGAGAGAGAGAGTAATGTTTTCTGTTTCGTTGGTCTGCAGGTAATGATTTACATTAATTAGTTTTTATAGGTGCCAGTTTTCATGTTTATTTTAAAATGTTTCCTATTAATAAACTGTAATGTCGCTTATGGAAGATATTTTCAACAACTTCAGTTGGGCGAATCATTCCTAAGGCTATCAAAATCGTCTGGCACTAGCCAGACTGGAGGACAAAAACCGTCATTGAGCAGAAGGGGTTAAGTTTTGCTTTTTGATTTTGAATCGAGGAAAGGAAGAATCTCTCTCTCTCTCTCTCTCTCTCTCTCTCTCTCTCTCTCTCTCTCTCTCTCTCTCTCTCTAACATCTGTTCCCTTTTCTTCCCCTCTTTCACCTGTCGTCTCCATTCGGAAACTTTAAATCACAGTGTAAAGAAAACCTCAAACCATATTTCCCTATCAGTCACCAAAGAAAGTTTAAAGAAATATTTAAAAAATGAAAAAGGTGTTTTTATATATTTTATTTAGTTTTTATTCCATTTATTGTTTTTTCCTTGTTCCCTTTCTTCACCGTTATGCGCCTGTTTCACTCTGTGTAAGTATCTCTCAGATTTGTCCATATTTTCCTTCCATCCTTCCAACCTGCTTGTCTGCCTGCCTTCTTTCTTTCCTTTCTTATATCCTTCCATCCTCCCTGCCTGCCGTCTTTCCCTCCATCCTTCCATTGTTCTACTTTTACAATTAAAGCTTTTGAGCCGGGTGGGAAGGATATAATAACTTTATTCAATGGTTGACTTTTACTTGAATTTGGCTCTCGCTTGTATTTTGTTTTTCTCTTGGAAGGAACAACAATTGCGGGCTCGCGGCCTTTGGTTCCTTCGTCCTCGCATTAAAAAAAAAAAAAAAAAAAAAAATCTCTTATATTCTTTGTTTTATTTGTACGTTTTGTTTTCATTTTTCAGCCTTGCTATCTTTTTTTCTGTCTGATTGATAAAATTTTTCCTTTACCTTCTGCATTTATTAGTTTAAAACTTCACAGCGAGAGTTGTTAAATAAGCTGAAAAGAGTTGTCTGATAATAGAAAGAATAGCATAGAAAGACGTTACTGTGTTAATGGATATTGTTAAAAAACCTTCACTTTCGAGACACCCCCCCCCCCTAAAAAAAGTATGGTTACACTGTGAATAAAAGGAAATAAAAGGACATAGTGTTATTGAAACGCTCAGTGGAGAGTGTCTCTAACCCTGTCATACATAGAGGTATTACATTGGCTGAAAAAAAAAAAAAAAATGTCTGGATGTATGGAGAATAAAAAAACGCAATAAGGAATAAGGGATTTAGACATTTTGCTGTGTTGAACGATGTTTATTTTTCTTTTGCAGTCATCAAATGCTTAATTCAGCTTAGTAGTGACTTCGACATAGAAGGGTTAAATATTGAGATATATAACTTTCATTGGAGCTGTGGTGGCTCGGAGGTTAGTGTGTTTGTCTGGCTTTACCTTTGCCTCAAGTCTGGAGTTCATAACTCTTGCCGTTGTGTAAGTAGATTTAATGATGATGCTGGAAACACGTCCATTTGTATGATTGCATATTTTTACACGCTGTCGGTTTTACAAATGACATATACAAACTCAAACACATAAACACAAGACACTATATTACTCCATCATTTACATTTTTTTTTTCGCTAGGAAGAAGGAACCAAAGGCCACAAGCCCGCAATAACTTTTTCTTCCAAGAGAAAAACAAAATACAAGAAATAGCCAAATTGAAGATCCGATCATTTCGATATGCCTGAACACACTGCGTTTGAATGACTGGAGATCATAGCTAGCAGGAAATACAGACAGAGGGAGACAGTTCCAGAGCTGACCTGTTGCTATAGAAAAGATATAAAGATGCAACACTGCAACACTGCGGCGAAGAGACAGAGGTTGAAGGGAGCCAGTAAGAGGAGGAGAGTTAATGAGACGAAAAGCCTTTGACTCCACCCTATTGAGAAGAGTTGTATGTGGGGAGCCTCCCCACACATGAGAGTTGTACTTCACACAGGGGCGGATAAAACCCGTGTATAGAGTCAACAGCTGTGCAGGGGTAAAGAAGGAACTGAGTCGGATTAGCACACCCAATCTCTTGGAAACAGATTTTACAAGAGATGAAATATGATCTTTCCAAGATAAGTCCCGAGTGAATGAAACCCCAGTCATGATCAAGGATGATGCAGGATTAAGCTGAATATTATTAAACATTAGTGGGTACACGTGTGGAAGATTTTGTCGGGATGATTGGTGTAAGAACTGAGCCTTTGATGCATTAAAAACAACCAGATTATTTTTACCCCAGTCAGAGATACGAACCAAGTAAAACATTAGGTGTGCCATAGCCTCATCCCTTGCATGTTGAAGTAACTTCTGAGATGGACGTTGCGGGAATAAAAGGAAGAGAGTTGGTGATAGGACAGAGCCCTGAAAAACACCACTGTTGATAGATGTAGGAGAAGAACGATGGCCGTCTACAACAGCAGCTATAGAACGACCAGAAAGGAAACTATAGATGAAGGTACAGATAGAAGGAGAGAAACCGTAAGAGGGCAATTTGGAAATTAAAGATTTATGCCAGACTCGATCGAAAGCCTTTGAGATGTCAAGTACAATGACAAAGCTTTCACCAAAGTCCCGAAAGGAGGATGACCAGGAGTCTGAAAGATAGATGAGAAGATCGGCAGTGGACCGTCCCTGACGTAACCCATACTGACGATCAGGAAGAAGGTTATGATAGGAAAGATGCTTTAAAATTTCTCCTTTAAGAATTGATTCGAAAACTTTTGGAATACAGGATGTTAAAGCAGTTGAACGATTGTTAGAGGGTTGGAATTGGCTGAATGAGAGCAAACTTCCAGCGAGAAGGAAAGGTACAAGTTGATAGACAAAGGCGAAAACGTTTACCTAGGCAGGGTGTAAGCACAGAAGCACAGTTCTTGAGGACAACGGGAGGGACTCCATCAGGTCCATATGCCTTATTAGTACTGAGGCCAGTGATGGCAGAAAATACATCAGCTGAAGAAATTTTAATGTCAGCATGAGGAAGTCAGAGGGGGGAAGTGATGGAGGAACTGCAACGGAATCATCTAAGGTGGAATCGGAGGAGAAAGTCTGAGCGAAGAGATCTGCTTTATCAATAGAAAAAATAGCTACAGAGCCATCAGAGTAGAAAAGAGGAGGGAAGGATGATGAAGTTGTTAGAAAGGTTTTTGGCAAGGTGCCAGAAGGAGCAGGAAGAATTCGAGTTGGAGAGTTGAGAGCATTTAGTATGGATGAAATTATTTTTAGCAGAGTGAAGAACAGACTTAGCACGATTCCGGGAAGAAACATAAGAAAGATGTGATTCAGGGGTGGGTTGGCTCCTGTACCTTTTATAGGCCCTCTTCTTGTTGTGGACAGCATTAGCAAAAGCGTTATTAAACCAAGGCTTTCTTGCATTAGTCAAAGGATATGAGAAAGGAATGTATGCTTCCATGCCCGAGAGCATAACCTCTGTAATTCGCAAGGCACTCTCAGATGGCTCCCAGCCATGGAAGGAATAATCATTCCATGAAAAATCAAAGAAGTACTGCCTGAGGGCCTCCCAATATGCAGCTCCAAAGTGCCACAGACGACGTTTCCCTGGAGGGTCCACGGGCCGCACCGGAGCAATAGGACAGGTTAAGGTTATAGGGTTGTGATCGGAGGAGCCCAACAGAGAGAAAACATTAACATTGTAAGCAGAAGGATTAGTTGTAAGGAAGAGATCAAGTATGTTGGAGCTCTCTCCAAGGCAGTCAGGGATATGGGTAAGGTGCTTTACAAGCTGCTTTAGGTCATTAAGGACAGAATAGATGTAAGTTTGTTCACCAGGTGGATCAGTGAAAGGAGAGGAGAGCCAAAGGTGGTGGTGAACATTGAAGTCTCCTAGAATGGAGATTTCAGAGAAAGGAGCAATGGATAGAGTTTGTTCCATCGTAGAAGTAATATAGTCAAAGAGTTTTTCATAGTCAGTAGAATTAGGGGATAAGTAAACAGCGCAGATATACTTAGTCAGAGAATGACAGGAAAGCCGAAGCCAGAGTGTAGAGAATTCAGAAGAATCGAGTTCAGGAACATGAGAACAAGATAATCGTTGCATATTTATACACAACAGCCACCTTTGGCTTTGAAATGAGTATAGAGAAAGTAGGAGAGTACAGAAAAGGGTTTGCTGTCATTTGCCTTAGGCAGCTGAATCTCAGTTAGGTAAAGAAGGTGAGGTTTAGAGGAGGAGAGGTGGTGCTCAACAGAGTGAAAGTTAGAGGAAAGGCCGCGAATGTTGCAGAAATGAAGAAGAAGTGAGTCAGACAGTGGTTCCAGGCTCCTCGAGTCGTCACTGGGAGAGGGGCGGATGGTGAGGGCATTTATGGTCCCCCCCCGGGACTCCGAGGCTATGTGTCTTGTAACCACGATATGTTTTTTTAATTTTGGAAAAGGAAGTGTGGTGTGTACTGTGCATGTAGTTTGGTGTTGATAGTTAGAGAAAATTGTATTGGAGAGCACACCCACACCCACACCCATTTTATACAGCCTCCCTCCCCCTCATCCATTTTATACAGCCTCCCTCCCCCTCACACCCATTTTATACAGCCTTCCTCCCCCTTCACACCCATTTTATACAGCCTTCCCCGCACACCCATTTTATACAGCCTCCCTCCCCCCCCCACACCTATTTTATACAGCTTCCCTTCCACCCCCCCCCCAAGCTCCTGATCTAAACACCCCCACCACCGATGTCGTCCCTCCTACACCACTCATCTTCACAAGGTGTACTCGATCCGCCCTCCCCATCTCCCACCACCATTTTAGTCTGTCCCATTTGTTCCACCCATTCTCTCAACCCATCTCACTCATGTATTCCTCTCCCACGCATGGCTTTCACCTTAGTAGCCTACATACAGTAGTACCACGTATGACTTGCACCTTAGTAGCCTACATACAGTAACACCACGTATGACTTGCACCATAGTAGCCTACATACAGTAACACCACGTATGACTTGCACCATAGTAGCCTACATACAGTAACACCACGTATGACTTGCACCTTAGTAGCCTACATACAGTAACACCACGTATGACTTGCACCTTAGTAGCTTACATACAATAACATTCACCTTAGCAGTTTACATTTCACATTCCTTCGCCAGTCCCATCACCGACCACCATCCTTGCTCTTCCTGCCCACTCTTCTCCACCCACTCCAACCATTTCTGTCCATATGTGAGCAATATCATAACGATCACTGCCTCGACTATACTGTTTGTTGACCTGCAACGACTATAATCACTGGATATACTCGTAAGCCTACAGGGTCATGGCCACCCGCCCATCACCATGCCAATCTTTTACACCCACTCGTCTTAGCCCATCCCACCCATACCCATTCCTCATAGGACTACATCAGCATATCACTGAACTTTATTTTGCAGAGGCGTCTCTTTGATCATGTGGTTACCGCCCAACACCGTATTAAATGGTTGCCAGGGTTACGAAGTCATTTTATTTCTCACTCAGAGTCATGTGAATGATTCTCTACATCGAGTAAATGAATGATGGGCGCCCCTACCCATGTAAATATATTTTACTATATACAGGTAACTTCTAAATAGCTTCTCTTTCAGTATGTCCCTTTCTTTATATACGAGTATACCATTAGCCTACTCGAACAATATATACAGTATATGTAATTAAAATAACAGTGTCTAATAAAATATCATTTCTGTTGTTTCAGGTAAATGGTTGTACAGTACCTGGTGTATAGTGTTTGGTCTCCGTATGTAAGAACCAACATTTTCCAGTCAGTATTTTTGTTGTTTTATCCATACTGTTATTTTGATGATGTTATGTAGTCCATGTATTTACTTGAAATTCATCTTAATTTCCCAATAAGGGATGTTATTGGAATAGTATCGTAATCTTAACCATTCTGTGTTAATATAATCTGTTCAGTGCGGTGATGGAACACAGGTTAGAGATGAAGTGGCACGGATATGAAACATGTGGTATAGTGTAAACCCTTGTGATGGATGGTAACAGAAAAAGGTGGTTGTGAGAAGGAGGTTGGTGAGAGGGTCAAGGCAGGATGGAAAATGTGGCGGGATATATCAGGGATTGAAAATATTTATCTGTGAAACGGCAATAAGGCCGGGGTTGATGTCCAGTATGGGTTGGAGACCCTGGGTACGGACGAAGAAGGATGAGGAGGAGCTTGAAAGGACTGAAGTGAAAATGCTTTGGTGGCTGTTGGGCGTATCGCTCAGAAAGGCCCAGAAATGAGGAAGTGAGTCAGAGAGCAGGTGAGATGGTACGGTCATGTGGTGAGAAGAGGGGAGGGAGTGCCAGACGAGAGAGCATGGGCAGGCCCGTGGAAGGAAGAAGGTGGAAAGGAAGGCAACAGATGAGGTGGGGAGATGTGGTTCAGAGAGATTGGAGAGACGCTGGGCTCGTTGAGGGCGATGCCATGGACAGGCAGCAATGGAGAAGGTTCATTTAGTGGCTGTCGAAGAAGAAGAATCCGGTGATGTATTACTGATTTATTCTTGTAACCTCCAGATGATTTTATTCAGCGTGGGACAATTGTCTAGTAGTGAAATAGTTAATGAAAGTCATATATATAATTCTCAGGTTCGAGAAATATCTCCTTACATGAATAAAATCATCTGGAGACAGAAAGAATAAACTATAAAATACATCCTGGTCTTGAAAGCATTAGTGGGATACATGAAGGAAGGGAGGTGATAGAGGCGTTGACGCAGAGCAATAGGAGTGTAGGTGTTGGGGGGAAGGAAATATTGCATGGAAATAAATGAGTTTCAGCATTAGTATATAATTGTGAAAAGTGGACGCATAAGAAAGGACATAAATCAAGGGAAAGAAATGTAGGTATATATAACCCTAGAAGTGCCTATGGGGTGACAGTGAAGGACAGATGGACAAATTAAATGATTGAGGTGTGGAATAGGATCAGTGTAACAATTTACCCAAAGACTGAGTTGCATCGGCCATAAGCAGCAGATGGAAAATGAGCGTTTGAGTAGGAGAGTGTATTAGTGAGATGGTTGGAAGGGGTGAGAGAGACCGACAACAAGGTGGAGAGATAAGTTGCATCAGTATGTTAGGGAGGGTGGTATGTCGTGGAAATAGGGGTCGTTCCTGAATGGGGAAAGAAACGCCTGGAGGCCCTTTTTAATCACCACATCTTCTCCCTCTACCCAATTTTTTATTCCTTCCACTTTCCTTACCCATTTCTCCACCCACCCCCTTGTTCCCTCCCCCTCTTCCTCTCTAGTCACCCTACTCTTCCCCAATACCGAGAAGACACCGTCCCCAGCATTCAGTTCCCCGTTTTTAAATCTGGCGGGCAACCCAATTATAATGTTTTTCGCCGCATGTTACCCAGCTGGCATGAGACACCCATAAAGATAAGCACGAAGATCCCCACAAAAAAACGGGACTCAACTTGTATGCCGTTTGTGGAGGTCGACTGGCTGGTTGTGCCTGCGTTTTGTGTTGCTTAAATGTTTTATTTTATTGTCAGAATCCTGCTTACATTATTGTTGATATTCCTGTTGTTCATTGTCATATTTTTCTTCTTCTTCGGCTTTGAGAAAATATTCACCAAAACCATAGCCATGTCCTAATGAATTAGTCAAGTGTCCGTCATCACGGTGTATAATCCACCTGCTACATCCCCTCCAACCACGACCATCCCTGTACATCCCACTCACTCTTCTCCACCCGCTTGACACTCCGTCCTCCGACACGGAACTTTCATATGAAATCTGTGGCTTACACCTTCCCTCTACCAACACTGCTTGTTACAGCACCCATCGTCACAGGTGTACACGTTCCACTCTCACCCACCACCCAACACTCAACCCACCACGTGTTTTTCTTACCCCCATTTAACTTGTGCACCTCGTCCAAGCTCCACCCTCACCCATGTTGCACCCTTACCCATTGTGCACCTATAAACCACGTTGCACGCCTTACCCTGTTCCGTTCTCACCTATGTTGCACCCTTACCCATGTTACACATCTCAGCAATGTTGCACACCTCACCCATGTTGCAGACCTTCCCCATGTTGCAGCCTCACTCATGTTGCACACTTCAGCCAAGTTGCACACCTCTCTCCTGTTGCACCCTACCCATTGTGCACACCTCACTCATGTTGCACCCTACCCATTTTGCACTACTCAGCCATGCTGCACTCTCAGTCATGTTACACCCTCACATGTGTTGCGCCCATTTCATGTTGCACACCTCAGCTGTGCTGCACCCTCAGCTATGTTGCACACCTTACCCATTTTCTACACCTCATCCATGTTGCACACTTCACCACTGTTCCATCTTCGTACATTCCATCATTCCATATTCTACACATCACATTCATTTTGTCACTCATGTTTCGTTTTATTCGCCCCTCTCTCATATTTCCTGTTGACTGTATTCCACCCTGACACATGCTTCATCCCCTCCCCCATCCTGTCAGCCATATTCCTCCCCGACACATGCATCACCCCCTCCCCCATCCTGTTACCCATATTCCACCCTGACACGAGCTTCACCCCATCCTTTCACCCATATTCCACTCTGACACGTGCTTCACTTCCTCCCCCATCACCCACCTCACCCTCACCCATGCTTTACTTGCTTCACCCACCCCATCAGCGTCATGTGGGGCTCTCACAGTATTTGCATAGCGACGGACACTCACCGCCTGACTGTAATGTGTTTGCGGATTGTGTGGAAGAGTGTGAATGTTAGGTGTGTGTGTGTGTGTGTGTGTGTGTGTGTGTGTGTGTGTGTGTGTGTGTGTGTGTGTGTGTGTGTGTGTGTGTGTGTGTGTGTGTGTGTGGTGAATGAGCTATTTATAATTAAACTGTAGTAAATAACATTTGCGACAGTGTTAATGAGATTCCGAATGATGAGGTGAATGTAGGCTAAGTATTTACACATGAATTTCTGTAGTGAAGAAGTGATAAGGTTACTGGTGGTTTTTACTTGAATCTGCGGCGTCTGCTGAGCGATGATGATTATTGGTAGTTTTTGCGTGTGGTTGCGAGCGTGTGTGTTGGGTGATGGTGATTACCGGTAGTTCTTGCGTGAGACTCCGTGCGTGTGTGTTGACTGAAAACGATTACCGGCAGTGTTTGCCTGAGACTGCTTGCGTGTGTGTTGAGTGAAAAGGATTACCGGCAGCGTTTGCCTGAGACTGCGTGCGTGTGTGTTGAGTGAATGTGATTATCGATACTGTTTGCATGAGACTACGTGTGTTGAGTGAGGATGATTGCGGGTATTTTTTGCGTGAGTGCGTGCGTGTAGAATGAAGATGATCGCCGGTAGTGTTGCGTAAGATGCGTACGTATGTGTTGTGAAAGGATTATTTTTGTCAAGCAATAATTATTTTTGTCGAGAAAGGGTTATATTTGTTGGGAGTAAATGTGTTTCCTTGGTAAGTGACCAGACGTGTGGGTCATTATTATGCCATAGACACTGTGATGACTCTTCTCCAACTTCTGTATTTTTCTTTCTCGTTTTTTAAGATCCTACCTGCCCCATTATAATAATGGGATTTATAACTTCAGTATGTTGACATATTATTTTTCATCCTCCTGCTGTCGACATTTATAGTCAGCTTAGGAAAGACGTCTTGTCTTGGAGAGAATAGTAGTAGTAGTAGTAGTAGTTGTAATAATGTTGTAGCCCCAGGTTCATCTGTAATGTGGACCCAGTAACTGCAGGTTGAAGTTGCCCTCCTCCTGCAATCCACCATCCTCCTTTCGAGTAATAGGTAGGGAGTTGAGGGACGTTTGTATAACCAGGCAGTGGAGCCGCATAGTTACTGTATATCAGTGCCACAACAGGAAGGCACCCCTCTACAGCACCGGAGGGGTTACTGGGAATGCATTATTTAGTTCCACCACTTCAGTAAGTTTTTTCCAAAGATAAGTTGTCTGGAGACCCCATCACAGTAAAGGATAAAGATGATGATGATGATTGATTGGTGATGATGATGATGATGATGATTGATTGGTGATGATGATGATGATGATGAGTGCATATCATATTTAAGGTACTTTGAAGCAGGAGTTGGACGCCTTCATGTGGTGGCATCAATAATCCAAGCTGCTACCGTGACCTGTTAGACAAACGTCCCACAGTTCCCTCCCTGTCCCCCGGAAGAAGGATGGTGCACGGCTGCAGAAGGGCAGCCTCAGCCTGCATTCCACCGGGTTGTCGGTCAGATGAGGCTGGGGATACAATAACAGCAACAATATCAAGTTTAATTGTGCGCGATGATGTGTGCATGTGTGATGACCGTAGTGCGTTTACGGTGAGAAATGCATGTGTGTGCTCGTATGTCACACACACACACACACACACACACACACGTTAATAGAGCAGCCTCCTCTCTCTCTCTCTCTCTCTCTCTCTCTCTCTCTCTCTCTCTCTCTCTCTCTCTCTCTCTCACATCACGACTTAAGCTGTGAGAGTGGCCCAGTTCTATTGCATAGTATCAGTCCACACCAGCCATCTCTGCCAGAACCCATCAAGTGCGTATGCAGTTCACCTTCACAATTTGTGCTTCAGGTGCGCTTAACCCTGTAAATAAATAAATAAGTAAAATAAACATTCGCCTTTCCACACCATTCCGGCAGCTTCCGTATTTATTCAAGAACTCTTACATCGCTTGCGAGGGCTTAGGTCTGGTTTTATTCAGAGCCATGAATATGTGGCCTGGGAAAAATAATATTCCATTTACCTTTTTACCGCAACATGGGAAAACTGGGAGGCGGAAAAGACCGGAAGTTGGTGAAGGCGATTAACCCCTTCCACCCGAGAATGTAGTGTTGGAGAGGGACGCCTTCGTGTGGTGGCACCGATATAACCAGATGGCTCAACTGCCCGGTTATACAAACGTCCAGTAGCGCCTGAAGCATTCCAGGATTGGATGGGCAAAAGTACAGTCAGTGTGGGGTACAGTATAGATTGTACGATCTGTCTGTCTGTCTGTCCATCTGTCTATCGGTGTGGCTCAGTGTACCTGTCTGCCTATCTATCTACACACACACACACACACACACATACACACACACACACACATATATATATATATATATATATATATATATATATATATATATATCTATATCTATATATATATATATATATAATATTCTTTTACGAACTTATCTTTCTGGAAGTAAACTTAGGGGTATAGGAAAAATATATGTAAGAGTAAAATCGAAGGTACAGGTGTAAGAAGGATTCCTCCAGTTTGATGGGAGGAGACTTACTGTTTTAATGCTGTACTGCATACCTGTAATGAGTTCATGACGAGATATTGGAGAGTTGGGGATCAATAATCCCCGTTTGCCCCACTCACTAAATATTTAGAGGAGGCAACTGCCCCTTTGACCCCCCCACTTCTGGCACCCTTGCATGTGTCCCTCAAGTGCTTCCCTAGCCCCCAACTGGAGGATGATGAACTACAGGACAAGATCATCTTAAGCCAACAGTCCACCGGATGCACGTTTCATATGAGCCTGGGGTTGTAATTACTTCTCTTTACCCGAGAATGTATTTTTCTATTTTATCGTTGCTGCATCCAGATGATTTTGTTTATCTCAAGAGAGACTCAGTGTGGCTTCATCCCATGTGTGTTCTTCTACGCTGTCTTTCTTGATTCCTTGTCTTTTCTTATACCTAATTTTACTCTTTTCTTTGTTTTCCCTTTCCACTTCCATGCATTCCTATCCTTCTTCATTTCTTTACCAATTTCTGTACGTTGATTCCTCCCAAACTTGGTTTCCTTCTCTACCCTCCATATTTCATCGTCTTTAGGTACAATGCCTGTTTTCTGGTTGGCATATTCTTAGTTCCACCATCACCGGAATTAATTAGACTGTCTGTCCCGAACGAGCTGCGGTGTGTGGCAGGGTTGTGCTGAGGGTGAACACTGCGTTTTAGCTTGTATTTACACACACTCTCTCTCTCTCTCTCTCTCTCTCTCTCTCTCTCTCTCTCTCTCTCTGTCACACACACACACACACACAAACACACACACACATTTTGAATACGACCTTCTGCCTGTTAACATTTTTTTTCGGTTTCTCATCGTTTTTGTCTGCACAGCAGCCGTGTGCTGTAATCGTAATAATCGGTGAACACGTCACTGGGGTGGAAGCAGACACACTAGAGGACCCTGAAAATGAGGCATTTTGGTACGCGGAAATCCCTGAGTCACGCTGGACCAACTGCATCTTCGTTTTTATCAATCTCAGCTTCAAGCCACACCATCCTCGTTTTCTGTTGACAATTGGCTAGTGAGACTATCTCATATTACCTCACCTGGGGGTTGTAGGAGGCCTTACATCAACATTACAGTCTGGGGAAGATAGCAGATTTTCATGTCATTGGTTTAGCCTGAGGGACGAGGGCCCGAGTACTGTACTTGAGCTTCACATGGTGTGTCAGCCAGACATAGACTCCATAGGAAGGTGCAGTTGTCTTTAGTGGAGATATGGCACTGTAGCCTGGGCCACAAGGCGAGTCACACCAGTGGAGATATGGCACTGTAGCCTGGGCCACAAGGCGAGTCACACCAGTGGAGATATGGCACTGTAGCCTGGGCCAGAAGGCGAGTCACACCAGTGGAGATATGGCACTGTAGCCTGGGCCAGAAGGCGAGTCACGCCAGTGGAGATATGGCACTGTAGCCTGGGCCACAAGGCGATTCACACCAGTCAGCTAACCAGACCTAATGGTGGAAGAGTGGTTAGGGAAATTGACTGCTTTCTGGAAGGAAGCGATTTTGATCCCAGGCAGGAGCATGGAAGTTTGGTTATTTGAATGTGGTTTGTTAACAGAGACCTCTCAAGGCCTACATACAGTATAGTCCACCAACATGTTAAAACAATCACCCCGCCAGTATAATCACACCATACCATAATAAGGCAACCCTTTCATGTTAATATTCAGTATTCGAAATGGGTGGTGGGAATTAGCGCCAAAGTGGGGACATGTGAAAGTGCATGGCATGTAAGAGGACTACAAGGCATTTGGACTCAAATATATTCACACACACACACACACACACACACACACACACACACACACACACACACACACACACACACACACACAGCCTATGGCAAAGGAGAAAGAGAGAAACAGATTAAGAGATGCGAAAGAAAGCAATGGATAAAGGAAAATAAGACATGATTAATTGTTCAGAGAGAGAGAGAGAGAGAGAGAGAGAGAGAGAGCACATACGAAAAGTTATAAAAAGGAAGAGAAAATAAAAGAAATCAGAATGCGATAACAGAAAAGTGTATTCATAGCAAAGAGGAAGAGCGATAAGAGAGATGAAACTGAACTGAGGAAAGAATGATAACGTACAGGGTTCATCAGTGGAAATTATCATCTTACAGTGAGGTTTGTTAACAGAGGGGAAAGTGATGTGTAAAGGAGAGAGAGAGAGAGAGAGAGAGAGAGAGAGAGAGAGAGAGAGAGAGAGAAACAAATTACAACTCCCCCTTTCAGAGCCGCGGCAGGTAATTCTTAGAGTCTACACTGCCTTCAGCTCCTCTAACCAAGTAAGAGAGAGAGAGAGAGAGAGAGAGAGAGAGGAAAATTGGCTACCTGGCTTGTAACGTAAATCTGCCATGGAAAAAGATCTTCCTGGCTTGTACCTCGGTGTAAGTAGCTAGGTTTGTCATTCTCTCTCTCTCTCTCTCTCTCTCTCTCTCTCTCTCTCTCTCCGTCCGTTTTCACACACCTTTCTTCTCCCTGTGTTTGTTCAGCATCCTTGCATCCCTCACTGTCTCTTCCTTCACACACATTCTTGTTCCTTCCACACTCTCTTGCTCCATTTCTCCCTCTCAGTTTCAGTCCATCTTCCTTCCTCCCTTCACCTACGTCCTCCATCCCCTCATCGTCTATCGCCCCTCACACCCTCTCACCTTCCTCTTTACATTCTTCCTCCATCTCTTGACGCCTTCATCTCTCCTCGGTTCTGCCTCATTAAATTTCATCTCATTTTTTTCTCACTGACTCAGCTGTGCCTTAATTCACTCCCACATTCCCTCCACGCCTCCATCCTCCCCCACATTCCTTCATGCCTCCTTCCCTACTCTTCCAACATTCTTCCCTCTCGCCCCTTTTCGAGTATTTCCCTCCCTCCCTTCATTGCCTCCCGACGGGCCTTTATTTTTCTTGCCTTTCTCCCATTCCTTTCTACCCACTTTTCTCCCCTTCCCTTCTCTCCCATGTTTCTTCCTCCCTCCATCCTTCCCATTACTACATACCTTTTTCCCCTCTCCCTGTCCCACATGCCTGCCTCCCTCTTCCTCCTCTTCCAACATGCCCCTCTTCCTCTTCCTCCCGTTCCCTCTTCCTTGACGTCTCTTTGCTCTCCCATCCCTTCCTGTCCTTCCCTTCATCCGTCCCCCATTTATCTCTGTTCCATCTCCTCTCACCTCTTTCTTCCACGTATTTGTTTACCATCTTCTCAGTCATCCTGTTGCTTCATTCACTTGCCTTTTGATTTTCTAACATAATATAATCTATTCTTTATTTTATTTTTCTTCATCACTATTTTCCCTTTTCTCTTTCACTTCTTGTCTCCTGCCCTGCCTGCGTCATTGCTAACTTGTCTTCTGTTTCTCAGCTCATTTCCTCTTCCAGCCCGCCTTTCATAAACTCTTCCTCCCCTCCCCGGTCTCTCTCTCTCTCTCTCTCTCTCTCTCTCTCTCTCTCTCTCTCTGTAAGACTTTTTCCTCCCTTTCCCCTCATTGATCTTCCTTCTCACCTCCTCTTCCCTCCTGGTGCCGGTGGAGGGGGAGGATGTGGGTGGGTTGTCAGCAGAAGCCGATGGGGTGGAAGGAGAGCAGGCAGGTGTAACATCACCAGGAACTAGGCTTCATTAGCAGCCAGTATGGGGGGAGGGAGTGGGGGGAGGTGCAGAATCATTGCTTGGCCCAGGTCTTAATCATGTTGTTGCAGACTGGTGTGTGTGTATGTGTGTGTGTGTGTTGAAGGAGAGAGCACACACACACACACACACACACACACACACACACACACACACACACACACACACACACAGTCTTTTTCAATTTTTTACACACATTGTCGCGCGCCCACTCACTCTCATACACTCACTCACACACACCTTGCCACACCATGCACTCACTCACACACACATCTTGCCACAATCACTCATTCCTTTGCACTCACACGCACTTTGCCACACTCGCTTACTCTATTACACACACACACACCCTGTCACACTCACTCCCTCACTCTCCTGCACTCACAACACGTCTTGTCGCACTTAGTTATTGTAGTCGTCCCTTTGCATTCACTTACTCTTTCACACCCACCCTTTCCATTTCTCCACACACTGTCTTATTATTTCACTCCGTCTTGCAGTAAGTAATCTACATCTTGTCCTAGTCACCGAGTCATTTACCCAACACCGTACAAGATGGCGCCACACAGCTGCCAGAGAGATGCGTTGGCAGGACCTTTGCTGTGTGTTAATTGTGGTTTGATGTCAGGCGGGTGTTGGCAGGACCTTTGCTGTGTGTTATTTGTGGTTTAATGTCAGGCGGGTGTTGGCAGGACCTTTGCTGTGTTAATTGTGGTTTGATGTCAGGCGGGTGTTGGCAGGATCTTTGCTGTGTGTTAATTGTGGTTTGATGTCAGGCGGGTGTTGGCAGGACCTTTGCTGTGTTAATTGTGGTTTGATGTCAGGCGGGTGTTGGCAGGACCTTTGCTGTGTGTTAAATGTGGTTTGATGTCAGGCGGGTGTTGGCTGGACCTGGTGGCATTTCTGATGCATGTTTATAGTGGCTTTCCTTCTTGTCATGCTAGTTTATGCTTGCTTTAAATGGTTTGAGCTTTTAGTGGCCGTTATTTTATTTATCTTAGCTCGTATGTATTTTGGGAAGACAGGATAGCTTTCACTCATATCCATTCCCTATTTACACTGTATACACACACACACACACACACACACATATATATATATATATATATATATATATATATATATATATATATATATGTATCATCATCATCATCATCATCAAATCCTACTTTGCCCCACGAGGAGCATTGGAGCCCGGGGCTAGGCAAGTTGATCCTGACATTTAAGATGAGCGTGACCAGCCTCACTCATCCCTGAGTGGCATTCCATGAGCAGTAAATCCCAACCACCCCTTGGATATAAACCTTCACCAGCACAATCCTATTAGAGTGCCATAACTGCCCACTAAACCACCAGGCGCCAAAATTTGGTTTTATATATATATATATATATATATATATATATATATATATATATATATATATATATATATATCCAGTAGCTTCCTCTGCCTCTTCAGCTTCGGACAAGAACCTCTTAATTCCTTACGTGATCTAGTTCTTGGCTGTGTGTGTGTGTGTGTGTGTGTGTGTGTGTGTGTGTGTGTGTGTGTGTGTGTGTAGCTTTCCATGAATAGGTTGGGCAGCTTCAGACATTTTTTTTTACCATCAGCCTCACACGCCAGTTTTTTATTCAGCAGTGATATTTTCAGCTGCATTTCAGCCACACTGTATCTACCTTTTTCCCCAGCGGTTTGTACTGACCCTGTGTAGCTTTTTGTGTGTCTGGTCCGGAAACAACGAACATCCTTCTCTCTCTCTCTCTCTCTCTCTCTCTCTCTCGTTACTCGCGCGCGCGCACACACACACACACACACACACACACACACACACACACACACACACACACACACACACACACACACACACACACACACACACACACACACACATTGCAACATTAACAGGGTGACATATACGACCATTCATTTGCATGCGTACATAGAGTCAGGCTCACTCACGCAGTAACTCATTGACTCACTAACACTGCTAATTGCACGCAACCATTCTCCCCTCCCCCCACTCACCCACCCACACACGAGAGTTAACAAGCTACCAGAACACCATGCATAAAACGACGTGTGAAGAAGTAGTGAGACAAGACGCGATAGCCTGATGTAACTATTGGTTTAGAGAGGGTATTGAGGAGGTAGTTAGTATTGAAGAGGAGGAGGTGGAGGTAGTTAGTATTGAAGAGGAGGAGGAGGAAGAGGTAGTTAGTATTGAAGAGGAGGAGGAGGAAGAGGTAGTTAGTATTGAAGAGGAGGAGGTAGTTAGTACTGAAGAAGAGGAGGAGGAGGAGGTAGTTAGTATTGAAGAGGTGGAGGAGGTAGTTAGTACTGAACAGGAGGAGGAGGTAGTTAGTATTGAACAGGAGGAGGTGGCGGTAGTTAGTATTGAAGAGGAGGAGGAGGAGGTAGTTAGTATTGAAGAGGAGGAGGAGGAGGAGGTAGTTAGTACTGAACAGGAGGAGGTGGCGGTAGTTAGTATTGAAGAGGAGGAGGAGGAGGAGGTAGTTAGTATTGAAGAGGAGGAGGTGGCTGTAGTTAGTATTGAAGAGGAGGAGGAGATAGTATTGAAGAGGAGGAGGAGGAGGAGGAGGTAGTTAGTATTGAAGAGGAGGAGGAGATAGTATTGAAGAGGAGGAGGAGGAGGAGGTAGTTAGTATTGAAGAGGAGGAGGAGGAGGTAGTTAGTACTGAAGAGGAGGAGGTGGCTGTAGTTAGTATTGAAGAGAAGGAGGAGATAGTATTGAAGAGGAGGTGGAGGAGGAGGTAGTTAGTATTGACGAGAAGGAGGAGGAAGAGGTAGTTAGTACTGAAGAGGAGGAGGAGGGGGGTAGTTAGTACTGATGATGATGATGATGAGGTAATTAGTAGTGAAGAGGAGGAGGACGAGTAGGAGGTAGTTAGTATTGAAGGGGACTAGGAGGAGGTAGTTAGTATTGAAGAGGAGGAGGAGGAGGTAGTTAATGGCGAAGAAAAGAGTGAAGAAGACACTGGAGGTCTGGAAACCGATACATGGGAAGAGATTGAGTCAGAATGGAGGAAAGATGGGAGAGAGGATTGCGATAAGAAAGTATACATAGAAAGTGGAACTTAAAATTGTGCAGTAAGAGAAAGAAAGATAAGGAGAAGGAAGCGAATAGGAAGGAGGAACGGTGTAGGTATGGAAAAAAAAAGAGAGGGTGAGATAGTCAAGAGGGACTAAGACATGAGAGTCCAATGCAGTGCGTGTGTGAAGGAAAACTCGGGAAGGAGGAAAAGGAAGAAGTTGGAGAATTAGAAAGAGGGGAAGAAGGAAGGCGAAAATATTAGAACTGTGAAGGAATGCGGTGGGAAGGTAGGTAGGTAAAGAGGAAGGAAGAGTGAAGAGGTGGGAAGAGGGAGGCGAAAAGTTGGGAATTGTGGAGGAAAGCGGTAGGAAGGTCGGTAGTAGGGAGGAAGGGAGAGAGGGAAAGTAGTGAGGAGACCGTGAAATAAGGCAGAAATGCAAAAAGCTGTCTGAGAAGGTGAGGGAAGTGGGTGATGTGGTAGGAGGGATGGCGTTGGTCCTGATGTGAATACAAAATCGTGTAAATGTGTGCGATGAGCGCAGAGTTTCCCGTCGTTGCATATTTTACAGGCATAGTCTGACTCATATATCACTGCTACATGCAGGCGAGTGTGGGGTGGATAGACTGATGGTAGATGGGGATAGATGGATGGATGGAATGTGTGGATGACTTGGGGATTGACATGTGTGATTGTAACTGGCAAGTGTGTAATGGATAGACTGATGAAGGTGGATGGTGGTAGATGGATGGATGTCGGTGGTGGAGTGTGACTGTGGATGATTCTAAGGGACTGTCGTATGTGATTGTGACAGTAGATAATGATATTGTTGATGGGCTTCATATAGAAAGACTAGCGATGGATGGCGAGAATTAGAGTGTGCTGTGAAGTGTGACTGATTATGGAATGACCGGTTTGGGGGTGTGGATGGATGGCAGTGGGTGATGGAGTGTGACCGTGATTGGGGATAGACTGATGAGTATTGAGGAATCTGTGGTTCATTATGAAGGGACTGGAGTGGATTTTACAATGTGACTGATTCTGATCTGACTGGCGTTGGTTGGTGATAATTTCAAGTGGATTGTAGGAAGTGACTGTGGCTGTTGACAGAGTAAGGTTGTGGGGAGGCGAGTTTGTGAAAGAAAGACTGGCCTTGGATGGGTATAGATTTGAGTTGATTGTGGAGAAGACTGTGATTGTGGGTTGACTGGAATGGACTGTAGAGTATAACTGTAATTGTAAACAGAGTGACGTTGCTTAATGGTACCAGATCCTTAGTAACACAAAAATTAGTCACATGTTGAAGCTTAATTAATACTTGAAATGATGTTTTGTTGTTTCCTCTGCTTACACTACCAGTTGTGTGGAAAAAACTGTGACATTTGGAATACTTCCCTAACTTTTTAAAAGAAATTACTGTAAATAATTCACCTGGAATGAGTCTGTCTTGGCATGTTGCTGAAATAGATTATCGGAACCAGCCTGGACAGGATTTTCACTGCAGGTTGACAGGTGCACTGAAGACGAGATTGATGTGTGAAGCTCACGTAGGTTAGATACTGGGTTGAGTTAGGTTAGATATTGGGTTGAGTTAGGCTAGATATATTGGGTTGAGTTAGGCTAGATATATTGGGTTGAGTTAGGCTAGATATATTGGGTTGAGTTAGGCTAGATATATTGGGTTGAGTTAGGCTAGATATATTGGGTTGAGTTAGGTTAGATATATTGGGTTGAGTTAGGTTAGATATTTGGTTAAGATAGGCTAGATACTGGGTTGAGTTGGGTCAGATATTGGGTTGAGTTAGGCTAGATATATTGGGTTGAGTTAGGCTAGATATATTGGGTTGAGTTAGGCTAGATATATTGGGTTGAGTTAGGTTAGATACTGGATTGAGTTAGGTTAGATATTTGGTTAAGATAGGCTAGATACTGGGTTGAGTTGGGTCAGATATTGGGTTGAGTTGGGTCAGATATTGGGTTGAGTTGGGTCAGATATTGGGTTGAGTTGGGTCAGATATTGGGTTGAATTAGGTTAGATGTTGGGTTGAGTTGGGTCAGATATTTGGTTGAGGTGGTCAGATACTGGGTTGAGTTGGTCAGATATTGGGTTGAATTGGTCAGATATTGGGTTGAGTTGGGTCAGATAATGCGTTGAGTTAGGCTAGATACTGGGTTGAGTTGGGTTAGATATTGGGTTGAGTTAGGCTAGATACGGGGTTGAGTTGGGCTAGTTTTTAGGTTGAATTAGGCTATATATTGGGTTGAGTTAGGTCAGATATTGGGTAGGCTAAATATTGGGTTGAGTTAGGCTAGATATTGGGTTGAGTTAGGCAAGATATTGGGTTGAGTTAGGCTAGATATTGGGTTGAGTTAGGCTAGATATTGGGTTGAGTTAGGTCAGATATTGGGTTGAGTTAGGTCAGATATTGGGTTGAGTGATGCCAGCTGTACATTGACAGACAAGACAGTTGTGTGAAACGCAGTGACCTGTAGAGTAAATAGTCTGTTTGAGTGGGTTAGGTTGCCGTAGTTTAGGCTGTGGCTGATAGAAGTTGTACAATGATTGATATTTGGCTGAAGATGATTAATATTTAACGTGATTTACATTGATTCAATGGTTGAGGTTATTAATAGACCGAAGTAATGTATAAGATAACTGGTGATGAAAAAGGGAATTCATACTGAACTGTCTGAGGCTGATTAGTGATGAATAAGGCTGATGATGGTAAATGAAACTTAATATGATTAAAGATGATAATAAAAGAATTAAATGACTGCCGTTATTCAAAAGTACTCGATGAAAATGAATATAAAGAGCTTTGTACAAAGATGGGTTTAGGTCCCACTTCCATGATCTTTGGAGAGAGAAATGCAGACTAGGGCAGCCAGAGCGCGGAAACCTCCACCAAGGCAGCACCACCTCCCTTTTCACAACTTATTCCTCTAATAACTTCCAGTCAGTACTCCAGACTTGGTGAAAATCTGTCAAAAAAAAAAAAAAAAAAAAAAAAATCCATATGTTGCTAATAACACAGGCAAACAAACCGAGCCAAAACATAACCTTCTGGCTGGAGTAATAAATGTGAAGTAAAATGGAATAAAATCAGGTACGATCCCAAGACGAAACAAAATAAAGCCAGTGTCACGCCTCTCTGATGCATTTATATCCGCAAGGGCTGGTGGCGCCCTCCCTTCCCTCTCACCCCACCAACACACATATCAGCAACCTGGCGAGGGTGACCAGATCAGAGGGATGTTCATTTCTCCTCCATAATAATCATTGGTATCCTCTTTACTGTGCCATTCTTTATCTAATGGGGTGCTGTTATATCGTCTCTTGGGGATACTTACCTCGGAAATACAATCGTTTGACTTATGGAAGACTGTGGGGACGAGGAATCAAGAACGGGTCATCCTTTTAGCAGTTGTTTTGGCATAATGACCGTGAAGCAACTGAAGGTGGTAATCAGGTATGGGTTAATTCCAGTTCTTGGAACCGGATTTTTAAATTCCAACCACAGCAACTGGGAGCTTGAATTAGTCCCTCCCAAAATTAGCACTGGACACGCCCTGTCAGGTTAAGACATGGTATAGGTAGCAGTGGCAGGTGTGAGATGAGGAAATGTTCCACATCGCCAGGATTTCTGTTTAATGATTTGGCGTTTAGTATCCAAATTGTTCCTTCAGTCTTTGCCAGGCTTAAGGAGGTGGTCACAGTCTCCTTACCTTCATAAATTCCAAGGTTGTCAGCTTCCTGTTGTAGCTGGACTTACCTGCTGATGGTACTGTCAGTTGCCCAGGCTAGTACAGAGGTGAAAACAATGACATTACCAGAAGGTTCATGAGGTGGCGGAATCGGTAGAGAGGCGACCTGCAGTCCTAATGGACCCAGTTTCGAATCCCGGCTGTGACAGGGAACAGTTTAAGGATTTGAAATGTACGGTATAAAAAGCAAACTTTTCCAATCTGTTCATAAAAATACCCCAGCGTTCATAAAAATACCCGCGCTAATCCCAGTACACCAATCCTGTATGAGACAGCCTTAGCATGTATTGAATATGGACGGTGGGTGTTAGCGCCGAAGTGGTGACATGTGGAGATGTAGGAGGACTACTGGGCCCCAAGGAGGACTACTGGTACTTGGGAATAGGCACTGAAGCCTTTGCCCAGAGTCGGACACGTAAAGAGAGAGAGAGAGAGAGAGAGAGAGAAACATCCAAAGTCCTCAGTCTAACCCGCCCATTCCCTAGCTTGACTGAGGACGGAGTAAGACGTCGCTATAGTTCTTGCACCTTAACTTGGCACAGATTTTCGTCCTATTGCAGCTTACTGAACGTAGCGCAGTGGGAGAAGATGGCAGTTCTGCAGCTGTACATTGTTTTCATAGCGCTCCTTCGTGACTGTCATCATGTTCTGGTGTTAATCTTCTGTTACAATTCAGCATTAAAGATGAAGAGGCTACAATTTTAGGCCAAGCTGAAGTGAAAACAGTATAGTACCTCACAGTGTGTCTTGGCAGAGAACCAAGAGAAGAATTTGCCGCCAACTTTTCAAAGCCATTTCTTCCAGCGTCCCTCAATAGAATTATATTTTTCTCTCACGTACTGTCTCGGCGCCTTTCATTCGCCGCCCCAAGTTCTTTCAAAATATATAAGTTCTGAAATTTTCTCCGGGTGAGTCTTGAGTCGCCTGATACCCTGAGTCTGCAGCTGCTTAAAGGCGTTCAGAGTTTTGTAGTTTACTGATGTATCCAATGACATTCTTATCCCCACTCTTCTAATATACTATAGCAGTAGCCGTGTGTGTGTGTGTGTGTGTTTTGGGCAGCCGAAACTACACATTCAAATCGCACCAAAATTGGCACAAAAATCGCAAAAAATTCGCTGATGTGAAAAAACTTGGTCCCATCACGGTTTGAAAAACTTTTACTATATTTAATGAGCGATCAAAGTTTGATCAAGAAAACGCCGCTCCCGGCGTGAGTGTGTGAAATTAGGGTTGCGTTCGCCGTATCGTTTAATGTGGCTTTCTCGATTGGTGATTTTTTATTAGAGTTAAGAGCAATCAAAGTTTGGTTCGGAACACAGATGATTCTGTACCGGGACTTCTAGAAATCGAGTCTACTTGAGCCATGTGCCACGACCCTATACTTTTTAGACGATCACAGCTGCCGAATTGAGCGTTTTTACTTTGCATTTCCCGCGCTGTTGGCTTGGTGGTTGTTAGACTAGAACAGAACATAAACGTGACTCGGATTACCTGAAATGCTAACAATGCATACGCGAAGGGCGAGGAAACAGTGAGAAGCACGAGGAAACGAGTGCGAAGCACGAGAAGCGAGCGCGCAGCACGAGAGCCCTCCGCAGGAGCAAGTGCGACAGGGCCCGAAGGGCCCACGAGCACTTGTATATTTTAATGTTCTGTGATGTTTTTGTCGTATATTGTGCTTTTACGGTGATGTTGGAGAGAGAGAGAGAGGGGGGGGGGAATGCTACATGAATGCTTTGGCCTATTTTTAATTTTTTTCAGTTGTACTACAGGCCTATAATAATAAATAAGATAGAGAGGTGTATTTCTCCATGCATCATGATCTATTGGTAATTCACATGTCTCTGAGGAGGAGAGAAAGAAGTGAGAGAGGAGGAAAATGAAGATGATAGTGCAGTGGCTTTTATCGCGTTATATCTTTCATATTCTCTTTTCTTTCTCTCTTCTGCCACTGTAATGTAAAGAGAGAGAGAGAGAGAGAGATTAGATGTTTATCGAGTTACTGCTTTTCCTTCGGCAAATGCTTCTTTTATTCTCACTTATGTTAGAATGTATTAAAAAATAATAGCTAAATGGGATCGAAAAAAGAAATGTCTTTCTGCCAGTATGTTTATGTATTTATTTATTTTTCCTTCATTTTCCCTTTTCTTTCCTTGTGACTCTACTTCATAATATAAAGTAAACGAGAAGGAAAGAGGCAAATGTGTATGAACAGTTATATGGCCGTTCCCTCGCTTTTTACGATTAAGTTATTTATTCTTTTCTTTTTCCCGCTGAAATCCAGAAGAAGGGTGGAGGGGAATCAAACAGAAAAATGTTTTATTAGTCTCTCTGTCTGTCTGTCTGTCTCTCTCTCTCTCTCTCTCTTTCTCTCTCTCAAGGGCTGTAAAAAGCAAGGTGAAGAACATAGTGCCTGGTGTATCTTTTTGCTGTTCTTTTTAAAGTTTTTTTTTTTTTTATTAGTTTATAATTCCTGAAAGGGTAAAGCAAGAGAAGGAAAAAGCTAAAGAGGATGAGGTGGAAGAAGAAGAGATGGAAATGGAAATGGAAGAGAACAACAAGAATTAAGGAAGGATAAGCGAAAGCAGAGGGAGAGGAAAAGAATAAAATGAGGAAGAGAGATAAGAGAAGAAGAGGAAGAAAAAGACCACGTAAGAAGGGCAGGAGCAGGTGGAGGAAGGTATACTGATTTTTCTCCTGTATTTCCTTGTATCTTCTCTTTCTTCTCTTGGAATGTACAAAGAAAATGGAGAGAAGGAGGAGAGAACGAGAAACCCATAAGTGAGAAGTTCCAGTGTTTTCTCTGTTGCTTAGTTAACTTATATTCCCTTCTCTTCTGACTCATGTGGAAGAAGAATACGGAAAGTTAAAGAGGAAAGAGGAGAAGAGGTGGGGGAGGAAAAGAGGACAAAAGATGCCTGTCAAGTGAAATGTTTTAACTTCATTCGTGAAATATTTAGAAGAATGGCGAAGGGATATGGCAAGACAGGAGGGAAAGATGAAAATATTGATGCAGCCTAATTTATCCATGTTAATGACTCTTACTCCTTTCTCTTTTTGTCGAAAGGTGATGATTACCTTAATGCTCTTACTCCTTTCTCTTTTTGTCGAAAGGTGATGATTACCTTAATGGGGATGATGATGATGATGATGATTTCCTTAGTGCAATTGGTGATGATGACTGTCTTAGCGGAATGAAGATGATAATTACCTTGGCAGGAATGATGGTGAAGATGCTTACATTAGCGGAAATGATGATTATCTTAGCGATGATGATGGTGATGATTACCTTAACGGAATTGATGATGATGATGATGATGATCTTAGTGGAAAAGATGATGATGATGATGATGATGATGACGACGATCATCATCATTACCTTTGTGGAAGTGATGGAGATGATAATGATTACCGTAGCGGAAATGATGATGATGATGATACTGGAAGAAATTTCTTCATCATGTCAATCATAAATCAGAAAGGAAAGAATGGGGATGAAATCATCAGATGATGGAATTGGGATAAATCTCTCTCTCTCTCTCTCTGCCGCGTCGGGGAGAACAAAAAGGAGTGTTAAAGGGATATAATGATAAATATTTCAACACTCAGCAGCTCTGAAAGAAGGAAGGACTAAGGAGTGGAAGAACTAGAACATGATAATGATTTATTACTTGGGCTTTCTTCAGTGTTAGAGAAGGAAGGACGGGAAGGAGTAAAGGAGTAAATGGCTGGCACTTTTTCCTTCTCCGTAAGAGTAGGAGAAGACAGAGTTAGAGGAAGATAAACAGGTGTAATATTATGTGTTCAGAGGGAATAGAAGAAGACAGATATGCGGGATGATGAAGAACAAAAAGATTGAACGAGAGTGAGACGCAGGAAATCATCATCATCATCATCATCGTCGTCGTCGTCGTCGTCGTCATTATTCTTCTTCTTATTATTATTATTGTTACTGCTGTTGCCGGTATTATATCACCATCATCCTGCTGCATGCCTTCTTCGTTATGTTTGCTTCTAAACCAGGTTATTTATCGATTAATGTAATAAATTTTCCCTTTATCTTCGTGGCTGTCTGTCCTTCTATGAAATTCATACATGTGCATAATTAGAGGTGAGTCTTGTCTGTGTATCTTTCTTGGCCTTCGTTGTGTTGTGTGTCATTCCGACATAGTTTTGTTTTTGTTATGCCATCCTGAGAGAGACAGAGACAGAGACAGACAGACAGACAGACAGACGGAGAGAGAGAGAGAGAGAGAGAGAGAGAGAGAGAGAGAGAGAGAGAGAGAAGAGGAGAGAAGAGAAGAGAGAGAGAGAGAGAGAGAGCGAGAGAAGAGAAGAGAAGAGAAGTGGAGAGAGAGAGAGAGAGAGTGCTGAGGGGGAGGGGGGTTCCTCTGTATGTGTGTACGTGCGCTCACATCATTTTTTTTTTTTTTTCCATCACCATTTTAGTCAGTATCCCACGGGTCGTTCGCGAGGATTAGCTAACGGGCTTGTGACAGTTCCCATTTTATCACAATCCTCCCCCTGGTCCCCGAAACAGAGAGAGAGAGAGAGAGAGAGAGAGAGGAGGGGGTAGGGATTCTGACTGACTGGTCGGTTAACTGAGTAATTGTGTCATTGTCTCCGGCTCAGACCTTTGGGGTGTTAGCAGATGGAGTTGACTTTCAGATGTTTTCTCCTGCAAACCAACATTTTCTCTCGAGATATGCAGCAGTTACATTTTGATCATAGTTTTGTTTTGTATTTAATTTAAGGTTACACAACAATAAATATCCATGTTTTATTGGCAGGGTATCCACAGAGTTAATACAATGGTGGGCTGAGGGTTAGGGACCTAAAACGGTGGAAATTTTATTATGATTCATTTTGGCATAGGTGTGTTAACAACAACATTTACAAAAAATAGCATGGGTGTGGTGGCTACAGAGATACAGCACCATAAATTGTTATGCATTGGAGGTCTGGGGGGAGGAGGGGAAGGGTGTGTGGGGACCTAGAACCTCGAAAATCAAAGGGCTGTGTGCACCATAGGCCTGTTGTGTGTGTATAATTGACTAAAGGTGCCTTGGTTTCTGCCGAACAGCGTCCATAAACTGTGATGTGTTGTGAAAGGTGTGGTGAAAAGAAAGGTAACGGAATAAAACCATGAAAGTTTAAATGCTTTCTTTTTACCACAGGTGTACTGTATTTGCAGGTTAACACAAAGGTGGCCCATTAAATGAGGTATTGGGTGCACACAAGTTCTGATGGCCAGTGGTGGATCTGGCAAGTTTAGTGATTCTGGCGGATCCGACAGAGGCAGCAGCATGCCAACAAAACCAAAATATCCCTCTGTACACTGGGGAATACAGTAAAAAGCACCACAACGTCTCGTATTGTATTCTGGCTATATCCGTATAGTTTTATTCAGCTTTGGGGACAATTTTCAAAAGATGTGGACTCAGATGCAGCTTTTGTTAACACTGTCATTGTCAGGAGGCTCACTGATATTGAATAAATATCGTTGGTTGTTGCAAGAATAAACACAAATGACGTGTTTTCCATGCTACCCGTGCTACAGGCGTAGGAATCTTTCTGGCATCTCTTTTTATGTGTACATTTGTTAGAAATATTCTTTATTTATCTTATTAATTATAGGTGAAGGGAATCTGTACCACAAAAGAAAATAATGATACACCGTGTACAGAAAAAAAGACAACCAGTAGGTGTCACTGAGCCCTGAAAGCCCATTGGACTGCCGCCCATTTTACAATATCGTTTTGCAAATCGCAGTGCAATTTACGTTTGTTAGACAGCAGTGTTAATAGTCCTGTCAGTCACTGCCTGTCACTTTGATGTGCAGGTTGGCGTAAACATATTCGTTACTGTTGATGTATTCACGTCATCCGCCTACGTAGTGGAGGAGTATTCAATCGTGCTGCCTGTGTGGTCACCATTATGCCTTGTGATCCAGACGACCCTTGCCATTCACAGACTAACATCTGGTGGCAGGGAAGATGAACACTAAAATAACTGTATCATCCTTTACTGGCTGGATGTATAAACTGATAGATATTGTCGTGGTTGCATATCTTGCTGGGTATTCGATATTGTGTCTTGTGATAGGAACTGTCTTGAATTCATTCACCCGCGAATATCAGACTGCTGGAGGAAGGGATACAAAAATAAACTGAGTCATATTTCTCTGAATAGTCTGTCACATGGGTAAATGTTGCCGTGGTTACCTATATTGCTGCAGTCTACCTTGGTATCTGTGTTCTCTTTCCTGCCACTTCAGTCACCTCGCTCAGAGTAGACCTGGTGATGCAGTATCAGTACCGTTATTTATACCCTTGTCACTTCAGTCACCTCTCTCATAGGGAGGCAGGTGGTGCAGTGACAGCACCTGTATTTATACCCTTGTCACTTCAGTCACCTCTCTCATAGGGAGGCAGGTGGTGCAGTGACAGTACCTGTATTTATACCCTTGTCACTTCAGTCACCTCTCTCATAGGGAGGCAGGTGGTGCAGTGACAGTACCTGTATTTATACCCTTGTCACTTCAGTCACCTCTCTCATAGGGGTGCAGTGACAACCGTTATTTATAGCATTGTCGCTTCAGTCACCTTTCATATTTTTCTCACTTGCACGTCTCGCTCATAGGGGGCCTGGTGGTGCAATGGTAACATATGGGACTCGCGACTGGAACACACCGAGGATGATTCCTGAGTCGGTTAGACTGACAAACATAGTGTTTCTTCCTAGTCCAATTCCCACAGCAGTGTAACTGAGGACCTGGAAACAGTTCGACTCATGTGTTGTGTTGTAAGGGAAGACCATATGCAAGAATGAATGTTCTACCTGTGTCAGGAGTATGACGCTGTATGGTAGTGAAACCTGGACAGTAAAGGAAGAGGATATTCGCAGGCTCAGATGTACAGAAATGACAGTGAGTAGGTGGATGTGTAGTGCGTCCTTGAATGTGAGGCCTGGGGGGACTAGGTTTACGACTGAAGAGTTAAGAGGAAGGATGGGACTGGAATGTACTGGCGCTCTGATGAGGATGGGTAGATTGAGATGGTTTGGCCATGTGGAGAGGGTGGAAGACGACAGTTAGGTGTGGAAAGTGAGAAGTGTGAACGGTGGGAGTAGGGTTGCGAGAGGCAGACCGAAAAAGAGTGTGACCTCACGGATAAAAGGCAAAACAGAGAGCCTGCTAGAGATTGAGCAGCGTGGAGAGCCGCCATCAGGTGATCAAGGACGACGCATGTAAGCATGTTGGAGCCATTAAAACGAAACGCATGACTTTTGTGTTTTGAGTAGGCGTTATTCATCACTCTTTTGAACTGTGTGTTTACATCCCCTTTTAATTTTGGCAGGTACGCAAATACCGTCTACCTACAAACACTTACCCCTGTTCTATGAAGCTATAATGCGATAGTGAACCAATAATTTCCAGCCATTTGTGTGCAGTTGGAGACAGTTTTATGGTTTCCAAATGTAAGTCTAACAATTACAAAGCTCTTACACAGTGTCCTGAGAGGCTCTTTAGGTTGTTAGGCTCAAAAGATCGCATCACTGTGTTTCTGAAGTCATCGTTAACCGTCTTGTTAGTTATCATATCGGGGTGGATGAGTATTTATGTCCGGAACTGTACCAAACTTTTCAGCTCTGAAACTCACTCTCCCTCTGTTTATAACCTACAGTCTTATTCCATATGTTCAGGAATCTCGGCGTTAGTGGATCTTGAATTTGGTTCTCTTTAGTTTTTTTTTTTTTTTTTTTTCTGGGAAGAACAGTTTAGGGACATTGAGTTTATGGTTATTTTTTCCTTCTTGCACATACACAATGATCTCCTTCTCTTGCATGGCGTCTTGTTATTATTCTCGCTAATGTCAGAATATTTTATTTACTTTAGGAAAGCCCCCAATACTGAAGCAGTTAATGAAGGCCATATCAAACTCTTCTCTTTGAATACTCTGTGGTAAGGTTGAATGAGACTGGCCAGTTATAGCTGGAATAAAATAAATACGTCGTCGTATTGAAGGGATTTATACTCGTGAAATCAGCTGAGGTAAATCTGACCGTATTGTTTTTTATCTTCCTGGCGTATACTGGGGGTAATGGTGCCTTACACTGGCTGGCACCTGCAGTGCCGGGTATTCTGGCCACAGTTCAGGCCAGATTAAGCACTAAGTCTGGCTGAATTGAACATAGTGGAGCTTGAGGGATTATGATACTGAGGCAGAGAGAGACAGAGAGACAGACAGACAGACAGACAGACAGAGAGTCTGAACACCTGCGGGACCGATTTAACATAACTTTCTTGTAAACTCCCATGCAGTTTATTCCATCATATCACCAGTTTGTTTCTTGTTAAGGATGACTTGTATGACAACTCAGGTGACCATGCGCGGCATTAAATGTCGCAGTGATGTGTGTGTGTGTGTGTGTGTGTGTGTGTGTGTGTGTGTTTTGTAACTGCCTTGTCTGAAATTGGCAAGTCTCCATCTCGAATAACGACTCGTATTACACAAAACCTCTGCAACATAATAGCAATCACACAGAAATATTTAGTATTAGATATAGGGCTGTAGCATTGTCTTTTCAGCAACTGCGCTACGTTAAAGGAAGGTGCAGAAGTACGTAAATCTGGACCAAGTAAAGGTGAAAGAACTTTATTCTGGTTTGGAGGAAGTACAAGGAAAGAAGTGTGTACAGTCTTCCCATGTCTCTTGTTCTTCATAATCGAATATATTTTTGTTGTGGTGGAAATGTGTTGGAATTGAACATTTGTGTATCTCAGCCGGGGAAGTTTCTAACAGGTCCTTGTTAGCGTAGAGGAACCGTTGTGAGCGTTGAATGGTTTGGAGTACTAAGGGATCTCATGAGCACAGAGGGGTCTTCCCAGCACAGTGCTAATCCTGTGAACAGAGTAAGAAGCTTATGAATAAAATTATCCCCATGAGACTATTAATAGTGAATAGCTTACGAGCGCAGTGGGAATCTTGTGTGCGCGCCGAGAGTCTTGTGAGCACAGTATTAATCTTGGGATGGCATTGGGAGTTTTGTGAGTGCAGTGGAAATCTTGTGGTCTCAGTGGATTCTTGTGGGTGCAGTGAGACCTCTATGAGCACAGCAGAGGTAGTTGTGAGAGCAGCTGAAATATTGTGAGCACATAGAGTCTTGGATACACATCACAGGTCTTGTGTACCAGTGAGTCCTGTAATGCAGTGAATCATTGAAATACAGTGGTTATGAGCGCAGCTGGGAGTCCAGTGAGCGTGTGGCATGCTTGTGAGCACAGTGAGAGTCTGTGAGTGTAGTAAGACCCTGATGAATGCAGCTAAAGCTTTATTATTGGAGTGAGATATTTTTTGGCACAGTTAGAATCTTCTGAGGATTCTTAGCATACTGCTAGTGCAGTAAACTTATTCTTACCGCATTGGAACTCTTGTGAGTACAGTGGCATCCTTGTGAGTGTATTATAGTGAGTGCGTTGGGAGTTTTTTGATTGCCGTCAAAGTCCTGAGTAAGATGGGATGCTTCAGCACTGTGGACCTCATAATCTGTGTGAGCGCATTAGGAGTCTTGTGAGCAATGTGGAACTTTTTCTGTGAGTCTTTGTTAGCGCAGTGGGACTCTTGTAAATCCAGGGAGACGCTTTTGAAAGCTGAGACCTCTTCTGAGTAAAGTGTAAGCCTTGTGAGCTCAGCAGAAGCCTTGCGAGCAAAGCAGAAGCCTTGTAAGCGCAGCAGCAGCCTTGTAAGCACAGTGAAAACCATGTAAGTATAGTGGAAGCCGTGTGAGCACAGTGGAAGCCTTGTGAGTGGAGTGGAAGACTTGTGAGCACAGTGTAAGCCTTTTGAGCAAAGTGGAAGCCATGTGAGTGGAGTGTAAGCCTTGTGAGCAGTGGAAGCCATGTGAGCATAGTGAAAGCCTTGTGAGCATAATGGAAGCCATATGAGTGTGTATCGGAAGTCGTTTTAAGCCCATTGGTACTTTTTAAGTGCTAATGCGAAATGGGTGCAGTGTAACTCTATTATCGACTGATATGGGCGGCCAGATTGACCATAACTGTTCAAGACGAGTTTTATGGGCCCTAAAGTCCTACTGATCCGCAGGGGTGCTGATCCATAGGACTGCCGATCCGTAGGGCTGCTGATCCGTAAGCCGTACACTCTTATTATAGAAGTGACCCGCCCCGACCATATGTTTCACGCACGGGTATAAGTATGGAAGTCCTTTATAGTGTACTGTAGAGTGTAGCTCTGACACACAAACGTACTCATTATAACACTGACTTTTACATATACAGTTCTTCCAACAGTATACAGACTCCGTCTTGTCCAAAGTTGTGTTTCGCCAGCATGGAGAAAGTTAATTCTAGATATCTCTGTCCCACAGAGAAGGGCCAGTTCTGCTGGGATCTTGTATGGACAGTTAGTAATAGTGGCACTTAGTTTTGTTGAGCGGCTATGTTTATGTAAGGGAGGGTCCTTCTACAGAGTACTAACATGTAAGAACACATGAAGGGACACGGATCTCCATCTTCTAAAATGTCCACTCCTTGCCAGGAACGAACCCAAGTAATGGGGATTGTGAAGCCAAGACGCCACCTCCAGGAACTGAGGGTGTCGGTGTGTAGGGTAGATATCGCCCCGCTTCACCCTGCCTGAAATACACACGGCTTCCACTCTTGCCACCGTATGTATTGTGATATATTTAAGTAACAAACTAAGGACACCAGGTAAAGCACAGACAACGGGGGGGGGGGGTGAGTGGGTGGAGAGGGAGCGGAAGGCAGGTGGAGAGAAGAAGCGGTGGGAGAATTTTAGCTCAGAGAGAGAGAGAGAGAGAGAGAGAGAGAGATGCAGCACAAAGTGTCCACGTTAAGACACCCCCTTAATTAATGTCCCCGTGTAGTTGGTGGCTGGGATATACCACCTTGCCAATTCCAGCACCACCCAGAAAACATCACCTCCCCATAGCAATAACCTGGGGATACACACACACACACACACACACACACACACACACACACACACACACACACACACACACACACACACACACACACACACACACACACACTTTTTTTCTCCTCACTCCAATCTCGTATTGCTTTACCCGAAAGACTAAAATTACGGCACTAAACCTTTGCCTTAGCCCCCTCCCCATGTGCCCCCCTCGTTCCTGTCATTCTCCTCCCTCTAACCCAGTGCTCTCTTCTCCCTCCTCTTCCTTCCCCTTCCTACCCTTCTCACCTCTACTTCACATTACCCATCCCCTTCCACTCTTCCTATCCATTTTCATCTGTTACCCTCTTTTCCTCCCTCCCTCTCTTTCACCCCTCCCCCTTACCAACCACGATTTCCTTTTTCCTCCGTACTACCCCGTCTTGTTCCCCCTCTCTTTCTCCCTTTCCCTCCTCCTCATTTATTTTTCTCTCCTCCCTCCCTGCCCCCCACACAAACACTTTTCTTTCCTCTTAGGAAGAAAAGAAACTTGCAACATTACGGAAGATGAACATTTGCAAAGATTACTTGCGGGGTATTCTTGTTGCATTGTATTCATTTTTGTGTGTTTTTTTTTTTCGTATATTGTTTGTATTACTCTACGGTTTGGTTGTTTCGGTAACTTGGGATGAGGATGGGGATTGGAGAAGGAGTGAAAAGAAAGACTGGAATGAAAGGGAAAGAAGAAAAAAGGAGAAAGAAGAAAAAAGGAGAGGAGGAAGTAAAAGGCGGGAACGGAGGAGGAGAGGAACGGGACGAGGGGATTAGATAATTATAGGAGTGAGGGAGGGAGGTTTGGAAGGAGAGGGGGAAGTGGAGGGGGTTGCAGGAAGGAGAAAAAAAGTGGTGAGGAAGGAAAGGTAGGAACACAATATGGGAGGGAAGAAGCAAAGGAAAGGGGAAGAAGGAAGGAATTAAGGAAAAGGAAGAAAGAAAGGAGTAAATAAAGGAAAGGGAGGGGTTGAGGGAGAGGAAGAATGAACAGAGATGAGAATAGACGAAAGGAGGGAGTAGAGGGGAGGGAGAAGGAGAAAGGAGGGGTGAAAGTGTGGAAGAAGAGAATGGGCGGGGGAAGCAGGGAAAGGTGTCGAGGCAATGGAGTGGGGGACGGATGGAAGGAGGAAGGAAAGAAAAGTTGTGGGAAATGAGGGAAGGGAGGAGTAGGAGAAGGAACTGAAGCAGCAAGGGGAGGAAAAATTTAGAGGGTTGGAGAAAGGGAGGAAATATCTAGAGGGTTGGAAGAAAGGGACGAAGTGGGTTTAGGAATGGAGGAAATGAAGGGAGTACAAGGGAAAGCAAACAGCATATTGTGTGTGATATCGAGGCTGTATTTATATAGGGTAGGTTAAAACTAAGGTACATTCTAGTAGCCTAAGACAAGGATACCAAAGCAGTAAGGCTCCCACCACCCACCAGTCCCCCCAGTATAAGGCGGCAGGAAAAGTGAGAAAAGTTACCATGCACCATAGACAAGCTGTAGTGGAAATGTATTGGATGGGAAAAATGGAAATAATTTTTTACGCCATCGTAACAAAGGAAATTAACATCCTGTCAACATTATGTACCATTGCGGACAGTAATATCAGTTCACTTCCTTACGAGAATAACAAGGCAGTGTGCAATGACTTTTGAAACGTAGTGATGTTATCCTCGAAACTTGACATAGTTTAGAATGTTCTGTAAGAGTTTCGTAATTTTTCGACCAAAAGGTTGAGCTGTGTTCCTGACTGCTACAGTAAATTATTATTTGTGTGTGTGTGTCCTCCATGCAGTGGATTGTAAAGAACATTATAGTTCTTATGGTAAATATAACATTCAGGAGAGAACATGTTTACACTAGGTGGGGATCAGAAGGTAAATAGTTACTACTATATCACAATTCACCAGGAAGGAAAATGGGAGTGGGGCATACAGTAGGAGGGAACGGAAAGAAAGGGTGAGGAGGGATGAAGGGAAGCCGAAGGAAGTTAAAGAAATGAGCTAGGGATGGCGGTAATGGAGTAAATAATGGAAGGAGTGACGTAGGGAAGGAAATGGTTGAAGGAAGGAGGGAAGAAGGCAAAGGATGGAAGAAATAGAGCATGTAAATAGAAGTAGGGAAGGAGGAGAGCGAAAGATGGAGGGAGAGAGAGAGAGAGAGAGAGAGGAAAGGTTGGAAATTATGTTGAAAAGGAGTGAGGAATGAGAGAGAGAAACTGGGGGAGAGAGGGAGGAGCGAAAAGATACTACAGAAAGGAAAGAGAGAAAAAAAAATGTAGGTGATTGAGAAATGGGAGAAGAAAGAGAAAATGTTGTGTGTATTTACTCCTAACTTTATATTATATTCTTCCTTTCCTCCTCTGTCCTCTCCCCATCCCTGTTTCACAATCTTCACGCCTTTGCATAGAAATCCTGTTCACTCTTCCCCCGTGCATTGTTCATCGTTCTTCCTTTTCTCTGTCCCCCTTTTCCCTCCCCCTCCAGGATTTTTAAAAATATTTATGGTGGGTTGTTATTTCTCGGCCATCGCACTGAAGGTGTTAATACTTCATGCAATTTCTTTTGTTTCTCTAAATAATCCTTGACTGTTAATCTCTTGGAAAAATTGTCATACTTACATTCTTTCCTTTACCTATATGTCTCCTGTCCTTTGGTCAATAACATATCAGTAATCTCTGTCATCCTGCCTACTACAGTTGTATCCAACACATTTTCCAACCACTCTTAACAGCTGCCATCATAGCTCTCACACTTCTGTATCATCCTTTCCCGTGTGTGTGTGTGTGTGTGTGTGTGTGTGTGTGTGTGTGTGTGTGTGTGTTTTTGAGTAACCCAGGTCTGTCTTGCAGAAGCAGACCCATCAACCGCAGGCAAGCAGTTGCCTCTGCAGGTCCGTCTCGTGCAGTGTCCAGATACTTCACTTATCAGACGGCGTCTCGCCACTGCGAGGCGTGGGAAAGAGTATGGAGGTGTGATTTCCTGATGGACCCCGCATTTGCGTCTCTCCATCCAGTTAACAGGGGTAGGCTCCACGGTATAAACGGTTCCCTGGGTTTCAGGCAACCATTAGGCTTGTCACTCAGTGCAGAGGCACCTGAAGTAGAAAGGGGAGTGATAAAAAGTCACATGAAGAATGGGAGAAATAGGAAGAGAGGAAAGCAGTCACAGAAAAACAATGATGCAGTTGAAGCAAGTCGTAGGCAGCACTACGTCAAGTGAATGGATGATGGTCGCCATCACCTACCACATTTTCCATGTATAAACGCATAATTATGCAGATATTGCTTGCCTTTGTCCGTCACCATTCTTTACTGTAATATGTCTTACCTTATTGAGCACATTGGTGCATCTCCACAGAAAACTATAATAATTTCCTTACCTCTCCCATCCTCCCCATGATCACCCTTTTCCTTGTAACTGTATAGTTGTACATACCTTTCACCCTGACCAGCCATGCGACTTTCTTCCCTGCAATAATTTCTTTTGCCCGAACAACCACAGTTATGCCATTTAATTTTCCTGCCACAACGAAAAAAACAGATGAAGGTAATATTTTTCTTTGTTGGAATCCATTACCCTGTGTACAACTGTGCCATGTACTTTGCTGACACAGAACAAACAAACTACGGTACTCTTTAACGTGTTACCTCCTCTCCCCTTCTGTTACTCTTTCCCTCTCATATACACACAGTTATCATATGTATACCCATCCAGTCACACGGCAACCAACCATGTTGCCTAGGAGTCCCCATAACCCTCAGTAACCCGTCCACTCCACTACAATGACTTCCCATGCTTCAGCATGTCAGCACTTAACCACACGCTTTAGCATTTCAACACACGCTGTAGCACTTCAGCACTTCAGCACACGCTTTAGCACTTCAGCACTTCAACACACGCTTTAGCGCTTCAACACTTCACCACACGCTTTAGCACTTCAGCACTTCAGCACACGCTTTAGCACTTCAGCCCTTCAACACACGCTTTAGCACATCAGCACTTCAACACACGCTTTAGCACTTCAGCACTTCAACACACGCTTTAGCACATCAACACTTTAACACACGCTTTAGCCTTCAACACACGCTTTAGCACTTCAACACACGCTTTAGCACTTCAACACACGCTTTAGCATTTCAACACACGCTGTAGCACTTCAACACTCGCTTTAGCACTTCAACACACGCTTTAGCACTTCAGCACTTCAACACACGCTTTAGCAAATCAGCACTTCAACACACGCTTCAGCACTTCAGCACTTCCACACACGCTTTAACTTTTCGCCAAACATCCGATTTGCTTCAAGACCCTGAATAAAGCGAAGAAAAATCACGTGCTTACAGTGACACCGGTTTGAGACACAATAAACAAATGTGCGGTTAACTCTGAATGCCAGAGGTTTTTCTATATTGAATCAGTTTGTATCAAGAAGTATTTGGAAAAATATTCATCACATCGGAAGGGAACATTTTAACACCCTTATTGTAAGAGGTTCTTTCCACTTTTGAAAAATACTTTTTGTAGTAACCAAATCTAAATTTTTGGACGACATCGACAAAACATTATACTGGGGTAAATAATCGAATGTATTTTGTAGTAACCAAATTAATTAAAAAAGAAAAAAAGTTAAATGGAGAAGAGCTCAGTTTAGCGGTATCCCAGATTTGAGGTAGGAGACCAGAATAAGTTGGGGTGACAGCGTGAGTGGAGACCCGAGAGAGAGAGAGAGAGAGAGAGAGAGAGAGAGAGAGAGAGAATGTATCATAAATGACGTTACTTGAGCGGGTAAATTTGGCCTGAGTTCAAGATGAGATAGCGCGGCGGTGGTGAAGAGCGTGATGAATGATTGAGTGCCAGAATAATGATGAGGTGTGTGAGGATGATGGCCACGTACTGAATTCAAGATGCGAGTGCGTGAGGCAGGTAATAAAGTCTGATTGTGGGTTTGAAAGTGCTTTAATTGGATGATGAGTGCATGGTGATTGATGGATGAATGAAGTGTGGGATGAATGACAGTGTGTGTGAGGATAAACTTGTACCGAATGGACGATGAGAGTGCGTGATGGTGGATGGTGAAGCGTGAGGAGTTTGAGGCGAATGACGAATTGCTTGAGTATGGAAAACGGTTCTAAATTGAGAAAGTGTGTGAAGGTGTGTTGTGGGTTGGGAGTGGTGTGGTGATGAGTACGGGATTGAGTGCGTGAGGTGGTGTGAAGTTGAGTGTGTGAGGTTGTGTGTGGTTGTGGGAGGTGGTGAGTGCGGGACTGAGTGCCTGAACTCGTGAGTGTGTGAGAGAGTGACAGGTGACAAAGGCCTCGGTCAATATCCCCCTTCAAGCTGCTCCCCCGGGCGAGGTAAGAGGGTGAGAGATGGGGGGAAGGGGGGAGCTACGACCCACCCACCCAGGAGTACCATCAGGGCCAAGGTTACGAGGACATGATGCAGGCAGGCAGACTGACAGCACACATAAAGGAAGGGATGAAGAAGGCAAAGTGGCAGACAGGCACAAGATGTCTAAGGACTCTGGCAGGGGGGAAGGTGCTCAGACAGGTGGTAAGCATAAGACAGACAGACAAAGATGGAAGTAACATGCAGCTCGGCAAGGGGCTGACAGGAAGGCAGATACAGACAGATGGGTAGGCAGGGGAGGTGATTCACATGTGGGTAGGAAAGCAGGAGTCAGGCAGGAAAAGGCAAAGAGGCGGATAAGTGGGGAAGAAGACAGATAGCGTGGCAGACAGGTGGGGAGGTAGCAGTCTGTGTGAGAGTCAAGAGGCAAGATGAGAGTGGCAGGTACAGGATCTTGAGAGGGCGGCAGAGAGGTCGGCAAGAGGGAAGGCAAGGAGAGAGAGACAGAGACAGACAGACAGACAGACAGACAGCTCTAATTCCTTTTCCTCAACAAATAATTTTCCATACTACACTTTGCTGCGTTGTAGGAAAACCCAGTAAGAGGCAAACACAGGAACTTAATTGTGTATGCAGTCTGAAACATTAGAGAAAATAAGAATTTATTCGTTTCCCTGTGTTTCCCATGCATTTTGCCCAATTGTAAGAGTGAATCAATCGCATTTGATAGGAAAATGCATTGTCTACGTATACATTTGAATTTGTTGTTATACTAAGGTATAAGCAATTGGTCCATTAATTAGATATATAGCCAAGTGCAATTGTGTACTCAGAACCTTAAAAGGAGGTTCAGGTTGGTGTATGTGACAGTTGTTGTGGTAAATGGCCCCATGATTTGCCTACAAGCAAGCACGTTCACTTCTAAAGCCAAAGGTATTGTGACTGGCATATTTGTGGTACATTAGATGATGTTAGAGAGACAACATCGTGGGCTTCAACCGGGACATGCGAGTGAAAGTGATAGTTACGAGTCTGGTGAAACTGTGTGTGTGTGTGTGTATGTGTGTGTGTGTGTGTTTCTAGTCGTTCCATTTGCAAATTGTTGTTTCCCCACGCCAAGAGGAAGGTATGTTGTTTACATTATTTTTCCTAGGGTGATGGTGGAGCGTGTCCATATACGAGTGTGTGTGTGTGTGTGTGTGTGTGTGTGTGTGTGTGTGTGTGTGTGTGTGTGTGTGTGTGTGTATCTATCTATCTATCTGTTTATATCTATATCTATCTATCTATCTATATACTGTATATATAGAGAGAGAGATAAATAGATAGATAGATAGATATATCACCCCTGTGGTTTTTAACCTTCCCTCCCCAACCACCCCTTCTCCTTCACCCGTCGTCCTTCTTCCCCAGTGCTCCTGCAATCTCAACTTTCCTCTCCCTCTTTATTGCTCTGCCTCTCTGCATTCCTTCCTCCTCTCTTCCGTCCTTCTTTACCTCCATTCTCCTCTCTTTCTTCCTTCTTCGTCTCCTCCCTCCTCTCATTCTTCCTTCTTTGTTTCCTTTCTTCTCCCTTCCTTCTTTGTTTCCTACCTCCTCCTTCCCGTGTTTCTTTGCCTTCTTCGTGCTCTCTTTTTCCCTCATTCATTCCACCTTGCTCCTCTTCCAATGCTATTTTCGTATCAGATTTCCTTATCCAGTTTATTTCTCTCTCTCTTTCGTTTCCTGCACCCCCGCCCCCGTGCCAGCTTCTACTCCTCCCCCGTTTCTCCTCCCCTCTCCTCCTTTTATTCTCCTCTACTCCTCTTGGTTTCTCTCACCCTCTTTCTTGGTCTCCTTGCCTCCTATCATCCACTTTCCGGACCCATCCTCTCCTTCCTTCTTTCCTTCCTTCCTTTCGTCCTTCAGTTCTTACTTCCTCCCGCCCTCTCTTACCTCCTTCAGAGACCTTACTTCCACCTTCCCTCCCTCCCTCCCTCCTCCTCGTATGCTCTTTGCCCTTCCCCGCCTCCCTCCTCCTAATCCTCGTTTTATACTACTCAGATCTTCTCTTTCCCTCCTTTCGTCCTTACTTCTCCTTCTCTTATTCTTCGCCCTCCCTCCCTCCCTCCCTCCCCTTTCGTTTCCTCCACTCCTCCCCATGCTCCTCTCCTCCTCTCTGTCGCGCCGTTGCCCAATATGACCTCGTTTTGGTGCGAGATGTAAGCATAATGGTTTTTCTGGTTGCAAAATTGGTCCTTGGCGTTATATAAGAAGCAGACCACTAAACTTGTTACACCTTAACTTGGCCCAGATTTTTGTCCTTAGATTGCAGCTTATTTCACTTTGCTCTGTAGCTGGGAAAAAAAAAAAAAAAAAAAAAAAAAAGTTCTGCATCCTTTCTGTACCATCTCCTCATGACTAGCATCATATTAATCTGCTGTTACAGTTCAGCATTCAAGATGGCGAGGCGGCAGTTTTAGGCCAAGCGAGAGTAAAAGAGGTATAGTAGTGACAATAGCCGGAATTGAGGGATATAAAGTATGAGTGGGAAAGGTTACTGTGTTTGGGGTGCTGTATGAGGAATGGCTGATGAGGTACATGTTACGTAATTGAGGGATATACTGTATAGGTGGAAATGGTTACCGTGTTTGTGGATCTGTTAAAGTGGTAGTTGATGAGGTTTGTAATAGAGGGATGTATATGTGAGAGTGGTTACTGTGTTAGTGGTTTTGTACTAGTGGTGGTTATGATCACTGAACCATACCACTAATCGTCACCGTAACCATAAATGGGGTCGTTAAAGTGGGAATGGTTACTATGTTTGTCATTCTGTAAGAATAATGTTTGACGAGATGAAAGCAGACCACGAGTAGCGACCATAACCGTATAATCACACTTGCCCTTCTCAAGGATGTCGCCTTTTCATATATATATATTTTTTTACCACCACCAAAAACTTAACGGTATATTAGGCTTAGGGATGACTTTTCATAGTGAAGTGGCTGGAAACAGTCATCCAAAAAGCTTTAAATGTTTATTGATATATTCCTGCCATAGCCAGCCACTTTTATTTAGCTTGAAAAGAGCCTCGTAGTAAAGGGATAAAAAATCTGGTCAATAATTATCAAGTGTTTTCATGGATGCAAAGGTTGTGGTGATATTAGAGGCGTGAAAAGTGATGTCACTTACCCTAAATCGCATCCATAAATTCCATAACGAATAAAACTGTCATTTTTTAAAGTATATCTGGTCACAAATTGGTGTTCGCCATGTATCAGTAAGGCTATGGTGGTCACTGGGGGCCGTACAGTAGTCTGGTGGGCTTTACACACATTCTGACACCTTTTTATACTTGTTGTTGTACCGCCAGGCAGTGTTGCTACGACTGGGAGATACTTCACACTGGAGGAGATAGATACACACTTCATTAACACCCTCAACACGAGAAGGGTTTCTTGGAATTATCTGGTGTCGGCAAGAATATAAGAGAAGTAAAGGGCGTCGTTTTGTAATGAATTAATATCGACGTGATTTGCAAAATTAGAACAAAAGATAGTATTTGCGAGAGATATCCAGAAATAAGTTCCTAAGGAAGAGGAATTGGAAAGCTGTCAGTACTGACTAGAATACAGGCCTTGGGGTCACATCCTCGTTCTTATCAGTTTATTATTTTTCAGTTGCCCGAGCTGATAGATTTAATGCCATAACTACGGTATATCCTTTCTCTTACCAGGCTGTTGTTGTGTGCACAGTACTTTCTTCTGTGTTTGTGGTTATGTAGTAATTCAATTGTATAATAGAGTTAAACGAGTAAATCGGTTTAGAGGCTTATGTTCTCACACTGCACACCGATTATCTCGTTATTTGCTGTTGTAGGTGACTGCTTCTCTAAATATCTGTAAGTATATAAACCCTTCCAGTAACATAGCATTTCTTTTTTCTTTTTTTTTTCTGTAGCTAATTCGCTCTATTTAAAACAATGTTATTCTTGTAAGAAAAGAAAAGAAAAAAAAAAGCTTAGACTCATTGACTTCTTTACTACTTGGAGACTTCCCCAGGCCGAATAAAATCGCGTGACAGCAGCAAGAAAAATATAAAAATATCGTTTTCAGTCAACATGTCGGGATAAGTAGGGTAACCAGGGAGCCACCGCAGGTTCATGTTGATGTAATGTCGCATTAAATTATGCCACAAAACAAGGCAGTGCGGCGTTGTGGTTGGCGTGCTGGAGTGGTGGTGGGTGCTGTGGTAGAGTGGGATGGTGTAAACTGATATATAACCTGATCGTGGTTTGGTGTTTATGGTGTGCTGATATAGCGTTATGGTATATTGTAAACTGATAGTGTAATCAGATCGTGTTATGGAATTAATGGTGTGTTGATATAGTGTTGTGGTATGTTGTGGTGTAAACTGATAGTGTAATTTACTCGTGTTTTCGTGTTCATGGTGTGTTGATAAAGCGTTGTGGTATATTGTGCTGGAAAAATCAAGGTCGTGTGTCTGTGTTGAGTAAGATGTATGATATAGTGTCAGGTAACGGTAATGAATTTGTGTATTGTGAAGTGTGAGGTAATGCGTTGGTTTTGTAGTGTTGGGTGTGTGGTTTAGTGTAATGGTGTGGAATGGTGTGTCGATGTACAGTTGTGTGGTGGTGATGTGATGTAATGTGAAGGTGCAATGTAGTGTATTAATGCTGTAGTGTGAGGTGGTGTTCTGTGGTGTACGGGCAGTGTTAAGGTGTGGTTTGGTGTAATGGTGTTTTATATTTTGCTGAGTTTTCTTCTGGGGTGGTGCTGGTGTGCAATATTAGTTATGTGGTAAGTATGATAGTTTGGTCTCCAGTATAGCTTGTGGTACCGCTTTAGGCAGTGCTTTGGTTTAATGTGGTGATGTGGGTTGGTGTGCTGTGGTGTAGTACGATGGTGTGGTGAGTGAGGTAAATATGATGGTGTGACGTCGAGTTGTGGTCATTGCTAAAGTGTGTCAGTGTGGTGTGGTTTGTGGTAGTGTGTGGTATGACCTCAGGTAATACTGTGGTGCCAAGGTATTGTTTGGTCTGGGGGATGTGCTGTGAATATCTGCACACTCCACTCCAACACAGGACTGCAATTGGGCCTAGTACGTTGTAATAAGTGGTAATATTGTACAGTGTAATGCCGTAGTGCCCTGCAGTGTTGGGTAATGTTATGTAATGTACTTGGTCGTGAGTTAAGAGAGCAAGCTTATGGTGTCGTCAGATATACAGCCTCATGTTTCCTCCCAACCACGATAAAACACACTGAATGACCCACTTGTCCCTGTGCTTGAGTCTGTGTGCTAATTCTGTATCTGTGTGCTGTTGCGGTGATTTTGTCGCGTGCTTTGTAGCCGTGCCGCCCGGGCTGTGCTTAACTGACTGTACTGTGAGACGCTTCTCTTAATGTGCTGTATTTCCTTTTTTTGTTACTTTGGTGCATCTCTTGTTGTGTCAGCAAATATACTCCTTGTTCAGTGTTTGTGTTTGAAAATAGTTTTTGTTGCACTGTTTTTGTTGTGCCTCTGTTAGTATGCTGGTACTGTATTCGTCAGTGTATGCTTCGCCATTTTACAGTGCTTTTGTGTCTATACAGCTTTTGTTTCTGTGCTGTGCTGTACCTCTGTTGCTGTCAGTTTATGTTCTGTTTGCGATGCGATCTGGTGCTTCTCTTCCTGTGCATATATTATTATACTACTGTTACTGCTACTGTAATTCTATCTATATTGTCCTAACCCTTTCCCTTTACTCCTCCGAGGTCCTTATATATATATATATATATATATATATATATATATATATCCAGCAGTGATATTTCCGCAAGTATTTCATTAATGCCAAGCAACTCTGCACGTAACCGACCCAGTTCCAGGCAAAAAAGAGCAAGACCAAAATGTTTAAGTCTTGTCCCAGAATTCTTAGAAATCTTGTTGACGACCAGAGCTCGGGGACTGAGGCAAGCAACTTTAATCTGGGATTACATCTGCACATTAGTCTCAGCATTTCTGAATTATCTGTTTTTGACCAGCGGAGTACGATGCTGTCTCTTGTATTATTGTTACAGCAAAACGATTTCAGTTCAATTAAGGGAAGACATCTTGTAGTGCAGTGGTTAGAAATATTATCCCGCAGCCCCTTCAGTACAGTGTTTGTTTTGTTTTATTGCTGCAACCAAACTATCATATTCATCTTATGGGAAGTCTCTCTTACTGGAGGCATTACTGTTGTTATGTTTCTCCAAAGCTTAACATAATCAGTTAAAGCCAGCAAAAAGTAACTATACTGTATAGAGCTTAGTTGGCTGAAGGGGGCAGACTGAAGGATGTTCTTAGCCCCATCACAAGAAGGATTGTGGTGGGTTCTTATTGTCGGACCCGTTACTCCCAGTCCTTTATGTATGCATCAGGTCGTCTCTGGAACTGTCTCCCTTTGTCTGTATTTCCTGCTGCCTATAATCTCCAGTCCTTCAGACCCAGTGTCTCCAGGCATCTGTAAGTGAACGGATCTTGAATTTGGCTCTCTGTTGTCCTGTATTTGTTCTTCCTGCAGGGAACAATCTTGCGAGCCCCTGGCCTTTGGTTCCTACTTTCTTGTATAATTATATATATATATATATATATATATATATATATATATATATATATATATATATATATATATATATATATATATATATATATATATATATATTTTTTTTTTCAGAGAGAAAGAGAGAGATGGAAAGGAGAGGGAGGTTTAGTGGGCCACAGGTCATTTAACTCTTCCAGTACAAGGGGTCTGTCCTAAGCTAAATCCATTGGGTATTAAGACTACACTGCAGATACATTCACGGACTAATCTGTTAACAGCTTTCAGCAGATTCTACCAGCTTGAAAATGTCTCCTAAGTAAAGTAGAATAGATTGGTGGTAATATTAATAGTATATAAGCACGGCATCGTAAGGGGGTTGAACCGGTGTGTGTAGATATTACCATTAGTGTTTGAAGTAATATTTTATTATTGGTGTGAGCAGACTATTTTGCTCTGTTTTGGAGAGCATCTTACTAGTCAGTGGCGTCACAGGAGACTGTATTTAAACCCTACAGGCTGAATATACCTTACAAGCTGAAGAAAATCATCTGAAGTTAGGCAGAATGACATGAAAGAGACGTGATAAGATATAGGGGTTGTTCAAGACCATAAAGCCTGACTGGGCTCTCTCTCTCTCTCTCTCTCTCTCTCTCTCTCTCTCTCTCTCTCTCTCTCTCTCTCTCTCTCTCAAAAATCGCTGATGGATAGCAATCTCCAGTTTTTTCGCGATACCTCCGACAGTAGCAAGTATCTCCAAAGTCCTCCTCTCTCTCTCTCTGGATTGGAGAGAGAGAGAGAGAGAGAGAGAGAGAGAGAGAGAGAGAGAGAAATTATAGTATAAATCATTCTAGGATATACAGTTAGAAAAACAAACTACAAAATTAACGGCACAATAAAATACAGGAAAGCAAAGTAACCTTTGTAAATTGCAGTATCCTGTATGATTATATTTACTAATGGGATACTGGATCCTCTCTGTGTATACGTGTATGTTTTTTTAAACATGTACAGGTGTGTGCGTTCCTGTGTGTATATATAGGTTGTGTGTGCCTGTGTATATGCGTGATTGCATAATGTGTGTGGGGATGGGGGTGGGTGGGTGGGTGGTTGTGTCGGGGGATATGGGAGGGTAAGTGGATGTGTGACTTAGAAGGACCCAAAGATTTTTTTTAGATGAGCCAGTTGTGTAAACAGTGATTTTTATTCCGTCGATGCAGCAGGTCTTTGTTAATTAGCAAGACTGAAATGTAATGTGTCACTGGAGTGAAGCAGTTAATGGTACTAGTCCGCAGGCCCTTTACTACGAGGGGTCTATCATAATTTAAATAAAGTTAGCCGGATAGCAAGAGTAAAGTAATTACTCCATATTGATAGGGTTAGGAGAGTAAGTGGATTTTTTTCTTTTTTAACTATCCGGTACTTAATGATCTTAGGTGTTTGCTGACGTGCTTCTGTATACTGAGTATGTGTTTGTGTGGCAATTATGACACAGGAAGGTGCCAATGGAGTGATGCATTGGCTTATAATCAGCATAGACATGCACACAAATTTACCACCGTTGCCTTGTCATAACTCTGATTTAGCTTTGCAGGAAGGCCAGACAAAGGAGAGTGTTGAGTGTGTAGTTCTTCCTGCAAGATTTATGTTTGTTCTATCTATCTATTGCCAGACGCCTCGATCCCGTTCGGGGTGGCCACAAACAAATCGCCTCCACGTCGCCCTGTCCCCCGCCATTTCACTGCCCCGCTCCCAAATCACACCCCCCTCTCTCATATACCTCTCCACCCCATCCCTCCTTCTCATCCTCGGCCTCCCCCTCCCTCTTCCCCCCTCCACCTCACTCACACTCTCTTCGTCAGTCTTTCACCCTCCATCCTCTCAACATGGCCACATGTTTGTTGCTGGGGATAATTTATCGCATTTCTTTCTTTCTTTCTTCTTCGTCTTTTTCTCCATCCTCCTCTTCCCCTTCCTTCTTCTTCGTTGTCGTCTTTGTGTGTGTGTGTGTGTGTGTGTGTGTGTGTGTGTGTGTGTGTGTGTGTGTGTCAGCCCTGTATATGAACTGTCAATCCATAAAGTCACCAGGTATACTTGAATTACTTTGTCCATTTGTGTTGCCGGTGTATTAGTAAAGAGAAGGCCATATTTTCTGACTGCCTTTTATGGATCAGTTGTAAGGATCAGCTGTGGTTGATCTGCATGTTACGTTACACAGCACATTCAGCAGCAAGGCATAGAAACTTACCACGCCTGGGTTACGCAAATGGACATCCGAAATTAGGGACCTGCCTACACCGACCCACCCACAGGTTTGACTGTAGGAGTCTTTTTCAGTGCTGTAACTTTGTTCATATGGAAGATTGATACCCACGTACTGAAAACTTTATTGAGGATACTGCCGACTGGACCCAAGTTAGTCCTTCCTCACGCAGGCTTTTTTTTTTTTTTTTAACCAGATATTATTACATTCATTGTTGTATCCCTTCACTACAAAGATGTATGTTTTATAGGATTCTTGCCCCTTAATAATCTTTGGAAAGATGTTTCGATCTAGTAGTAGTATTTACAGCATTGACCTTTCAAGTACTAGACGTGTTCCCTAAACAAATATAAAGTACAGAAGCAAGAGATGGGTGAGAGACCACGACGACAGTTACATGGGCGTCGCTTAAATCAGCGGAAGTGATGCAGCTTGCGTCTGAAAAATCTTAGGGCGTGACTGACTGAATGAGCCGATCCAAGAGACACTCCTGCATCTCAGAGTGTTGGACTGGTATACAATAAAAATACGTCCTCGGGCTGAAAGGGTTAAGAAAAATAGTTGCAGTCATGTACACCTTCCCATAATTTACTGAACACATCACAGAAGAATTGAACCATTCGGAACTTCCACTAGTTCAAACAAGACATTCGTTACATTTTGCCAGTCTTCATTTGTCTGGGAAAGAAGATAAATACAGGGAGGACAGTTTTCGTGTTTGGTTGAGTGTGTGTTTGTGGTGGTGGGAAGTATGTGTGAGAGAGGAAGGCAGGAGGCACGTGGGAAATTTCGTCGTTTTTATTGTGCCTGTTTATTTTCTCCCAGCATCCATCTTTCTCCCTCATTTTCCCCTGTACACTCATTCTTCCTTTCTGCTCCTATTCTTCTCTCTCTCTCTCTCTCTCCGTCGTCTGTACTGTTTCCTATTTATACACTCCCCTTACCTTTGTCTCCCCTTCCCTCTTCTGTAACGATCTCCTTCCATTTTTGTACTTCTCTGTCCCTTTCTAATTTCGAATGTTCATTTGCGTAACAAGAATTGTACGCTTATATGTCAGTTTCTATGCCTTGCTGCTAAATGTGCTGTGAAACGTAACATGCAGACCAACCACAGCTGATTTACTTTCAACTTCCTCCTCCCACTTTCGCAGCCCCACACTCCGTTCTCCTTCTAATCCTTCTCTCCCTCTCTCCCGTTCTTCCTTCTCATCTGTATTCTCTCATCCTCTCCACTCCTTCTCTTCCTGCGCCATAAAACAGAAAAGTAACTTGGGTCCCAGTCGAGCCGTGTCACGTGAGATTTATGCTCCATATTTCCTCCCTAAATCACGATTCATGGACATGGTCAAGCAGCAGCCAATGCAAAATGCGTGCATAGGAAATACATCACACACACACACACACACACACACACACACACACACATATATATATATATATATATATATATATATATATATATATATATATATATATATATATATGGAGCCTCTGTGGTACAGTGGTAAAGTGTGCGTCTTCGTACACTGAAGAACGAGGGTTTGCGCCCCACCAGGGTAATAAACTTTGGAAGCATTTTTCTGGCCACGTACTGGTTGGCGGACATAAGGGGTGCTGTGGTTGAACCAGTGTCGCCTACTGTAAAGTATGCTTGCACCCAGTCGGGTTGCGCGGGCCGATTACACTTGGTTCACAGACTACACACACATCCAAAGCCACTCCAACACTACAGTTACACTTACAAGCACTTCCCACCTTACATACAATCTCTACCAGACAGCCTAAGCTACATGGTAGAGATACATTGGCTGTATCGTCCCCACTTCGGTCGGGATCGGCCGGTCCTGCAGTATATATATAATCTGAAATGGGTTACTGTGCAGCCTGGGATGTGCTGACTGCCCGGGAATGAGAAAGATAATGTATAGATTTCCAGCTTATTTCCATGGAAGGAAAGAATGAATAATATATAGTGCGATGCAAAGACTGGGAATCAGCAACAGGTCGGGATGGTTATGTACAGTCGGCATCTAAAGTTCTGTCGTCTTTCCTGCATTTCATTCCTCGAACTTTGAAAATCGGTGTAGTTAATCCGTAGCAACTGACACTGATGACTTTATTTAGCCACAGATCACTGTCGTCAGTGACAGTTTCTTCAGATTTACCATATTGGTTGTCAAAGTCCATGGAGAGAGAGAAACAGAAGAGGTGAGAGGACTTTCATGGTGACTACACGCGCAATGCACAGTTAAAAGAGTAGCAGCCTAATTTTCAATTTTTAAAAAGTAATGAAGAATCCTTGTGATAGAGTAATACCGGTACTGGTTGTGAGTGGGTAAAATTAGTGTGTTTCAAATTTTCATTAGCTACTTGTGTGTGTGTGTGTGTGTGTGTGTGTGTGTGTGTGTGTGTGTGTGTGTGTGTGTGTGCCTTGTGTCTTCCCGTGCTTGTGCATTTGTGTAGAATAGGACTGTGATATCTTATATGGCATACACATGTTATGCTATGATAACGTTTTTGAATGTACCAGTATGTAGTTTCGTAATAATGTGTGTACTTGTGGTTGCTGATGAAGAAGGGAGAAAAAGTGAGCAGATGGAGAGAACACTATAAGAAATTGTTAAGCACAGAGAATGAAAGTAACGCGAGTATGAGTGGCTGGGGAATGGCAGGGAAAAGGAGAGAGACGATAAAGGAGGAATAGATCAGTAGGGTGGAAGTAGTGGAAGCAATGAAGATTGTCAAAATGAGGAAAGCCCCAGGAAATTATGGAGTGTGTGGTTTTAGTGCCACGCATTTGATATTCATGTATGTATTTAGTAGTACTGTAATTTTAAGTTAGATAGGGTGTAACCTGAATGTTAGTTTATAAGTTCCTACCCTAGGTAGTAATTCATATATTAATAATTACTGTAGGGCTAACTCTATTTTTATATGTATGTATCTCTGTATCTATGCAGTGGGTGATGTAATTGTGGATGTTGAGCTATGGGAATTCCCCATCTGGCCGAGTAATGAATAACAGATCCGCGCAACTTTTCTTGTCGTTGTTGGGCGCCGAGTTTAAACCTTAAACAGAGTAATGATGAATATACAATTCTTTCCGTAACCTAGTTGTGAAATGTTTGCTAACGAAGCTGCTAGAACACAAGTATGTAAGATTAGCAGTCCAAAAGGCCTAAATAATGTCATTTGTGAGGATTTAAAGTCCCGTTTATCTTGGCCGTCACTAGATGGCATGAGCTGCTTTCAGATTCGAATTGAAATAGTGATAGAATCAGTATCTAAATTAAGTAAGGAATAAATCCCAAATTTTCCCCAATTCAATCAAAAGTCCTGGCGTCATGGGTACACTGCTAAATAAATAGTAAAGAGAATTAAAACCCACCATATCGCAAAAACACAATCTCATTTGAGCTAGCAGTGGCGTCCTTTGGTGCCCGACAGGCCCCACTCGCTGCTCAGACATCGTGTATAACAGACGTTCGTTTAGTCCCCAGACCCCGGCGACGTCAAAGTGTGCACGAGGCCTCCTAGTGGTATTGCCCGTAGACTTTTTACACTTACACTACCCACGAGTTATTTTACATACCGAAAGTAGTTGATGTGTTATTAATGATCCTATCAAGTGAACTTCTTTTTTTGTAAATAAGGAATAGAAATATAGAAGTGATATGTTCTGTAACGGAAAGGAAAAATTCAAATTCATTAACTGTTCTCTTTCTTTAAAATTAATTTATTAGAAAAAATATAATCAGGAGCGTGGAAGGGAACTTACTGATTGTGAGCAATAATGTGATATTTGAGTTGTACCTCGAGGCTAAACAAGCCCGAGTGATTGGGGTGTTCCTGGTGATTATATTTCTTTTTTTTTAATTATTCCTCGAGGCTAGACAAGCCCGAGAGGTTATGTATTTCTAGTGACTATAAAACATTGTTGATGATGAACTGTAAATAATACTGACGACGTGGGAATCGAGAAAATTACATGAGGAGAATATATTATATGGGTGAAAGATGAACACAAATAATCATTCTTATCGGTTCGAGGCTATGCCAGCCCGAACAGACAATTCATACCCGTAAAAAATGTCCCTGTCTTGAGGCCATTGTTGAGCCCAAGAGTAACGGCCAAAAAGAAAGTAAAGTACAACAACTCCATACCTCGCGTATATACCAAATTGTTCGTCTGGTAATTATGTTAGAGGAGTGATCCCCAAAAACCTTGGTAACATTTACAATCTTCTCTCATACCAAAAGGGTCATGTAATTAGGAAAAAAAAAGAAATGTTTTTTGTGGAAATTAACAGGATTATTAAAGTAGAGTAAAGTATATATCATTTTCTTTTTATTAGTATACCTAATCAAGGAAATTATGTCCTCAAGCCAAATTCACTCCCCTTCCAATTCAAGATTCCTTCGCTGAGGGAACGACAACCACCTGTGGTACCGACTAAATCTAAACTCGGCCAAAAACTACAAACGCTACCATAATATTTCATAAAGATTTACTATAAACTGTGATACTAAGTCGAGTACCACTTGTATATCCATGGATGAGTTGATCAGTACCCACAACAGGTAAGAATATAAATACTACTATCATTACACTGGTGAATACCGGTGGGATTACAATTCTTAACTTTACACTGGTGTCAACCGGTGGGATAATATTTTCATCATTACACTGGTGTCAGCCAGTGGCATAAAAAATATTCTTAGCATTACACTGGTGGCAATAGCGGTGGGATACTCATCGTTCCCAAATTAGTGGTGTTGGTGAGAAAGTGAAGGGAAGCGAAGCGCAAAAAGTAGAGAGGATGTTAAGGGTAGCATTGGTTGATCATTCCCAAATACCTCCGTAACGCTATATTCAGAACATCCTGGTAGTAATGAGGCTCAAATAGTGTACTAGATACGGTTACCCCTGGGGAAGGGGGGAAAGAATACTTCCCCAGTATCCCTGCTTGTCGTAAGAGGCGACTAAAGGGGCCTTTTTATCTCCAGTCTGTCTCCTTACTGTCCTCTTCTGCTTTTCTGTCCTACCTCTCGTCTTGATTTTTCCATGTTTTCAAGCTTAGTGCTAATTCTTCACTTTTCTTTCCTTCCTTCTAGCTTAGAATGTTAAGGGTTAGGTTATTATTTGTTCTCTAAACAAATGTTACCCAGAGACAAACCTACACAAAACATCATACACTGTCTTGGGCAATACTTCATCGATTTTGGGGACGTCACGAGGTATCGTCCTGGACAGCGGAGGAGAGCCCAGAAGGTTGAAGTCAATAGTTTGGTGTGGGCGAAAAAAGAGACCATACAGCCGGGTACCTGTAGAAAACTGAATGCCAAATGGGACGGCCCGTATAAAGTGATTGAAGTACTGCTAGATGGAAGTGTTTACATAATTGAAAATGTATTTAGTGGAAAAAAAATACAAAGGGCTGCTGAAAAGGTAAAACCATATTACGGTACCGAGGAATGGCTATTAGAATCGCTGCAGCAGGAGCTCGCCCCAGAGCCTGAAGATGAGCGATTACCACCGCGAGTGAGGAATGCCCCTCGGAGGCTCATAGAGGAGTGTTAGAAAAGTAGACAAGTGCATGTGACGAATGTTGTGAAACATAACTGCTTAAAAAGTTATGTTCCGGGTGGACGCATCCCCGAGGAGAGGGTGTAAAAAGAAAAAGAGGGAAGAGTTCCTGTTGGAATCGGGAAGTGCCTTACTTCGAGGGGAGTGATCAATCCCCTCACCTTACAGTTAGCACGGTTTGTGAGGTAGTGGAGTCTTCAGGACAGAATGAGCACTCACCTCTCGCGGGTGGAAAGCTGGAAACGAAAGGACTGAGTGAATGTGATTGTGAATGGAGGAGTGTAAGGAAGCGCCTCCCGTGGTGATCTCAATCTCGAGAGACCCTGTCGAGCTCAGGTGAGTGACAAGCTATCCTCCAAAACCTGAGGCTGACTGGGGCATAAATTCCCTCATAACATCTCGGGTAAGGAGTGATCATACCTCCTAATGTAGTGAGTAAGCGACCTTCCGAGGTACGCATCAGGTGTTTAATGTGGACCGACAGGTGCCACCGATTGTGGGGAAAGGTATTCCAAATTCAAAGTGTTTATAGCAGTTATCAGAGTAACAACATTCCATCCATGCATATGTCATAGAAAATTGACTTGGGTAAGATTTGTTTTCCGAACGTGGGAGCCGTGTAGTGCCACGCATTTGATATTCATGTATGTATTTAGTAGTACTGTAATTTTAAGTTAGATAGGGTGTAACCTGAATGTTAGTTTATAAGTTCCTACCCTAGGTAGTAATTCATATATTAATAATTACTGTAGGGCTAACTCCATTTTTATATGTATGTATCTCTGTATCTATGCAGTGGGTGATGTAATTGTGGATGTTGAGCTATGGGAATTCCCCATCTGGCCGAGTAATGAATAACAGATCCGCGCAACTTTTCTTGTCGTTGTTGGGCGCCGAGTTTAAACCTTAAACAGAGTAATGATGAATATACAATTCTTTCCGTAACCTAGTTGTGAAATGTTTGCTAACGAAGCAGCTAGAACACAAGTATGTAAGATTAGCAGTCCAAAAGGCCTAAATAATGTCATTTGTGAGGATTTAAAGTCCCGTTTATCTTGGCCGTCACTAGATGGCATGAGCTGCTTTCAGATTCGAATTGAAATAGTGATAGAATCAGTATCTAAATTAAGTAAGGAATAAATCCCAAATTTTCCCCATTTCAATCAAAAGTCCTGGCATCATGGGTACACTGCTAAATAAATAGTAAAGAGAATTAAAACCCACCATATCGCAAAAACACAATCTCATTTGAGCTAGCAGTGGCGTCCTTTGGTGCCCGACAGGCCCCACTCGCTGCTCAGACATCGTGTATAACAGACGTTCGTTTAGTCCCCAGACCCCGGCGACGTCAAAGTGTGCACGAGGCCTCCTAGTGGTATTGCCCGTAGACTTTTTACACTTACACTACCCACGAGTTATTTTACATACCGAAAGTAGTTGATGTGTTATTAATGATCCTATCAAGTGAACTTCTTTTTTTTGTAAATAAGGAATAGAAATATAGAAGTGATATGTTCTGTAACGGAAAGGAAAAATTCAAATTCATTAACTGTTCTCTTTCTTTAAAATTAATTTATTAGAAAAAATATAATCAGGAGCATGGAAGGGAACTTACTGATTGTGAGCAATAATGTGATATTTGAGTTGTACCTCGAGGCTAAACAAGCCCGAGTGATTGGGGTGTTCCTGGTGATTATATTTCTTTTTTTTTTTAATTATTCCTCGAGGCTAGACAAGCCCGAGAGGTTATGTATTTCTAGTGACTATAAAACATTGTTGATGATGAACTGTAAATAATACTGACTTGACGTGGGAATCGAGAAAATTACATGAGGAGAATACAGTATATTATATGGGTGAAAGATGAACACAAATAATCATTCTTATCGGTTCGAGGCTATGCCAGCCCGAACAGACAATTCATACCCGTAAAAAATGTCCCTGTCTTGAGGCCATTGTTGAGCCCAAGAGTAACGGCCAAAAAGAAAGTAAAGTACAACAACTCCATACCTCGCGTATACCAAATTGTTCGTCTGGTAATAATGTTAGAGGAGTGATCCCCAAAAACCTTGGTAACATTTACAATCTTCTCTCATACCAAAAGGGTCATGTAATTAGGAAAAAAGAAAAGAAATGTTTTTTGTGGAAATTAACAGGATTATTAAAGTAGAGTAAAGTATATATCATTTTCTTTTAAAGTAGAGTAAAGTATATATCATTTTCTTTTTATTAGTATACCTAATCAAGGAAATTATGTCCTCAAGCCAAATTCACTCCCCTTCCAATTCAAGATTCCTTCGCTGAGGGAACGACAACCACCTGTGGTACCGACTAAATCTAAACTCGGCCAAAAACTACAAAAGCTACCATAATATTTCATAAAGATTTACTATAAACTGTGATACTAAGTCGAGTACCACTTGTATATCCATGGATGAGTTGATCAGTACCCACAACAGGTAAGAATATAAATACTACTATCATTACACTGGTGAATACCGGTGGGATTACAATTCTTAACTTTACACTGGTGTCAACCGGTGGGATAATATTTTCATCATTACACTGGTGTCAGCCAGTGGCATAAAAAATATTCTTAGCATTACATGGTGAAATGCTGAAGCATGGAGGAGAGATAGTAGTCGAGTGGATACGAAAGATGTGCAGACTGACCTGGTAGGAAGATAGATTCCCAGAGGATTGTAAGTCAGGTAAAATTATTCCCCTGTACAAAGGAAAATGGGAAAAAGAAGTGCAGAGGATTTAGCTGGGGACGAACAGGGAGGTTTCAGGAAGGGGAAGAGGTTCTGTAGATCGGATATTCATTATATCCCAAGATGTTTGGTGGAAAAGTTTCTAGAGAAGGGAGATTAGTTGTATGCCGCCTTCATGGATCTGGAGAAAGCACATGACAGGGTGAATAGATAAGGAATGTGGAAAATATTAAACATATATTAAGTAAATGGGAAGCTGCTGAATGTCGTGAAGAGTATATACGAGGGCGCTAGGGTGCGTGTGGTTGGTGAACTAAGTGAACTTTTTGTCTGAATGTTGGATTGAAACAGGGATGTGTCATGTCTCCATGGTTGTTCAGTTTATATATGGATGGCGTTATAAAAGTGACACAAGGTATGTCGCGAGTCGGCTAGTGACATTGGCTTTTTTGGGAAACCGCGAACTCAAGTGGAATCCCAGTTTATCGTTCAGTTAACCGCTCATTCGGACGGAAGCTTTGTCAAATCAATTTTTCATTGTCATACGTGATCGTCTTTGTGTGAGACATTAGTGCTTCCGCTGAGCGATTTGTTTTGGGCGCGTTTCGCTCACTCAACCGGTAGAAAAATGCGGCCTAGTGCTCCGCTTTTGTATCCCACGACTTATTCAGTCTAGTGTTTGCTCTGACGGAGAGAGGTTCTGTGCTCCAGCAGTGTGAGAGGTCAACCCCAAGCTCCACAAGACTACAGCTCCAAGCTCCCACCTTTGATTTGGGTGATACACAGCATTCATCGACCAGTATTTCTTTTCGTTTTCCTAGTCTTAAGAGTTTAAGGTGTTTTTTCCTAGGCGTAAGAATTTAGCTCGAGTGAGTGAGTGAGTACGATCTCTTTATTTGAATTCATTTGAAGTGTAACGTTAAATTTATTTTGTAATCAATAAATTTAACAGTTCTTTTTCTTGAGCTTTATGTAATGTAAACTCTTGTTTCATTTCTCCGCAATTAAGCTTATTTTCCATATAGCTCCTAGCTTGCATAAACGTCTGCCATTCATAACTGGTACTTAGGCCAGTCTTGTGTATTAAGCTTAAAATCCGTTGTGCCTCCTAGGAGTTAAGCATCAGCAAGAACCTGATATTATTATTAGTATTAGTTATTTATTGTCAGGGGTGAAGTAACTTTCTCCAGAGGCTAACAGTACTAGTAATCAGCATTTGTGAGAAATTAGTCTCTGCTGTGTACTGTTGAGAAAGTTTATAAATTCTCGTTCTGAGAAAATCGGCGAAGTAAGCCAGCGTAAATAATCATTGCTTGATGTAGCAAGACAATCATTGTCCCTGCTCGTCAATATTATTGAACATTATTATCAATTAAATAATATTTAGCATTTATTTTAAAAACCCCGTGATATGTTAAAAACCCCGTGACAATTGGCAACCTCATTCGAGGATATTAACTCCTAGCTCTAAAGTTATTCTCGAGATAATACTCACTCGTTCATATTTAGGAATTTGTTAAAGTTTATAGGCACAAGTTTACTGGTGTTTACCGTTAATTTAGCAAGTGAATTTTTGCCTTATTAATCCATAGAGTACTTAACTCTATTTAGTACTTTATTTTTGGTAACGCCAGACGATTTTATTCGCTCCTGGGTAGCCGCCGTACCCATTGTGTTAATTATTGAGTCTTCTCAGTTATTTGCATTTTTGCTTTATTCTTTTCCAGTTAACTAGATAAGACTGGTCACCACTAGCTTGTGTCTGTATTCTTTACTTGTGTTATTAGCATTCGTTTGCTTAATAAATTAGCGCCATGGCTACCACTGTATTTTTACAGGAAGCCAAAGAAATGGGTCTTTCGGACCCAACCAAAATTAAAGAGTATATACTCTCACGGCATAATCAGGAGCAGCAGCGCGAGAATGATGCCCGTGAAGAGCGTAAGATTCAGCGCGAATACGAGCGAGAACAGCGCGAATACGAACGAGAACAGCGTGAGGAACACGAAAAGGAGCGCGAACACGAGCAAAAACAGCGCGAACTCGACTTAGAACACGAGCGAGAACAGCGTGAGGAACGAGAGAGAGAACGAGAGCACGAACGTGCCGAGCGAGAAGCACGTGAAAAACACGAATATGAAATGCTGAAGCTCAAGCGAGATTCCTTGGCTTCAGACACATCTGGTGCAGTTGGTCCAAGCTCCACGAGCGTTCTCCCTGCACATGTCCTGGCGACCCCACGCATCAAGCTTCCTTCATACAAGGAAGGCGAGCGAATCGAGCCGACATAGCTCATTTTGAGGACATGGCAGACATGTATCAACTGGATGAGGCAGCTAAGCGGCTCCAATTTCTTAGTTTATTTGAGGGCCCTGCCCTTGATATTCTCCACAGAATTCGTGGAGACAATCTCACATATGAGATGATGAAAGCTGCACTCACTAAGGCGTATGGTCTCACAGTAGACGACGCCAAAGTTCAGTTCATACGAGCTCGTCTCCAAGACAAGGAGACAGCTGTTCAGTTCCTCAACTGTCTCACAGCTTACTTAAATGAGTGGATGGAGAAAGATGAAACTCATTCCACGCGTGAGGGGATAATTGACCTTATGCAGCGTACACAGCTAGAGAGGTCGTGGCCTGCTTAGCTCACAGCACAGCTTAAGATCTGCCAGGTGAAAGATGCCAGCCAAATGGCAGAAAAGGCTGACGCATTCTTTACTGCATACGGGTATCAAACTCGTAAGCAAAACACCTGGAGCAGAAAAGATACTGCCAAGTCTGGGAAGCCGTCTCAGACTGAATCCCAGCACCAAGGCCGTTCTCAGAGTAATGGCCAAGGTCCAAGCAAACCGCAGAAGGACCAGGGGCAAAATACACGGCAGCCTGCTTGGAAGCGGTACAACAAACACCCTAACCAGCAGCAGTTCCCCAAGCAGCAGCAGCAATACAAGGACAAGCCACGTAACCCTCAGGCAGGTCAATTAGTGTATCGAAGGCAGGAGGCAAATGCAGCCTTCATTCCACAACAAGTACCCGGTGGTGCCATCTCTACCAGTACAGGTACTTCCCAACAGTTCACAAGTCCCCCTCCGACCATGAACTCTCCTCTACTGGTATTCAATGCTCCACCTCCTCAGATGGTGGGTACGACTCCTCAGACACCTAGTTCCCAGGGCGCCACGTTTGCTGTATCGGTTGTTCCGCAGTCTCATGAATGACTGGCTGCTGCCTCCTCAGACCCTTCCACCAGCAACACTGCCTTTCTTGTTCAGCCAGGGTCTGTTGGAGGTGTTTCTGTAAATGTTCCGAGGGACAATGGTTCCTCAGGTTGCTCTGTTAAGCAGAGTTTAGTTCGGCCTGATGAGTATACAGGTCGACAGATCCAAGTTAGACTTATTGATGGATCAGTGAGATTGTTCCCTGAGGCACGTATCCAGGTGGCATCTCCATTTTATACTGGTACGACACTTGCAGTTGTCATGCCAGAACCTCTATTTGACCTCATAGTAGGAAACATTTATGGTGTCAAAAATAGTTGCGCCTTAGATGTTGCTACTCAGACTTCGGCTGCTGCGATAACACGAGCCATGGCCAAGGCTCCAAATTGCGTCACTCCGTTGACCGTTGCAACGCCGCAAGATCTGATTCGTAGTCAAGATGTTGTCCAAGAGCAACAGACTGACTCGACACTTGCCTCAGTGCGCAAGAAGCTGGTGGGTAAAGTGATCAAGTATTCACAGGGAGGACAAGCCAGGTTCCTTCGTAAGCGAGGACGGCTGTACCGTGAGTCACAGACACCCCAGGGTGAGGTTTGACTGCAGTTTGTCGTTCCTGCAAACTATCGCCGAGCAGTGTTTGAATTAGGTCATTGTTCAGCGATGGGAAGTCACATGGGTCAAAAGAAGACCTCTGACAGCATCCATGCTGACTTTTTCTGGCCAGGAATGGGACGGGAAATGAGGCTCGTACGTTCCTGTGATGTGTGTCAGCGTACCACTGACCGGGGACGTGTCCGTCCTGCGCCATTGAAGCCAATGCCCATAATCTCTGAACCGTTCGAGAGAGTAGCAGTTGACATAGTTGGGCCAATCTCCCCTAGGGCTAGTGATGGATCAAAGTATATCCTCACTATTGTTGATTTCAGCACACGGTGGCCTGAAGCCGTGGCCCTTAAGAATACAGAGGCCGTCACTGTTGCTGAGGCATTAATTGAAGTGTTCTGTCGTGTAGGTATCCCTAAGGAGGTCTTAAGCGACCGGGGTTCGCAGTTCACTTCAGCAATGATGAACGAAGCGTTCAGGTTGCTGTCCATCCGAGGCTTACGGACTATGCCATATCATCCCATGTGTAACGGGTTGTGTGAGAGGTTCAATGGAACTATCAAGAAGATGTTGAGGCGCATGACCGCCGAACAGCCAAAGGAATGGCCGCGGTTCATTGCTCCTCTTCTGTTTGCTTATCGAGAAGCCCCACAGCATTCATTGTATTCTCACCCTTTGAACTGGTGTATGGAAGGTCGGTCCAGGGCCCACTTCAAGTCCTTCGTGAGTTATGGGACGATGAAGAACCCGACCCTGAAGTCAAGACCACCTACACCTACGTCCTTGATTTGGCTGACCGCCTCCAGTCGACGTGCGAGTTAGCTAAGGAAGAACTGATCAAGGCGCGTGAAGTTCAAAAGGCTTATTACGATAAGAAGGCAAAGCTTCGGAAGTTTAGTCCAGGCGATAAATGCTTGGTATTACTCCCCACTGCCCAGAACAAGTTGTTGGTGCAGTGGAAGGGTCCATTTGATGTAGTAGAGCGCATTTCAGACCTCAACTACATAATTCAGATGGGGAATCTTCGTAAAAGGTTCCACATTAACATGTTGAAGGCTTATCATGAGTCAGACCCCGAGGAGACTGGCCTACGAGTAGCTGATGATAGTGACCAACCACTGGAAGAAACCGGGACAGCTGCGGTGATCCCAGCTGATGACCATGATGACGAGCCCTTAACCGCTCAGTCCCGTCAGGAAGAGACTGTCGGAGATGTTTTACTTGACCCTGACTTAGTAGTAGGAGACCAAAATGCCTTATGGTCACTGCTCTGTCAGTATGCTGATGTCTTCTCAGACCAACCTAGACTTGCAAAGGTTGCGTGTCATAAAATTGAGTTGACCAGCAATGCTCCTATAAAGGTTAAGCCATATCCGATTCCCATGCGACTACAGGATGCAGTAGATAAGGAAATTGCTGACATGGAGACTGCAGGCATTATCGAAAAGTCCTCATCTCCTTACTGTAGTCCGATGGTAGTAGTCCGCAAGAAAGATGGTGGAGTCAGGATTTGTGGCGACTATAGAAGGCTCAATGCAATCACCAAAGTGGATGCTGAGCCATTGGGTGACCATATTGCCATCTTCTCCAAGCTGGCAGGGTCACGATATTTCACGAAGCTCGACCTAGCGAAGGGTTTCTTCCAGATTCCCCTTCATCCTGAGAGTCGTCAGTTCACTGCCTTTGCTACTCCTGTGGGGTTGTACCAGTATAAAGTCCTCCCATTTGGACTTACCAATTCCCCAGCAGTATTCAATCGTGCCATGAGACAAGTGCTCCATGGTATTGTAGGAGTAGAGATGTTCGTTGACGATGTCCTCGTTCATTCCGCCACGTTGGAGGAGCACCTCAGACTCTTGGAAATTGTCTTCAGTAGACTCCAGAGTTTCAACATGACTGTGAAGCCTAGCAAATGCAAGATTGCTCACAGTGAGGTGGAGTTCCTCGGTCATATTGTTGGCAACAATCACTGCAGGTGTCAAGGTGACAAGATCAGGAAGGTTAGAGAAGCCCCGAGACCCGTGACCAAGAAACAGGTTAGGGCATTCCTTGGCCTAGTGGGATATTATAGGAGTTTTATCCCCAACTTTGCTCTCATTGCCCAACCGTTGTACGAAGTGCTACGGAAATATGCTCCAAACACCATTGAATGGGGAGAAGCGCAAGAGAGATCTTTTGCCACCCTCAAGAATATGTTGTGCAAGGAGCCTATCTTGCAGTTGCCCGATTCCAGCAAACCTTTCATACTGTGCACTGATGCTTCACAAGATGGAATAGGTCCCGTATTGATGCAGGAATCGGAAGGTGGAATCTTCCCAGTGGCATACCACAGCCGTAGGCTAAAATCCACCGAGAGGAATTACAGTACTGTTGAGAAAGAACTCTTGGCTGTGGTTGATGGTGTTAAAAAAATATTATTATTATTTATTTGGGGCATCATTTACTCTGGAAACTGACCATATGCCACTCACTAGTCTTAGCACGACCAAGACGGCTAATGCAAGATTGACACGCTGGACACTGTATTTACAGCAGTTTAACCTTGTTGTGAGATACATCAAGGGAGGTGATAACGTAGGTGCAGACCTGATGTCTCGCTTGTTGGCCCCACAGGACACAGTATGTCCAGGGCCTGTACATACACATGTTCCGTAGGTTAAGGGTGAAGTTCGAGAGAGAACTCCGCAGAGGCGACTCGAGGCTATGGAAGACCCGAGTTTGCACAAGGATTCTCAGCTTCCCGGTACTAATATAAGTACTGTAGGTTAAGGGGGAAGTTCGAGAGAGAACTCCGCAGACGCGACTCGAGGCTATGGAAGACCCAAGTTTGCACAAGGATTCTCAGCTCCCCGATAGTAATATAAGTACTGTAGGTTAAGGGGGAAGTTCGAGAGAGAACTCCGCAGAGGCAACTCGAGACTATGTTAGACCCGAGTTTGCACAAGGATTCTCAGCTCCCCGATATTAATATAAATACTGTAGGTTAAGGCACAGGTTGAGGACCCATGTGCAGTTCGAGGCTATGGAAGACCCGAGTTTGCACAGGGATTCTCAACTTGCCGACACTAATCGTGTGCTATAATTAATGGCGACCTCGAATGTACGAAGCTTAGGCTGTCACTTGTATTTTTCAGCTAGAGCGTACTTTTCGTAGCATGTACTGATTGCTAGGCAGAGAGAGTAATTGTAACGTAATAAGAATTTTGTCTCATTGACACTTTTGATGCTCCACCTTAATTGGTTTTGCAGGTACAGCAATGGGTGTAGCAGTTTTGCTGTGCGGGCCAGCTGATCGTCTGCCGCATGCTGCCGCCTCTTCTCCTCTGCCTTCGTCGTCGCCATATTATTATTTACTGTGTCATTTTACACGTAGGTACAGTTACACTACAACTGTCACACCTACACCGTGTATTACATACACCACGCTACACAATAATTAGTTGTCAGTGTAAATGTAGCGAACTTTAGCTCAGTTTGACCTGAGTACAGGATTTTCACCGTCGTCACGGAGTTTTTCCCTCAAGCTTGCTTCTATTAACGTAAATACGAGGTTTTTTCGCTCACTGGTGACTGCGACTTTCTCCTGTAGCAGGATAGCACACACACCACAGTGTGAATCTTGTGTGACTGAGCTAGGATTTATATCTATGTATATTGAAATCTTTCTTCTGAAGGAAGAAAGATTTAATTTTCATGGGGCGTAATGTCACGAGTCGGCTAGTGACATTGGCTTTTTTGGGAAACCGCGAACTCAAGTGGAATCCCAGTTTATCGTTCAGTTAACCGCTCATTCGGACGGAAGCTTTGTCAAATCAATTTTTCATTGTCATACGTGATCGTCTTTGTGTGAGACATTAGCGCTTCCGCTGAGCGATTTGTTTTGGGCGCGTTTCGCTCACTCGACCGTTAGAAAAATGCGGCCTAGTGCTCCGCTTTTGTTTCCCACGACTTATTCAGTCTAGTGTTTGCTCTGACGGAGAGAGGTTCTGTGCTCCAGCAGTGTGAGAGGTCAACCCCAAGCTCCACAAGACTACAGCTCCAAGCTCCCACCTTTGATTTGGGTGATACACAGCATTCATCGACCAGTATTTCTTTTCGTTTTCCTAGTCTTAAGAGTTTAATTAAGGTGTTTTTTCCTAGGCGTAAGAATTTAGCTCGAGTGAGTGAGTGAGTACGATCTCTTTATTTGAATTCATTTGAAGTGTAACGTTAAATTTATTTTATAATCAATAAATTTAACAGTTCTTTTTCTTGAGCTTAATGTAATGTAAACTCTTGTTTCATTTCTCCACAATTAAGCTTATTTTCCATATAGCTCCTAGCTTGCATAAACGTCTGCCATTCATAACTGGTACTTAGGCCAGTCTTGTGTATTAAGCTTAAAATCTGTTGTGCCTCCTAGGAGTTAAGCATCAGCAAGAACCTGATATTATTATTAGTATTAGTTATTTATTGTCAGGGGTGAAGTAACTTTCTCCAGAGGCTAACAGTACTAGTAATCAGCATTTGTGAGAAATTAGTCTCTGCTGTGTACTGTTGAGAAAGTTTATAAATTCTCGTTCTGAGAAAATCGGCGAGGTAAGCCAGCGTAAATAATCATTGCTTGATGTAACAAGACAGTCTGCTTATCAATATTATTGAACATTATTATTAATTAAATAATATTTAGCATTTATTTTAAAAACCCCGTGATATGTTAAAAACCCCGTGACAAGGTACTGTAGTGGATGTTGGAACGGCTCTAATGAGAGAGCACAGCGTTTGGAAACTTCCTGTTCTGTTTGCAGATGATACTGTATTGTTAAGTGAAGACGAAGGGAAACTTCAAGGCCTAGTGAGTGAGTTTGGGGGAGTATGTAAGAACTGGAATCTAAAAGTGAACGTAGGGAAGAGTAAACTTGTGGCCTTCGAGAGAAGTGAGGTCACTATATGCACGCTGCACAGTGAGGTAACTGAGGTTGGATGAGGAGGAAGTGGAAAATGTGAGTGTATCCAAGTACTTCGGTAGTGTGATTAGTAAGGATGGAAGTTTAAAAGATGAAGTGGTTGCAAGGGTATGGCAGGGAAGAAAAGTTGCTGGTTCATTGAAAGAGTGATAAGAAATAGGGAAGTGAGCATGAAAGTAAAAAAGTCGCTGCATGATAGGCGTTTGACTATAGGTAGATAGATAGAAGTATATATGCTTATCACGTTGGAGTTGATTATGTTGCTGCTATTTTTGTAATTAATAATTGCTAAAGTAGTTATTACTGTTTTGAGTATTATAATAACGTGTATTCAGTTAGTAATGTTACATTATTTTTTTCGGGTACCAGTAAGTTGTTTTCTACTCTTGCTGTAGTTACGACAAAATCTAAGTATAAGAGCACACAATGTTGATTCATTAGTGTACTTATCTTCAGTGTAATGTTTTCCCAAACATTGTGCTGTCACTCTGTTATCCAGCATTGCTTGACTACAAAACATTGTGTTGTCACCGTGATATCCAATACTGTACGAAACTCAACATTGTCCTCGTCACACTGACTCCCAAACATTTGTCCTTCTCTCTGTAATGCCCATCATTACCTGACTCCCAAACACTCTTCTCGTCACTCTTTTTCAGCAGCACCTCACTCTCAAAAACTTTCTTAGATGCTGTCCTTGTTACCCCGTTTTCCATCAACGTGTCCACATCTCCATACCACTTCACTGTGTGTGTGTGTGTGTGTGTGTGTGTGTGTGTGTGTGTGTGTGTGTGTGTGTGTTCATCCACTCCACAACACCACACAGCCACACTGCAAGCTTTCTTCTCTATCACCCATACCATACCATATCTTTTCTATATTTTGCTGTATGGTGAGTGGAGTTGTTGCATCGCGGGCACTGTTGAAATATGTGTTTGGTGATAGGCTTGTGAAGAATTGGCTGCATGATGTGTTGGTACTTTAGAAGGCAACAGGATGACTATCTGGCCTCCGTATGCTAACACTGATAATATGTTAAGGTAATTTACGAAGGGCAGATGTTAGTATGCGTAGATTCAAACACATTATCAACCCGCTACGCCCTCGTGGGAAAAGAACTGTTCAAAGGAGAAAAATCTGGCGACTTGGACCTGTCATAGGGAATGAGATCCGAATGAGCGTTGGCGGCTCATCAGGCAACTGTTAAGATCAGCGACATGAGCGACAGCGTCTCAACTGAGTCAGTGTTTATAAAGGATCCCAGCCAGTTTACAGCATACAGAGATCTCCATTACACATGTTTCGTATCATGGATTTTTTGGTTTTCGTATTTTGTTTACATAAATAATCATACTTTGATTATGAAGAGTTTGTTGGCTGCATGAGAGAAGGTAAGTGTAAAAACAAGCAATCCTCTACACGACTTAAGGTCAGCAAAGTTTGTGTATAACGTTGGCATTCTGTGGTCAACAGCTCACCAGAACAACATAACCTAATCGTCGCGCTCGGCCCCCTCGCTGTCTGTGTTCCCCGGCTCGACCTTGATATGCACCAGAAAACTGAGGCCAAATGTGTATGATATTTTTGCTGATCAGAACTTGCAGCTACCCTCTCTGTCTACTGGTGCTGCCTCTCGTCTCCTCTCAACATCATTCCTCCTTCCCCATCTCTGGCATTATAATTCTGCCCTTCTAAGTCCCTCTCCCTCTTCTCAGTACCCCTTCCTTTCCTCTCACCGCCATTAAAACTCCACCGTCTCTACCCTCATCTCTTTTCCCTCCTTTCTCTCCCCTCTGTACCCATTCCTCAACCCTCATGAGCTGTACCCACTTTTTGGTCCCTTCCTATCTCAGTATCAGCTGTATTTCAGAAATATCAATAGTAAATGGATAGTAAAACGATGAATACTGTAGTCAGTGTATAAGTTTGTGGTTTATACTCACTCATGCTGGGATGTACAGACGATAACAACATGGCGTGTTTGATTTTGATTCCCTTCCGAACATGATCACGTGGCCCGTGTTGTGGTTAGAACTCTTTTTTGTGACGTTCCACATTGATCATTAATGCCCTTGTTATTGTTCATTATAAATTCAGGCTGTATTCTTTGCTGACGTCAGCGTTGGTTCTCCATGCGGTTTTCCTGTTGTTTAAGTATCAGTTCAAAGGTCTGAATAAGGTGACGTGTTTTTCATGATATTCTTGGCATTTAAGACGATTCTGTGCAGCTTAGGAGACCCTTTTCGAGGTGGAGGGGTTGGGTACAGCCAACATTAACCCCTTCACTATTTGGTGGATCTCCTAACCCGAATAACATTGTGTGGAGGCAGCAACAGTGTAAGGTTTGTGTCGTCGTTAGGCTGTTACTGGTTCATTTTTTATCCCTTATAATGTGAACCAACTCCTTAATTGATTGTAAGCGTATGCAGATATTACTGATAAAATAATTAAGAATTATTTCATCATTGGAGGGTTAATTACCCTTGTTTCTGGATGATAACCATAATAATAATAATAATAATAATAATAATAACCGCAACAATAACAGTATCATCGTCATCATCATTATCATTCATCATCATCGTTATCATCACCATCATCACCTCCCACCGCTGTTTTTACCTTAATGTTCATCCCAACTCCCACTAAAAACCAGCAGTGTGAAGAAACGAGCACCAATACACTGGAGTAGTAACGTTTGAACTTACTGCGTTGTTGCTGCTGCGACGTCGAAGGGAAACTTGACATTAGTGAAAAGGTATTGAAGTCTTAACCGCACAAGCGACTGGGGATCCATGTTGTGTGAGGATGGGGAGTACACGTGTGTGTGTGTGTGTGTGTGTGTGTGTGTGTGTGTGTGTATGTGTGTGTGAGAGAGAGAGAGAGAGAGATTCAAAATATTGCTACCGGCTTGGAATATTATTTGGTTTAGTGACAAAATGTTGGCTGTTCCTTCTATTCTTGCTAAAACCCCAGCAGATCAGTTCAGGCCTTGTTTTCAGTCACGTTTGATCCTTCAAATTTTTACAGTTCACTTCAGGTCCATCAGAACAGTTTCGGTCAGTGCACAGTACAGCGACTCAGACAATGTCTTTGCAGACGTGTTGAAAAGATCAGGCCTGTCGATGCTGTGGTCTCCGAGTTGTGACAGTTTAGGTCTTTAGGTCCCTTCAGATCCACTTGTTCGAATCAGGTCATGCTAATGAATGTACTGTACTGAGTTAGTTCTTGCATACACGTCTGCTGGATGGGATGGGTGGAGAGAAGTGGGCGGGATGGGTGTAATGTGTTTGGGGTGCAGGATGGGGTAAGCATATCCAGTGACGATGGGCATTGTTGGTCATATGTTGTTGTGGGTGGAGAGGAGTGGGCAGGACGGGTAGGGTGATGGTGGGTGGTGGGTCTTGGTGGGGATAAGACGCCCTGGGAAGGTGGCTGTTGTCGGTTGGCGATGATTTATTCCAGAACTTTCTCCAAGAAGAAAAGGTAAGCCTGCATCACTCACATATACCTGGCGTCTCACGACGCATGTCATTGTTATTGTTGCTGCTGCTAAACTCCGGTTCGTCTGGCTGCAGACCGTCGACCACAGGTAAGCAACTGCTGTGTGAACGTCCCACATGTAGAGTATAGCACATACATTGTATAGGGAGCCGGCGGCCAGTTATGGTAGACAGCACCTCGCCGGGGTTCGGCCAGGGTCCTTACTACGGCGAAGTGCAAGGAAATTAGATTTATGGTTCCCGGATGGACGCCGCAGTTGCTTTACCCAGGGTGCACAGCTCTGCCACATGTAGTTTCCTCGTCAGCGCGTTGCTACGCAGCAAAAAGTAGAAACGTACATTGTTTAGTCCCATCGTTGTTAGAACATTAACCGATATACAACCAGGGTAACTGGGTGGCATCCCAAGATTGTGAGAAAAGGATGCCGACACAGAATCCCTACCACAGTCTCTACCACCATCACCATCATCGTCACTAAGCTGGAGGTGGTGTCGTGACTGACGGGTGTGAAATATTCGAGTGAAAGTTTTCTAGTAAAGAACATTTTGTCACCCCGCCGGCTTCACCACTCTCGGGTAATTGCCCAGCATTATATCCCCAGCACCACCTGACCACCAGCCCCGCGGTAGGCCGGCAGGCAGGGCGGACGGCAGGAGGAGGATTGGCAGAACCGTGATGGGAGAGAAAAACTGAGGGGGATTGAGGGTGGAGAGGCAGGCAGGGAGGGAAGCCGGTGTACAGGTTATTGGTGTGAGGTGAAGATAGAGTGTGAGTGATGGTAAGGCAAGTTAGAGAGAGAGAGAGAGAGAGAGAGAATTAATGCCTATCTACTGCACAAGGTTGGTTAAGGAAGACAGTGTGTTTGCGTTTAACTGATTCTCATGGACCACTTTGGTTCTGAATCAAGCTGAAATGATGTCACTGGGCCAGATGGTTGTGAAGGAGCTCACTAAATACCCTGAAAGAGGCTAACTGGACCTAAATGACCCTGAACTGGACTTTATGAATCCAGACTGACCTTACTGGACCTGAAATGACAAGATGGACCTTAACTGTTGTGAGTAGGTCCGTGCATGACAATATTTATCAGAAAAAATATAATTATTACCCAACAGCACATGTAGTGGCCATAATTGGGCACTGAACTAATGGGTTAATCTGTTGCTACTTAGTTAAAACGACAGCGGCCAATCCCATATTGCCCCCTTCCAGGTATAAGGACCCGAAGCTAGGCTGCCGTAGTTTAGTATATTTGCTGAATAGATAAATAATGTACAACCATGTGTTAGGGATCGAAACTTGGTGAGTGTCAAGAGAGTCACTCCCAATGGGGGGTTCTGGCAACTACACTACCAGGAAAGTCACAGGCCGTCGCCACTGCAGTCACGGCAGTTATGCCGGCTTACGGTTACGCCGGCACGACTCAGGTACGCGGTTGTCGACAAACGCACTTTTAAGCTGTGGTGTTTATGTGCAATGTTTGCCTGTATTCTTTCATCCAAGATGTCTTTTTTTATTTAATATCCATGTAACATGTAACATGGTAATTTAATTCCTGTCTGAATACCGCCAATTTCTATGCGAAGGACTTTTCTTACACTATAAGTCTGCGACCTGCACGTTAAACTGAAACACTGAGTGTATATTTTTAAATCCAAAAAATGAAAGAAATAATTTTTTATTCGATTTATTTGATTTTTTATTTACTTGGTTTTTCTATTTATTATATAGCTAATATTTCAAAAGCAGTATGCTGACTACTGTTAACTTCATGTCCTGTCAGTCCACTGATGGTTCAAGCTAAAAACCACTGCCCAGAATCCAGATGCATACCTGTTCAGGTCCTGTCTGTACACTACTGGTTAAGGCTGAGATGCCAGTGGTAATCAAGACAGCATATTCCAAAGCTGATTATTTTACCACACAGAGAAATCTTAAACTGATACTATTATGACGTGGCCTTAAGTGACCAAGCATAGCCTACCTAGTCTTATGGCTTTGGTTTTTTATTTCTGGCTCATTATTTCAGATGTACAAATAATTTCAATAATTAGTTACACAAATGTACAATATTTTTTGTCATACAATTTATCAATTTCTAATGGCACCATTCTCCAAAATCTGCTAACTTAAAGTATCTGAATAAATGAATGCTAACACAGAGTTATACACAATTTTTATAAACCTTCAGATTTTATTATTGTTAACTTTTAGATAAAAAATTAAAAAATCATGATTTTTTTAAAGCAAAAAAGTGAATTATTTAATCACATGATTAAATCAGTTAATGCCAATCCTGTTTATAACAATGCAGTGAAATTATCTTGCAACAGTAGAATCATATAAACCTGTTTTTAGAATCGTAATAATATTCGCATATGTCCACTAAAAAATGTATTTACTTAAAATAATATATATCTCTGCAGTGTAAAAGTATGAGAGTTTTAGATTTATACTTGGTAACACAAATATCTACCACACATTTAAAAAAATAAGTAATGATGATGATGATGATGATGATGGTGATGATGATGATGTCAGTAGAAGCAGTAAAGTTATACAGCTCAATCACTGCGGTGCTTCCTTCCTGAATAAAGTCGTTTGTGACAGCAAATATAAAACAGATAAGTGAAATGATTACCTTTATATATATAATTCTAATCATTTCAGTTCCATAATGTCCCTGCAGGTCATTCTCGGTACTCCCAAACACTTTTATTCGGCAGGCAAGTTTAGAATTTTCAAAGCTGCCTATTATGAAGAAACAAACCAATGCTTTTCTTTACCCATACAGGTCACTGTCTCTACCCAGATGACTAAAATCGTCTGATGGCAACAAGAATATACCCAAACAAGGCCTCGTCGAACTGAAATTATTATTCCCAACAGTTGCCCTCAAAATACGTTAATAAAACTCCTCCGCTCCGCCACACCCAGACCCAAAATTAAATATATGTGTTGCATGTAATTTTTCCTGCAACCAGATATATAACGCCACAAGATTTATTGCCGGTAACTGGGATATTCAGGCTCCCGGATATCACATTTTTTGTTTCATCTGTATTTTATTTATTTGTTTATTTGACAGATTAATCCAGTCTCTCACTTAAATAAACTCGTCATATGTTGTCGGTAATAACATACAGGCGCCTGTTATCATGTTATTACCCTTACTGACACTTGCTTTCCTCATTTTTTTTTTTTTTTTTTTTTTTAACAGGGCTATTCTTTTCTCCTCTTTTTCTTCATCATAGGAAAGGCATATTGTAGAGATGAAGTGAACAAAGGCTGTATCTAGACCTTGCAGTTCCAGAACTCTTTCGTTAACTGATCAGAATACTGAAGAGATGGGAAGAACTAAAAAAAAAAAATAAAAAAAAATGAGGGGGGGATGGAGCTGTGTGTGTGTCAAACCCGCAACCAGCAGTCGTTAAAGGCCAAACATATGCCTTTGCCTTGTGCCTCTGACATTTACCTCCACCTTGTGCCTTTGATATTTGACCCACAGTTTCGACATAAGTTACGGAAACTATTTACAGCAACTATATTTATTCCTACAGCTCTCTCTCTCTCTCTCTCTCTCTCTCTCGATGTAGTATCTCCAGCGTCATCCAGGATTCATTGTTGTAGTTCAGTGCCTTAACAGATATGATAGAAACCAATTTTTGTTTTTAAGTCTCACATTCGAATCCTTACTACTTACTTTGTGCTGCTGTCACTGATAATGGTAGTTACTACAGTGTATTCCTTACTGAAGCTCATGTAGTTTTATTAAAGAAACACACACACACACACACACACACACACACACACACACACACACACACACACACACACACACACACACACACACACACACACACTCAATGTTCTCTGTCTTATTCCATCTTCAGCTCACACATCCTTTGGTTTCGTTCTGCTGACATGTCGTGTTCTCTCTCTCTTCTTTCTCACACACTCATCTTACTGCCAGTTCTTCACACATTCTTCTTTTTCTATCACCTCTCACACTCATCATTCTGTGTCTTCTACTTTCACACCATTCTGTATCTCTTGCTGTTGTCATATTCTGTCTTGTGTCACACCGTTTTATGGCTCTGTTGTCTCTATTTAATTTCTTTTCTCGCCTGACCACATACATCCTTTCTCTTTCCCTCTCGTGTGTTTTCACCCTCTTTAGTACACAATCTCTCTCTCTCTCTCTCTCTCTCTCTCTCTCTCTCTCTCTGCCTTCCCATCGCCCCACCTGCTGTAGCTCCCAGTACCTCCACTTCACTCACCTCACCATCGTTCTCTCACACTCCTTGCCATTCCAGGATGCTCATAACTTCTCATTCTAACTCCCCCTCAGCTTCTTTCTTCCCTCCCTGGCGTTCCCTCTGCTTACATAACATCAACATTTTTTTTTTCTTGTACCTTAAAACCTGACACTAAATGACCCTAAATTACGCTAGATATACGTGTATTATTTTGTGTAGTCGTTTGACACTATGACTGTGTGACTCACTAATATCAGAAAAATCATGTGGCACTAGTGGAGTATAATGCTAGAGTTGATCCGACAATGAGAAGGTTAATGGTACAGGTATTAACAATGTCTCCTGTGATTAACTCAACTGAATAAAATCGTCCGGCCTTGGCTGAAATGGAATAAAAGAGTTGGCCCGTCCATTTGAGGGTTAATACATGTGTTTTACATCAGTATTTAGTGGGTAATAAACCACAGGAGACTGACGCTGGCTGCACTGGCACTGCAACCAAGGCGGGTACACACAGTCACGGGTTTTATTAGGCTGGCTGTGAAAACCAAAGGACTGTTATGGGCAAGTGTGGACGCACCCTAAGAGAACCCGAATGAAGTAAAAGTGTCATCGTACTGAAGGGATTGAGGAAACAACAGTACAGGTGTAGGTTGGCAACACACACACACACACACACACACACGCACGCACGCACACACACACACACACACACACACACACACACACACACACACACACACACACACACACACACACACACACACACACACACACACACACACACACACACACACACACACACAGAGTTGATGTGGCTGTGTCAGCAAGGGTAAAACATTTGAGAGGAAACTGCTCGTGTATGAAATGATTGACTTTAGGTGAGGGAATTCAGATTCACACCCAGAGAAGCTGGAGTGTATGATGAAATTGTGGAAGGGAGGGATGGAGGACTTGAAGCACTGAAATGTTATTTAGGCTCTGACGTGCACGAATCTGAAAGCAGAAATTAATTATGGATTCAGTGAAACAAATCACACAGTGGATGGCGCTTGCAGAATTGGGAAAGAGAAAGGATGAAGCGTATAAGAGTGAACCTTTGTTTTTTGTCGGCAAGAATAGTCAGCGCTTCCACTCTTTGGGTTATTATATTTAACATATACCTCTTCCCTTTCGGTATGTTTCTGTATAACCTGGCGTGTTAACAGTGCCAAATATATCCATATTATCTCATTCATTATCTTAACTTTTTTTTTCTTATTTATCATACTATCACTAGACGATTTTATTAAGCGATCTTCTTCAAGTTAAGTATTGAAGGGGCATATTTAGAATATATCTAGCGCCTTCGTGTTTCAAATTCTCCACCTGAATTAAATGAAATTGTCTGGAGATGCCACGAATGATAAGGAAATGAACGTCCTCGTAGTCGAGGGATACTAACCATGAAAATAGCAGAGAAAGGCACCACAGAGGCATGATGTACAAAATACTGCTAAGGAGGAGGTGCAGAAACCTTAGAAGAGAATGAGGCTCCAAGACAATTCGCTGATGAAAACTTTGCTGGAGTCAGCTTTCCAACGCACACCCGAACGACAGTGGAAACGGGAAAAACGCTGATGATTATGCGGTATATTTGGTTCACACAAATTAATTATTTTTCCTTGATCAGTCTTGTCAGTGAAGTAAGAAGAGTGGTACTATTGTCGTGGAGTCGTCCCCCATACCATATAGGGATTCAGAATGTGATATCTGTGTGCAATCAGGTCCTACACAGCTGGGAAGATCGGAATGAAATTTGGCTCATAACTGTTTTTGAAAAATCTGTGTCCGTCAGAAATGGATGTGTTCTTGTGTCCCCCGTGGGCTGACCACCATCTTCTGACAACACACAAAAATATCACACACACAATATATACATAATTCCAAACTCACTCGTTCTGACATTCGCTCTCACATTGTTTCGCACTGGCAGTAATTCACACACTCGTTCACCGACTCACCCTCTCACATTAGCATTCATTCACAAACATTTACTCACTCTGTCTCACACTGACATTCATTCACTCACTCACATTGTCTCACATTAGCACTTATTCACACGCTCATTCAACCACTCACACACATGGTCTCATATTGGTATTCATTCACACTCACATTCTCTTAGGAACTTTCTCACGCCAAATCACTCTCACACTCACTGTCAGTGGCTTGCACACCTACAAACTCATTTTCTTACTCTCAGTCACCCCCTCATTCACTCGCCGTAGTTTTACTCTCATTTTTTGTTCAGTGTGTTCAGATGGGTGGGTATGTGACTCTCTCTCTCTCTCTCTCTCTCTCTCTCTCTCTCTCTCTCTCTCACACACACACACACACACACACACACACACACACACACACACACACACACACACACACTCGTAGTAGCGGTGGGACTTAATGTTGTTGTTGGTGCCTTTGTAATGATGCTTCAAGAACGAAGGCTAAGGTTTGCACTTTATTTTTTTTTTTGCCCCGCCTGTCCCCTAGCGTTGTGTAGCTGTGTGAGCAGGGACAACTTCAATGTCTGAGTTTGATAATGTGATGCTAGTGAGAGAGAGAGAGAGAGAGAGAGAGAGAGAGAGCAAATAGAATTTAGATGAGGGCTTACGTCAGGTGAGCGTAGCACCAAACTTTGGTCAAGAACCCACTGTCCTCAACAAGTTTCCAGACAGCCGCCACCATTCCCCCTCGTCTGATCTGCCATCACTGAACGGCCATAAAATAAAACTGAAATTACATTTCAGATACATTGTGTAATGTTGTGTGGTGAGGGAGCCGTTTCTCAGCCGCACAAACAATACTCCAGACTGTTATTTTCTCTAATACAGTTTTTAATATCGAGTGGAAATAAATCACGATTTCACTCATTTTCATTGATGTTATTACCACGAGTATGTGCACGGAAAGAGTCACCGTGCACTGTACAGTATATGCTGACAGAATTACATTTTTATTGCCTTTTGCAAGCAGCACACTGGCAGGAAAGTGGGAAGGTGGTAACGACGGAAGGGTGAAGTTTGCAATCTTTCATAGATTCTTACTCTCGCTTCCATACATGGGTGTTGTTTGGGAGGGAGCTTCCTGGTTTATGAAAGATGTGAAATGTAAAAAGTAAGTAGAAACACAAAGGAAATTTAACTGTTACCGACTAGTGGAACTAATAACCATCAGAATGCTAAGCTGGAGGTATACCGTAATTATTATACTGGTATTGATATTACATTGGTATTAACTAACTCACCTTCATAATGTCAGCTGCTTTTCGTCCGCTTTCTTTCCCTTTTCCTCACTCCTTCCCTTTCCTCTTCATTAAAATTTCATTCCTCCTCACCCGTTCCTCATTCTCACTCATTTGTCCCTTCACCCTTTGGCTCTCTCCGGTCATCCTTACTTCTCTCTCATTTTACTCCTCCCCTCTAATTCCCTCAGCCATTTGCTTCCCATGTTTCTCCTCCACCATTCCCCCACCTGTACCACTTTCCACTGTCAGTCATTTCTTTTCGCTATCCCTCTCATCTCCTTCAATATATTCTTCACCTCTTCCTCTCTTGTCGCCTCCACCTCCGTCAGTTTTAGTGTGTCATAGGTTGGTGTGTCTGACCGGTGTGTCTTGGTGCCGTATTCTCATCAACGTTTGTTAAAGGACACAGGAGTAGTGACACATGAGGCGACACAGGACCGAACAGGTATACTAGGTGGTATGGGAGGCTGGTGGCATCTCTTTCTAAGTGATATGTTCATATTGCATGTTAAATTCTCGTTCCGTTCAGTAATACCGGTATCGTTCTACTATCGAGATAGTTTGCACGTATGACGCGCAAGAAGTCGTTGTGGAGAAATGTGCAGAATAAATCGCTGAGGAAAAGATGCTACACAGCCTGCTATGCCACTTCCAGTACGACCTACAGTTAGTAATACCTGGTGTTGGCAGCTTCCTATGCCACTTACAATACGACCCACAGTTAGTAATACCTGGTGTTGGCAGCTTCCTATGCCACTTACAATACGACCCACAGTTAGTAATACCTGGTGTTGGCAGCTTCCTATGCCACTTACAGTACCACCCACAGTTAGTAATACCTGGTGTTGGCAGCATCCTATGCCACTTACAATACGACCCACAGTTAGTAATACCTGGTGTTGGCAGCTCAGGTAAGTACACACAGCCAGGTGACACACGGGCGGGAACAGACGGGCACAACATCCGCTGCTTCACCAAGTTATCACCTTTAACTCAACACTCGCAATTTTGCCTAATATTTTCCCTGGCCAAAGCACCTTGAGGAGTCAGACGGGGCGAGGCAAGGAGCGTGTCGGTGCTGCATACCATCACGTCATTGCATCACATGGCGAGGCAAGGAGCGTGTCGGTGCTGCATACCATCACGTCATTGCATCACATGGCGAGGCAAGGAGCGTGTCGGTGCTGCCTACCATCACGTCATTGCATCACATGGCGAGGCAAGGAGCGTGTCGGTGCTGCATACCATCACGTCATTGCATCACATGGCGAGGCAAGGAGCGTGTCGGTGCTGCCTACCATCACGTCATTGCATCACATGACGAGGCAAGGAGCGTCTCGGTGCTGCATACCATCACGTCATTGCATGACATGGCGAGGCAAGGAGCGTGTCGGTGCTGCCTACCATCACGTCATTGCATCACATGGCGAGGCAAGGAGCGTGTCGGTGCTGCATACCATCACGTCACTGCATCACATAAACAGGTGCAAGCATAAGTGTTTTTTCAGTGAGCAGTAATTTTTAAAAGCGCGATTTAATCTTCCCAGCCCAGCACACTCCTCAAAATATTATGAAAACATTTCAACACAGAGTAAAAAATGGAGTTATATTAGTGTAATCAAATGTATACTTAACCCCCTAAGACTGCAATTTTTTAAAGAAGGGTACCTCCCACAACCGCAATTGGAGGGTGTTTTGGCGACTTTCACCAAGGGCAAATTGATTGTGTTCTGGCTAAAGAGGAAGAATTTACACACCTGACAACGCAATCCGTACCCCCGTAGGCCTAATGGTTACCACACAGTCGCGCGTCAAAGTTAACAAAAAGTGTATGGTAGTTACCCCTCGAAAATAATCGAAAACATGAACATTGTGAAAACTACATATTTTTCTTATTAAACAGGTCATGTCAAAGTGTTTTGTCACACCAGCCATGAAAACAGTTGTATGTAGGTGTCGGGAGATTACTAGACTGTGGGGAGTTAAAATAGGCTGTGGAGAGTGGGCCTATAGGTACGGGGGTTGGAAATAACCAGCTTTTCGCATGAAAAGAAAGCACTTCATTGTGTTCTGCAGCATCTACCATGAAAACAGGTGGGTATGTAGATGTGGGGAGATAACTAGTGTGGGGAGTAGGCCTACAAGGCCTTGGTGGTACTTGGGGAGAAAAATTTTGGCAACAACCAAATTGTCTTGTGGAAACCCTCCATTTCAATGGGATTTGTCATACCAGCCATAAAAAACAGGTGTGTATGTAGGTGTGGGGAGATAAAACAGGTGTGGGGAGTAGCCCTACAAGGCCTCATAATCATTCCAGAACTAATACAGACGCATATAAATGTTTATAACCATCAAGGACATCAAAATAAAGTTGAATAATGCTGTAAATACATGCATAAGAAAGGGAAAAAATAACAATAATTCGTTTCCGATTTGTCTTTTTACTGTCCCAGCTTCTCGTTACACATTTATTACACTTACCCTTACAATTATCACATTATCATTGCACTTCATCAAACTTATCATTACAGTTTCGGCAACAACCAAATTCTCTTGTGGTTACTCTCCATTTCATTGGAATTTATCACACCAGCCATGAAAACAGGTGTGTTTATATGTGTGGGGAGATGAAACAGGTGCAGGGAGTAGCCCTACAAGGCCTCATAGTCTTTTGAAAACTAACACAGACGGACACTACTCTGGGCAGGTAGGGAGAATGAAAAAATAATAATAATAATAATGTGTCGTATGTAGCACAACATACAGCATTCTCCAACTACGTACGTACAGAAACTGGTAGGTACGAAGTGAGAAATGAACAGAGTGAGGTGTAAAAATATGGGAAGAAGTAGAAATAATATGAAACAGGTACGTACATCAGGCCTGACACTCGGGGGCCTGTTGGGGGTTGGAAGGGTAGTGAGGGACAAGGAGGGAGAGATGAGGTGGGGTTTGGGGGGGGACGAGGCTTGCAGGGGGGGAGGAGGGGCAAGAGAGTGTGGGAAGGGACGCAGGTTGTTGTGGTAGGAGAGATGCAGTTGCGTGGAGGGATGGGAGAGTGACAGGGGACAAGGAGGACATGATGGAGTGGAGTAGAGGGTGGCATGGAGGCAGCCGAGAGGAGGTTGCCCCCCACCGCCCGGGTTGGTCCAATCCCCCCTCACGCCACATCAGGGGCGAGTTCTCATCGGCCTGAAACCATGTACAGTACGTCATAATCGGGGTGGAGCAAGCGCTTCGCATTTTTTTACAGGCCGCGGTCAGTTGATGCAATTAGGCATTTTGGCATAAAACTCAAATTGCATCAATTGATGTGATTAGGACTTAAGAGGTTAATCCTTGTAATAAATCACTCATACGTTTTCGTTTTATTTATTTATTTAGTATGTTTAATAAAAACTGCATATTAAAGTTCCCTTGATACTAGTAGAGGGAATTTCCATGTTTTCCCCAACTATAAAAAGCTGAGATAAAATATGACGCATCCCAGTCGTATGATGATGGCTGACTCGGATTCGAATGCCAAAGGTGGCCGGAAATTTTTACCTGCGTCATCAGATGCCAGGGATAGATCAATGCACGTTTTTGTTGGTGTTGCCGTTGTTTCCTCTCAGGTAAAATACAGCCTGGGAAGTAGCTGGTTTGATATGGCTTAAATGTTCTGGACTATGGTGGTCTATCCTCGGACCCTCACACTCTCCAAAGAGGTAACACGGAATTGGCTGTTACCGTGTCAGATCTCAGTTCTACGGGTCAGGTCACAGTATCTTAACATTAAGCAAAACTGCCGAGCGATAAATTGTTGTGGAGAAAAAGGCGGCGCCGAATTGGGCCGTATTGACAGCTGTGCATTGCAATCGCGAAATTTGTCCCGTCAACATGGCAGCTGCTACGCCAGGTCTCCATGGGCGCAGACATATTTAATCTCCCTTTTTCAGACTCAGAGAGAATTTTCTGGTGGGTCCCGGCGTGGAGGTGGGGACGAGTGATCAGGGTATGCGTGGAAAAATCGAAACGACTTCGTGAAGGAAAAGTTGGGGAAACATGACAAACACAAGCAGGAGATAAAAGAAGTTACGTGAATTTTAGCGTTTTGCTTTCATACTGGCGGGAGAATGGGAGGAAAGAGGAGGGGGGGGAGGAATGGAGGAAAGGTGAATGGGAAGGTTTGGGGCGGTATACTGGGTGGAGGGGTCGGCAGTACACAGAAGCACAGTGGAGTGGGTGAAGGGGGTGACGTGAAAGGAAATGGGGACATGAGAGGGGAACAGTGACGTAAAGGTGGGATGCCATGACGTGGGGAGGGGAAAAAGTGCAGTCACTTTCGCAGTCTTACTCTGTACGTGTATTTATTTAAGAAATGTATTGGTACCTGCCGGTACGCCAGCATACCAGATAATCTTACGACACACCTTATGAGCACTGTTGACATTGTAATATTAGAGTTCTTATTCTGTTTTAGCGAATGCCTAAACAAATATAAACGAAGTATTTTATATATATATATATATATATATATATATATGTGTGTGTGTGTGTGTGTGTGTGTGTGTGTGTGTGTGTGTGTGTGCGCGCGCGCTTTATATCATCAGTCATTCCAGTCTGACATCTACATTAAGATAGGGTGAGGTAGATTCAGACAAAGAAACCATGAAAGTGGGAAAACTATCATAGTTTTAAAATTTTAAAAAAATTTGTTAGTAAAGAATAGTAACACACACACACACACACACACACACACACACACACACACACACACACACACACACACGCACGCACACACACACACACACACACACACACACACACACACACACACACACACACACACACACACACACACACACACACACACACACACACACACACAGGTGGAGTCTGGACTCCATAGGATTATAATGACGTTTGTAATATTGTGTGGGTCTTTTCACATGACAGTGGACTTGCTGTTTGTTGTTCTCCCAGTTTCCTTCTTTCTGTTTCATCGCATCTGGATTTTACCTTACGACGTCATTTAGGTCCGAGTTAAGGCTGGAAGGATGAAGAGACGATGATGATGATGATGATTGCCATACTTCTTCCATTTATGTTCTTACTTTCATTATTTGTGAACCCTACGTTACTCTATCTTTTAAGTGGGAAATGGCTGTAGGGTTGAGATGATGCTGGTGATTAGGATGGTACTGATAATAGGACTCCCACATTTATGTCTTCTCTTTCATTGTTATAGATATTACTTCATGCCATCTTTCAAGTGGGAATTTGGATTTATGAGGATGGTGATGACGATAAGACGATAATGATGATGATGTTGAGGGTAATGGTAATGACGATAATAATAATGATGTGGTAATGAGGACGGTGAATTCTGATGATGATGATGATGAAGAGGATGAGGAGATGGAGGACGGTGAAGGTGATAATGAGGAGGAGGAGGAGAGGACGGTGAAATTGATCATGGTGATGTGATGATGACGAAAATGATAATGATGGCGGGGAGGGTGATAACGATGTTGGTGATGTGTTGATGATTTTTGCCGACGACGACGACGACAAGGCAACATATGTTACAAAACATTCTGCTGTGCGTGTTCAGAAACAGAGGCCAATATATGTGACACACGTTTGAGAATTATTTCATAATAATAATAATTCAGCATCAGTTCATATAATTATGTTAAGACTGTTTGCCCCGCCTGTTGGTGTTACCGCGGCGTTGTTTCATTTCTGTGTAACTCCCTGGTAACTGCAGCCTGGGCTGGACGCATGGGATTTATAGCAATGGATTTTTATGCACGTAAACCGTCTACCATGCGTCACTCACTACACTTAATAGTCTTCTCTTATATTTGCTGTTGGTTATGCTCTACAGTTGTGTATTCTGTTGATAGTTTATTATTATCATTATCATCTTGAACGAAACTTTTCGAAGGCATTGTTGAAGAATAAATGGAAGAGTGGCCCATTGTATTGCGTATTTTTATATGTTTCATCATCATCATCATCATCGTAATTGTTGTCGTCACCACCACCACCACCACCACCACCACCACCACCACCATAGTTCTATCGGGAAGACCGTGACAACAACTTTCAGACTTTTCTATCTTCGCATAGGTCTTTAAGACGCTCCTTTTTACCTTCCTTGTCCCTCACCAGTGTATTCTTCATGGGACCTTCAGTTCTGTATTTGTCTTCATACATGCAGAAAATCTACAGTCACGGGCCTGTTTGTCATTCTTCGATTCCAAAATGCTTGTACATTTTTCATCTTACTACGTCCTTCCTGCTTATGACCGTAGCTGTTATAAAAACTATTATTTCTACCACTTGGAGCCAAAAACATTCTCGTGTCACTTCCACGCTTTCACATCCACAGTAACACATTTTTACACAAGGTTCTTTTACCCTCCAATTCAAACGTTTTGTCCATCGAATTAATCTTCTATAACCTTCTCCCCTGAACTGGTCACTCTTGAGCCTAACTCTGTGATTTGGTATTTTTACACAATACAGCTGCCATATATTTAACACTAGGCAATACTGTACACCGCCTGAAGTGCGTCACCTCCCATTAACCCTGTAATTCACTCTCCAAAGAAAGACAGAAGTGGGAGTGTAAAGTCACCCGTACGCAGAAGCTTGAAAAGAGAGACAGACGAGGAAGAGAGGAAAGGGTAGGCATCCGAGAACAGCACTACATCGAGTGAGTGGATGGTGAGCGCTCCCACAACCCACTAGATATATATATATATATATATATATATATATATATATATATATATATATATATATATATTGATTAGGGAAGAACAAAACCGAGGTCACAAGAAAGCTAGATTCAGTATATTAACTGTCAGTAACTTCATCTTCCAGTCACAGACCCCTGACCCATTTCTGGTTTTCTTCTTCCTCCATATCATCATCATAGTCCTCCTCTTCCTCCTCTTTATCATAATCATCATCATCATAGTCCTCCTCTTCCTCCTTATCATCATCATCATCATCATCATCGCTGTAGTCGTCGTCAGTCTCCCTCCTCCCCCCCCAGACAGGCCTCATCTTCACCATAGGCCTGTTGCGTTAACAGTGTTGTATAAACTTAGGTGGTCTGTGTATTGTGAAATGCTTGTCATAGCCTTGGATTGAAGCGGTGGAGGTGTATCCTGTTTACTTAAGTATTCTTTTCACACACACACACACACACACACACACACACACACACACACACACACACACACACACACACACACACACAGCGTTATTAGGGCTTCACGCAGAGAGGACATTGTTGGTTCAGGGATCCAATGTTGTGGTGGGAGTGAGTGAGGAAGATGTTTTCAATGTGAGGATCGTTTGATTAAGGAAAGAGAGCAAGGAATAAGCACTCCATAAACCATCTCTCTCTCTCTCTCTCTCTGTCTCTCTCTCTCATGTATGTATATATAGGTATATGATTGGGTCTTGGTTAGTGGATGGATGCTTGAATGGATGCACATATGATTGATTGTATCCATCTAATTATTTATATATTAATACCCATCTACCTATATATCAACCTGTCTATCTGTCTTACTATATATCTGTCTATCTGTCTATCCACCTTTCTTCGTATTTTTAGCGGGGAATGAGAGCTCGGAAAAAAAGCTCGATAAACACACAGACTCTCTCTGTAATTTAGGGAGCGGAGTCTGTGTATGAAAGGAGTGTGTGTGTGTGTCAGGGAGAGAGAAAGGCTAAGCTGAAAGGATGAGTGGGCGAATGTGGAGCAGGGGAATGTGTATAAGGGACAGATGTTGATGTGAATGTTTAAGGTGCAATGAGTTTGTATATGTGTGTGTGTGTGTGTGTGTGTGTGTGTGTGTGTGTGTGTGTGTGTGTGTGTGTGTGTGAGTCAGTCAGTCAGTCAGTGAGGAGAACGTGTGGGAGAGTCAGTATGGTTTGGGGGATGAGGGCGTTAGGCATCGGGCTAAATTTGCATTGGGCAGTGGTCCGGTTGTGATGGTGTTGGCTCAGAGGAAATTTACGCATACAACCCCTGAATGGCCCTCTTTGTCATGGCCTCGGCGTGGCGGCCCATTTACCTTCAGTAGTAAAGGATCAGCAACGTGTGCATGCACCAGACGCAGCTGTAAGTATTGAGGGCAGCTGGTCCTGTGTTGGGCCTGCTGAATTACTTCCCGGTTTACAGTACTAATTCCAGCAGATGGGAGTGTCATATGCCAAATTTTCCTGTAATTTTTCCCGCCTATGCATCACCACCACCACCACTGCCATCGGTATGAACATCACCTAGACTTATTATATAATTACCTGTCCCCACCCCGGAGAGGCTCGGGGACAGGTATTGTTTTCACTCGGTTTATCTGTCTGTCTGTTAACAACATTACGCGAAAACTACTCGTGCGATTTTGACTAAATTTACAGAGATGATGGGCCATGACCCTCTGATCATCTGATTAAATTTTGGCCCAAATTGGGCCAAGGCCTAGGCTGTAGTCCCAACAACTGTAAAAAAATCAAAATCGTTTTTTCACCATAACTCCTTTCAATTTCGTCATATGAACATAAAACCTAAACCTAATGGTGCATCTTTCAAATCTGCATCCTGTAAAATGCCTCATTACATCAGGGGGGTCACCTCCCAGTTAGCAGTAGTGGAGCTAATGTCAGGTGGGTTGGGCCTAAAATTTCAAATGGCATAAATTCGTCAATTTGCACCCAATTTGCTTCAGAGTTGATACGTGACATCTTTGACTAGATATCCTGTTGTGTTTATACGTCAGCACTAAAATGACTGCCAGGGACGGGTTTGCTGTGCCTTGGCAACGCTTCTTGTTTAGACTGTTTTGGGATATTAGAGTTAGCTTCTTTAATCCTAGGGTGTTATAAGTAGTTATTCTCAATACATGCTGGCGATATTTTTCAGCTTTGGAGAGATTGTGGTCTGGTACAGCCTGGATCTCTTCTCACAGCTGGAGGTCCTCCCTAAAGTGTATACAGTACACTAGCCTGGTGATAATTACCTGACTAAAAGGAAAATTCTATCATCTTGTTACTGGGGTTGAGTGGGGGTGGAGAAATTCCACAGGTTGTTTAACTGTACAGAACAGTGTCATTTTTGATACAGTAATAGCTGATGGACAGACAACATGTGTATATACTTCTATCTATCTATCTATTGTCAGACGCCTCAATCCCGTTTAGGGTGGCCACAAACAAATCGCCTCCAAGTCGCCCTGTCCCCTGCCATTTCACTGCCCTGCACCCAACTCACACCCCCCTCTCTCATATACCTCTCCACCCCATCCCTCCATCTCATCCTCGGCCTCCCCCTCCCTCTTCCCCCCTCCACCTCACTCACATACACTCTCTTCGTCAGTCGTTCACCCTCCATCCTCTCCATATGGCCAAACCACCTCAGAGTGGACATAAATATCAATCCACTTCATTATGATCAGTGGCAAGACAGTGGCCAGTTAATTTTAGAACCCAGTAAGGTGATCTTCCAAGCTCAGCTAGCTTACCAGAATATTGTGCCAGAGTTTCATAATGTTTAAGTTAAAAAGAGAATTTTACAATTTTCTACTGTACAGAGACAAAAGCTGTGCAGTGAAGTTTGGTATAAACGTCTATCGAAAGGCTCAAGTTTTGGTGCACTTTGTTTTGTGTCATACGGACAGCCGATAACACTGACATGGGTTGTCATTTGCTCCAGGTAACAAGCCTGCGATGCGAGCATATTTTTGGTAACTTGCAAAACAAATCAATATAATGTGATTTTCCAATTGGTACTTTTATTTAATATATATGAACCGTTTCTCACGTGTTCCCTTTTTTTTTTACTGTCATATCGGCAACATTGCAATTCAATTAGCTAAAGAACTGTCCCGAAATTAGTTCTCCCGCGCTATGCATTTAACTCCTACTTTGCCCAAGGTGATAATTATGAGCTGTAATTTTCATTATCTGTCACTTACTTAAAGTTGTCTAAACTATTCTACATATGAGGATAGAGTTATTCTACGATGATAATCGAATGTTTTGTTATGAGCGGCGAAAATAATCCCTGAGGTTGGGGTTAGAACACATATCCTAGAACACCGAAGGCAACGCACAACTACTCGTGTGCTTCATTCTAGGTGCAGTTCGTCTCTTACTGCGTAAGCACTGCTTGCAGGTACTGCCTTCCATCGTTGTGGTCATTTCCCGGGCCTGTATTGGCGTAGAAACACGATGGCGACCTGAAAAATCACCGCTCTCCGCTGCGCTTTCCGCTCGAGATTGGTAATCCACTTTTCTACGGTTCTTCGTACAGCGCATGCTTGCACTGTCTGTTCAGGACTCTCTCGCCCTAAATAGAGGTACTGTAGATCATTAACTCTCTTACCTTCCTAGTAGCTGGATGGATGTTGCTTGCCGTCTCCAAACCAAGGTCTGGTTGACGTTTTGTGGTAAGGTCAAAATGTAACGGCCAGATAGTCATCGCCTGACCGAATACGGTTCACATATCGTCTCTCGGACGCAGCAGCTATCGCGAATCGATGATAAGGATTTGGAATTTCCTGGGTTCAGTTATACCGTTATCCTATCAGCAGCAGATATAAAGCTAGATAACCACGGACATGTAACTGTGGTAGAACTCTTATAATATTTCACTTGTTATTCTTCATCTTCGGACAAAACCACGACACGGCTTTTGTCTTTGATTGTACATGAATAACCTGGTTCATTACTAATTTAATCCCTGTTCAGTGAGGGCGTCATCAGACAATTTGCAACCGTCTGAACCCAGTTGTAAGGCATGGCGGAAATTTACTAGTGATGCAAGGGAGACATAAGTACGAATGTGTAGGGCAAGTGGGAATGATGTGAAGGTATATGTGTAGACAAAAAATTCTGCTGTAGAGGTTCATTGTTATCTGTACTTCTCTTCCATGGGGTGTTGCCGCCTTCTGGGAGATTAGATAGTTCAAGGCTTCATGGTATTTCAAGTTTTGGAGTCATTTCCCAGTGTTGCATCAGAGAGCAAGAAGGTGTTCCCGTGACTGTTTGCAAATAATACGTCGTCAAAGATAACATAAATTCGGCCGAGGGACTGCCTAATGGGCGATCCAGCAGACTGTGTGATGCATGATTCTGAGATGATTCAAGACAACATGTAAGTATTAACGTCTGGTAGGTCTGCTGGCTGCCGGCTGTATGCAAGAGGGTTTACTGTGGAAGGCTGAAGCATCTCATTCCAGTCTTATGATGAAGTGTGGTATGCGTTGGATTAGGCTGTGTGTGTGTGTGTGTGTGTGTGTGTGTGTGTGTGTGTGTGTGTGTGTGTGTGTGTGTGTGTGTGGTTGCATACGTATATGTGTGCACTCCAGGGAAGAGGTCACACCGCCTCTGAGCCATCATTAATCAGCTCTTGAGGCAGGGCAGCAGAGTTGGTGGTCCTGGTGGAGGGGTGGGACAGGGAGGGAGGGTGGCGAGGAAGCCAGGGAACATGCGTATGACAATGCAAGTGACAGGGTGCTGGGCTGCCATCCATAAAGACGTGAGACCAATCCCATGTTGGGGCAGTCCCAAGAATGAATATTACATTACAAAACGGTAGTACCAGATCTTTTACAAAGCCCACCGTCATGTCGTAAAATCGCAACGCTAACACCATCACACCAGTCCTGAATAAGACAACCCAAGTGTATATATGGATATTGCATGTTAGTGCCCAAACAACGACGTGTGAAGGTGGGACCCTTTCTGACAACACCAGTATGTCTCTGCCTATTATTTTCTTAATCATCATTCGGTTTATTATGCTTGAATTTCATATTCACCTATACAGCAAAGCCTAGTGAGGTTGTATATATATATATATATATATATATATATATATATATATATATATATATATATATATATATATATATATATATGTGGTAGGTGGGAGCGCTCACCATCCACTCACTCGATGTAGTGCAGCTCTCGGGTGTCTGCCCTTTCCTCTCCATCCTTCTTTCCTTCCATTCTCTTCTGTCTTTCTTTCCTTCATTCTTTCCATATCCTTCTGCCTACGGGTGACTTTACACTCCCTCTTCTGTATTTCTTTCCTTCATTCTTTCCACTTCCTTCAGCCTGTGGGTGACTCTACACTGATTGACAAGTCAAATGGTTTCCTGTGCACCAGGAAACCATTCACTACGCTGGGTGGTAACCATATAACCAAATTTTGGCGTCTGGTGGTTTAGTGGGTAATTATTGCTCTCCAATCGGATTGAGCCGGTGAAGGTTTATATCCAAGGGATGGTTGGGGTTGATTGCTCATGTAATGCCACTCAGGGATGAGTGAGGCTGGTCACTCATCTTAAATGTCGGGACCAACTGCCTAGCCCCGGGCTCCTACGCTCCTCATGGGGCAATGTAGGCTTGGATGATGGATGGATATATATATATATTTATATATATATATGTATAATTACATAGACGAGTGTGGAGGAACGTTTAAATTGGAGCAAATGAATACTTAATTTAAAAGTAATTAAAAGTACTGCACATCAAAAACAATTTAAATATGACTAAGTAACAATTTTCTATATTCTTTTTAGAAGGGGATATACAGTATATAAAGAATGGCACATGCTATATATACAACGTGCTTAAGTAGAATATACGTATTCCCAAAATCGAGGAAAATTATATGTACGGAAGGAATGATATAAAATATACATACACGAATATTTGCAATATAACTTATTCGATATTTTAAGCTAATAAAGTACCAATAAATACAACTGGCAGAGCAAAGAGGAAGCGCCAGTCAGGAGTACGGCGGATATTAAAGTCATTTATAAAGTTTCCTTTTACCCGCACCGTAAGACGCTGGCTTAAAGGTGCCAGCTGGCTTTCTTGGTCTTCCATTTGGTCTAAGATATATTTTAAACATCAAGTGTATATTGGTCACCGTATAACATCCATCGTCACGGGTTGTACCACTCTTCCACTGTTCCACCAACCACCATCATCCCAGCTCACCCAGTATACTTATTGCCAACATCCCCATCCATTTTCTACATAAAATATCCTTCAGTACCATACGCTGCTTCTCATATATAGTTCCTTTTCACAAGGTGTACTCGTTCTGGCCGGTACATCACTCACCATCATCTCTTCCTGCACTCCTCTCCACCCATTTTTTGCCGACCAATAACGCCTATTTTCACAGGCCGTACATCGTCTTGCCCCACCACACACCAGCATCCCATCCTATCCTATCCACTCCTCTCAACACACCCATCCACCCACTCCGCCTTAAAAAAAAAAAAAAAAAAATCTGCATACAGTATCTTGAAAACTTTTGCACCGGTAGGTCGGATTTTTGGTACATAGGCAAGACCTGAAGTGATCTTGATTGACCTGAATCAGTCTGATGGACCAGGTGGCACATGAATGGACCTGAGAGGTTGTTGACGCACTCCTTCATGTGCAGTTCATGAAGCTTTCTGAATTGATATGGATCGTTCTGATGAGCCTGATGTGAACTGAAATGGCTTACACCAGCTGGAGTGTGCCTGAACTGGTGTGCATAGTTCTGAATATGGCTGAAATGAGCCAGAATAACTAAAGTGGATATAAGTTGACTTAACATGGATGTGAATGGATCTGGATGGGCCAGCAATGGACTGGATGGACCTCACCGGACCTAAGCTTATACACCTTGACCAGGACTGACATGACTAAATCAGAATTGATCTGAATGGACCCAGGTGAATGTGATAACACTTAATTTTACGAAGAGTGACTGAATCTGAAGGCCCTGCCATGGCTGGGTAGATTCTGACTGGACGGATATGGATGTAAAGGTCGTGACTGGATCTGAAGTAGCACTGGAGAAACTGCTTGGCTGTAACTAGACGTGATTGAACATAAAAGGCCATAAATACATCGTGCAAAAAGTGTCAATTTTTTAAAGAATAATAACTCGTATATTCCTGCTACTGGCAAGGTATTTTGTATAGGCTGAGAGAAGTGTTCTAGTGAAGAGGTTAATGAAGACTGTATAACCCATCCAGGTCCATGAGTCCCTCCTGAGCTGAATAGAATCGTTAGGGAGGCGAGAGACTAACAAATTACGTCATTGTAGTGAAAGGGTTAAGACAGACTTAGTAATAAAGGGTTTAATGAAGGCCATATTTGACGTCCTAGAATCGAAAATCCCTCCCAATTTAACAGTATCAATCTGGAATGAATAATAATAATAATAAACAAGACGTCATCATAGCAACTATGTAAATTGTTTTAAAGGAAAGTAACCATTCAGTCAACACCGATTATATTTCCACTCGAGTCCAGTCCATTGTTAACAGAAACACTCCATTCACAACCAACCTTTTCCCTGCCATCAAACATTGCCTGGGATATTGTGGGGGAGCAGGACCAATGCTTTCCTTAACCACTTTTTAACGATTTTTTTTTTTACGCTACCATCAGGCGGTTTTAATCAGCGTACAAGAGTAGGCAAGTAGTGAAGGCTGAAAAGTCTCTCGTGACCTAAATAAACTTGTCATGCTGCTGCCACACAATTATATTCGGGACATGTCAGCTTCCCAGTACTGGAGGGGTTAATGAAGGCTGTATCTGAAAGCTGCAAAAGCCAAATTTGCCAGTATTCAGCACAGATTATATTTCCATCGGGGTTCATTCCCCTGTTTACAAAAAGACTCATTTCCCACTCAGCAATGTCCCCCCCTCCACTAACGCATTTCCTTTGGTATTTTTAACCATTCCAGTACCGTGATAGTCTTTTCTACGTCATTCTCGCTACAGTCATACGATTTTATTGACCTCAGGGGAGATCTCATGTAGCGATAGGGTTACTGAAAACTGTATCTAATCCTTTCAGTTCCAAAAGTATATACAAAACTTTTTCTTTTTCTCTTGAAATAGCAAAAGTAACATCAAAATATACTTGTTTACATTGTACAGAAAACATTTGCAAGCAGATCCGATCCCCTGTTGAAAGACACTCCATTCTACACCCAGCATTTATTCCACCTCCACAAAAACATTGCCTAACATTTTTAAGGAGCAAGACCAATGCTTAACTTTATAACATCACGCACCGGTGACCGAAAAGAAGGAAAACAGTATTGAAAAACGTTCACTGGAACGGTAAAGAGAGTTCTATAGCTGATTCCCTTCCTCTCACATTACCGCCACTCTCATCGTCTCCAGCACCTTATCAGTCCCCACCCCCCCTCATTCTCTCTCTCTCTCTCTCTCTTTCTCTCTCTCTCTCACCTTGTTCCTTCACCCGGCCTTCATTCTATACCTTAATTTTGCGTTGAGAGCCACTTGACCACTTTCTGGTTTTTCCTCCTCTTCCTCGCCTATTCCTGCCAGCCCTCCTGTTTTTCCTCCTCGTCCTTGATCCCTACCTCTTTTCCCTTCTTTCTTCTCCCTCTTGACCCCCTTCTTTCCTCTTCGTCTCGCACTTCTCTCCTTCCCACCCCATTTTTGGCCCACTCTCTTATTTTTCTTATAATCATCCTTTCTGCTGTTCTGTTTTTCCTTCTTTCCCGTTACCATCATCACTCCCGGTGTTCCACTTTTTCTTTACTCTCCTTGTTCACCATCCTCCTTCTCCCCCTAATAGTCCTGCTCCTCTTTTCCTGCCTTTCCTCCTCCTCCCCTCTTCCTCTTATCTAGCCTCTTCTCGCACCAGCCTCCGTCTCTCCGTCTGATTTCTATGACTCCGCTCTCCCTCATGACACCTTCCTGTCTTGTTCATCCCCCTCCTCTTCTTTCACTCCTTCTCTCCTCCTTCCTCTTAGCCCTCCTCCTCCTCCTCTCGCTCTAGCCCACTCTCCTCATCTAATTATCTTCTTTCCTTCACTTCCCTCTCCCTCCTGACCCCCACAAAACTTGATCTTCGTCCTATTTTCTCTCCTCAGCACTGTCTCCACTGCTCTCATTGCCTCTTCTTCACTTCTCTCCCTCTTGACCCTTCTCCCTCTTGCTCTTCCTCCTCTCCCCTCTCCAGCGTTTCGCTCTTTTCTTCAATATATATGTATATCAACTAATGCATTTTATGCGGGTCTTTCCCATTTTCCTGACACTGCTTCCTATTGGGCACGTTCTCCCACTTTCCTGATACTTTACACAAGTATGCCAGTTATTTATGTAGAGGTAATATGTAGGCGGTGAAAGGCGAGAGCAGAATTAACTGTTTAGGGAAGAATAGAAAAGAAAGAGTGAAGCCGGAACCACTAGAAAACTAGATTCAGTTTATTAACTGGCTGTCAAACGCCAGTAATTTAATCTTCCAATCACAGCCACCTGACTCATTTCGGGTTTTCATCCTCCTCCTCCTGCCCGTCCGCCTGCCTGCTTGCCATCGTGTCTGCCTGTCTGCCACCGTGCCTGCCTGCCTGCCTCCCTGCCTTGTGATAGGCTTCATCTTTACCATAGGCCTATTGGATGTACAGTCAACAAAAAATTAAAAAATCGCACACCATAACGCACGTGTCATTCTCAAACATGG